>NW_027175943.1:13554144-13669144 GCF_023055335.1 Clinocottus analis | reverse complement strand
GATGTCAGGTGTGTTGTGTTGTGATGTCAGGTGTGTGTTGTGATGTCAGGTGCACATTGTGGTGTCAGGTGTGTGTTGTGATGTCAGGTGTGTGTTGTGATGTCAGGTGCACATTGTGGTGTCAGGTGTGTGTTGTGGTGTCAGGTGCACGTCGTGGTGTCAGGTGTGTGTTGTCAGGTGCACGTCGTGGTGTCAGGTGTGTGTTGTGGTGTCAGGTGCACGTCGTGCGATGCAGTGAACACTGAGGTGAAGCCTCAGAGCCTCTCGGCTGGTGTTCGGTTGTGTTTCTACACGTTCGCTGACTGCGAGCTGAGAGAGAGAGAGAGAAAAAAAAAAGTAGCGTCTGTGCGGCGCGTTTGATCACCAAGAAAACCCTCTTGTGTCAAACTTCCTCCGACTCCCAACTTTTTCGAAAAAGACCCCAAATCAAAGAGCATCGCGGAGCAAGAAGAAGAAAAAGAAGAAGAAGAA
Source organism: Clinocottus analis (assembly GCF_023055335.1). Classification (NCBI taxonomy): domain Eukaryota; kingdom Metazoa; phylum Chordata; class Actinopteri; order Perciformes; family Cottidae; genus Clinocottus; species Clinocottus analis. The sequence goes on along the minus strand of NW_027175943.1, from coordinate 13,668,673 downwards.
GAAAAAAGAGAAAGACTCAACCGCACAACCCCCTCGAAATAGCATGAAGAGAAATATGTATCAAAATATCATCAGTCATCTTTTTTCTCCAAGAAATAAGTCCAAAAGCACAAGGGGGGGGGGGGCAGATAGCATCACCTGCACGCTGCACACACGTCCTTGGACGTCCCCAGTTTAGTATTTTTTGTGTGCTTGATGTGATGTTGTCGTCGTTGACTGGATATGCAGCGAGCGTCATATTTGCGTAGCTCCTCACTCAAGAGCGAGTGCATCCTTGAGCCCGGGCTCGAGGCGTGACAGCAACGCGCCGCAGTGTGCGAGCGCGTCTCAGTCGCTGCGTCGCCGATGCGTTTTTCGAGGTGGAGGTGATGATGATGATGATGTCGCTTCAGTTAGCGAGCGGGACGAGGACCTCTGGAGCACAAACACCGCCTGCAGACGCTCGGCGGTGGCGGGCGCTGGGGTCCAGCAGCCTCATAGAGGGCGGATATTAAGACTTGCATGGGAAGAAGTCAGCACATACACTTACACCAACACATGGGTATGCATCTCAGCCAAGGTCCCACCCAAGAGATGTGTGTGTGTGCGTGTGTGTGCGTTCCACTCTATGTGTACACAGCCCCCAAAAAGACTTCAAAACAAGAAAAAAGGAAAAACATGCAACAAAAATACCTTCGTCTCGAGGCTTGTTCATTGAAGATTCATCATGTTTTTTTGTGAGCGGACCTAGGGTTAAGAAAAAAAGGGGGGAAAAAGAGAAAAGACAAAATTCAAAAAAGATTACTGGCAAAAAACGGAAAAAAAAAGAAATATCAAAAAAAGAAAAGAAGAAAGAGCAAAAAGGACAAATCAGCAAGAGTTCATGGGTGCTTATTGTTTTGCGTTGTATTTTTTTGTCTTTAAAAAGAGTACAAAAGCAAAAACAAAAGGCATCACAGACACAGATTCATCACAAGAAAAGACACAAGATCAAAGAAAACTGATTTTTTTTGGATTTTCTTCTCTCCCCTGCAGAAGAAAAACGTTTTCTCTCTTCCCTCAAACCTCGTTTGTCCCCTGAGACGCACTGATTCTGGAGGGGGGGGGGGGGGTAATGTGGAGAAACAAGGCCTCTGTGGTTTAAAGACCCCCCCCACCCCCACCCCCCCAAAACCCCCACACCATGTGACCAGAAAAAACACAGCTCCTCTTACAAGAAAAACAACAGGCAAAGAAGAGGACACCTATGGAACAACAGCAGGGTGCGTTCAGGGGTCCTGATGCCTCAAACCTCAAATCTAACAGCAGTAAAAACACACACACACACACACACACACACACACACACACACACACACACACACACACACTCACAGGAAATGCAAAGGGATTTAGCCTGACACAGTGAACACACACACACACACCCTGCAACGACAAACGACATGTTAAACAGACACAACAGAGCACAGTCTGTGTTCCTGCGTGGGTGTGTGTGTGTGTGTGTGTGTGTGTGTGTGTCATTATTTAGTGCTTATAGCAGAGAGCGTTCCCCTCGGGTCGGGTAAATAATGACAGAGAACAACAGCGAGCGTGTCAACTTGAAGTGAGGAGCTAGCGCGGCGCTAATTGCGCGGAGGAGTTTCAGGTAGAAGGTGAACGCACCGAGATCCCTTCTGCCCACCGGCTGGCGTCTTATGGAGAGAGAGAGAGAGAGAGAGAGAGAGAGAGAGAGAGAGAGAGAGAGAGAGAGAGAGAGAGAGAGAGAACAACCTCCTCCTGTCTTCTCTCCGTCATCGCGTCTCTGCTTGTTTATTTGTTGATGAACGACTCGTGACGCGTTCAGGGACCTCGACCGTGACGAAGCGGTTTGTGTGTCATCAACGCTGCGCCTGCTTCTCCTCGTGCAGTCGTTAGCAGGAAGTGAGGAGTTTAGGGGCGGATACAAAGATTCAAAGATACAAAACGGGCTTTGACGTCTGGTGTTGTGGTTCTTGCTTCATTTCGGTCTCAGCAGAGACTCAAACAGAACGCTGGTGTGCAGCGTTCACCTCGGCTTTCATACGGAGAGTGTTGCAGGAAATACTCCTCAGCTTTCAGAGGGAAAGTACTTCTACGAAAGTACTTTCCACCTTTTCATCGCGCGCGCTTTCATCTCGTGAAGCGACTTTGTGAACTTTGCGGTTTGGCAAGAAAACTGTGTTTTACTGAGAGGAAAGTGTGCAGGGAAAGAAACTTCCTGGAAGAGAGGAAGAGTCTGCTGCGCTTCACACAGTTTTAAAGTAAAGAGTACACACAGAAACATGTCACATCAAAGCCCTCAACACACACAATAACACAACCCAGACGTCATGACTCAACAACAAACGGACTTCTCAGAAAAAATCGGATTATTTTGCATTAAAGTTCTTAATTAAATGTGAAAATAGTCCGTTACCAGAACCATGAGGTCACTTCATTTGACTCATCTGTTAAATTAACACAAAAGAAAACCCAACATTGTGTCGTGAGAGCAGGTTTCGTCCAGCAGCTCAACAGGTTGAAGCTCGCGGGCCTTCAGGTGAGTTTGGTGTTGTCTTGTTCTTTGGTGGTAGAAACTGTCCGACCGTCCTCTCCGATGTACGAGTGCTCGTTGGTTTCCATCCCGCGGTGTGTTTTGTTCTTGGGGTTCGTCGTCCCGGCTGTGTTTTGGGCAACACGGGAACCTTCTTTCATCTAAGTCCAGGAGGCCGGTGAGCATGCCGCTGGCTCCGTCTACTTCCTGGCAGCGTGAGCGTTTTAGTGACTCAGGTGACCTGCAGGCCTCGACCTCTGGAGGCCGGGAAGGTTCAAAATATGGAGGCGAAGGTTACCGAGACCAACACGGCATCCTTTGACCCTGAGCAGAGCTCTGCAGCACTCGACTGAGACCTGATGACTCTGAGAGGTGAAGTTCAGTCATGACACTGAGGATGAGGTTTGAATGTTTTCCTTTTCAACCTGCAAACTGAAGATGACGATCACGACCACGTCTGGGATTCAAAGACCTGTTTTTGTTGGAAGAAAAAACGTGTTTACACTCGATCAGTGAGTGTTTCACTGTTCTCGTGCTTTGCAGACGTGGGTGTGCGTCAGTAAAGTGACACGTTGTGTGTCTGCTCCTCCCTCACCAGTAAAAGTCCTGGTTCATGATTTACCACCAGGTGTCCAGTTCATCTTTCTAACACACGTTACTACGAGGCTGAGGCGGATTCTCCAGCGCAGCGATGAAGACCCGAGCTGACTCCGCCCACTGAGGAAGATGAGATGGAGATGCAAGCCGTGAGGAAGAGGACCTTGAGTTTTTATGTTTCTCTCGAACAGATGCATAGAAATCGGGACTAATGCCGTCTTTCCCCTTTTGAAAGAATGCAGAAAAACTGTTTTTAGAGCAAACTAATGAGAGGAACGACGACGATGATGATTTATGATTTATGCACGACGTCAGAACTCTGCACTGAAAAAGTTTGTCAAGCGGCGAAGAGGTTTGAACATCGAAGGAAGATGAGACATCACAAACATTTTTTAGGGGGGGGGGGGGATATGATAAAATTGGGGGCAGCAGGAACAGAGACGAGTCTGAGTGACAGCTCAACGAGAGGAGCAGGGAGGAGGAGGAGTGGAGGATGTTTCTGGACATTTCACTAGCAAAGATGATGAGGAAACACACACACACACACACACACACACACACACACACACACTTGTCTTTTGATGACAAAAATAGCAGCACATACAATAGTGAAGCAGCCAGAATGAACAGCAGTAGTATTTCAGCTCATGTCTAAAAATAGAAGAGGACACCCGACACAGCCGGGTATTGTGGGTAACAGAAAAATTAGACTGAAACGTGTTGTATGAAGCGTGTCGTATGAAGCGTGTTCTTTTTGCATGTCGTAACCAATCCCCTGTGCACGAGTATTTAGCACCTAAAAATTGTGTATCCTCTCTCTGTCTCTCTCTTCCTCTCTCTCTCTCTCTCTTTCTCTCTGTCTCTCTCTCTCTCTCTCTCTCTCTCTCTCTCTCTGTCTCTCTCTCTCTCTCTCTCTCTCTCTCTCTCTCTCTCTCTCTCTCTCTCTCTCTCTCTCTCTCTCTCTCTCTCTCTCTCTCTCTCTCTCTCTCTCTCTCTCTCTCTCTCTCTCACGTAACGCTTCACGCCTTCACGCGTCCGTTCTACCGCGCACATGCAGAACACACATCAGACATCCGGCTGCAAGAGGTGTGTGTGTGCGTGTGTGTGTGTGTGTGTGTGTGTGTGTGTGCTGTGCACTCAGGTGTACGCATGTCGTCAACGCTCAATGACAGCAACTAGTTGCTCACTCGGTGGATGGCAGCGTGAAGCGCCTTCACCTCACGCTGGTTTGAAGTTCCCTCTGCGGGGAAATAAAATCTGATCATTATGCTGATTTATTTCATTTTAATGCAAAACTGTGCAGTTTTTAGAAAGATTGTTTCACTTATACTAACAAGTGAAACTATATTTGTTCTGCTGCTAACCGGACGTAATATTTTTTCTTTTTGGAGACACTTGTACAGGAAGAGATGTGGAGGAGGAACTCCTTCACCATCGAGTGCATGAAGAGTCTGCTGGTGGGAGGATCAGACACAATAATGTGTAAAGAACTATTCTTCTAGGTTTGAATCATATTTCACGCGTTAGGTTGCAGAACAGGCTCTTCACAAATAGATGCTTTGTAGTATTTGGTGGAAGGAATTGTTCAAACAGTATCATCCTTTTTCTGTTACGCACATCAGCGTTTTAATACCTTCATTTGAGCGCAAAGTGAAGACGGAGGCAGAGGATGATCACGCCGTCTGTGGATGAGAGCCAGTGTGTGTGTGTGTGTGTGTGTGTGTGTGTGAGGAGGTGTTGAGCAGCTCATTTAGGCAACGTGTGCCCGTCCCACATGATGGACGAGGAAATGGAAGCGAGTCTGACAGCTTGTGAGCGAGCGTCAGCCCGGAATGATGGACGCCTGTACACGGGACTGAGAGTGTGTGTGAGTGAGTGTCTAAGAGTGTGTGTGTGAGTGTGAGTGTGAGTGTGTGTGTGTGTGAGTGTGTGTGTGTGAGTGTGAGCGAGCGAGAGAGACGAGATGGGAACATTGTCCTGCAGCCAAAATATGGCAGCCCAAACACAGCGAATAACTCAATACCATTTTCTGCTCTACACAAGTGTTTGTGTGTGTGTGTGTATATGTATGTATATGTATGTGTGTGTGTGTGTGTGTGTGTGAGTCACAGATGGGTAAACTGTGACTCCACTACAACAACAGTGAGCTCTTGTGTCCTGTCGAGGTGCCGCGCTCTCCCTTCAGAAAACACTGTAAGTTGGATGCATACAGTCGTCATTAGCTCCTCCCCTTTGCCCCCCCCCCTCCTCTTGTATCATCAACTCTCAATTCAGTTCCCTCAATTAAATCACGCGGTTCGCCTGGCTGTGTATCAGCAGCGTCGGAGAATATAAAGTGGGAAAACCTCGCGAGCTCCAGAAGAAACACGGAGCCGTGAAATGCTTGAGTTTGAAGCTGGAGTCTGAACGTACATGTGCTACATGTGTAGCTGGAGTCTGCTCTACATGTGCTACATGTGTAGCTGGAGTCAGCTCTACATGTGCTACATGTGTAGCTGGAGTCAGCTCTACATGTGCTACATGTGTAGCTGGAGTCAGCTCTACATGTGCTACATGTGTAGCTGGAGTCAGCTCTACATGTGCTACATGTGTAGCTGGAGTCAGCTCTATATGTGCTACATGTGTAGCTGGAGTCAGCTCTACATGTGCTACATGTGTAGCTGGAGTCTGCTCTACATGTGCTACATGTGTAGCTGGAGTCTGCTCTACATGTGCTACATGTGTAGCTGGAGTCTGCTCTACATGTGCTACATGTGTAGCTGGAGTCAGCTCTACATGTGCTACATGTGTAGCTGGAGTCAGCTCTATATGTGCTACATGTGTAGCTGGAGTCTGCTCTACATGTGCTACATGTGTAGCTGGAGTCAGCTCTACATGTGCTACATGTGTAGCTGGAGTCTGCTCTACATGTGCTACATGTGTAGCTGGAGTCAGCTCTACATGTGCTACATGTGTAGCTGGAGTCAGCTCTACATGTGCTACATGTGTAGCTGGAGTCAGCTCTACATGTGCTACACGTGTAGCTGGAGGTAGCTCTACATGTGCTACATGTGTAGCTGGAGTCAGCTCTACATGTGCTACATGTGTAGCTGGAGTCTGAACGTACATGTGAAAATAGCTGAATATATATGAAAATAGTGGAACATATATATATGAAAATAGTGGCACATAGCTGAATACAGCTGAAAGTAATTGAATATAGCTGAAAATAGCAGAATACATAGAAACATACATAGAAAAGGCAACTACCTGATGAAAAGTGTCACAGCCCTGAAGCAACTAATATTAGCCTCTGAGGGGCGTTCAATGTCACGGGACAAAGACAAAGCGTGGCCATGATGGCGTCCCGGCTTGTTTGTTTAGACTTCCTGTCGTTCTTCGTGTGGTTTTGGGATCTCGTTTTGCAATTTTATCTGTTCAAAAAGAAAAGAATTGCATGGGAAAGTCGCTCACGTCCATCTTTTCCACTCCAACTTCATTACGCTGCAGTAATTTAAAACATTGTTTCCCTCCTTGTTTTTCGGGGGAATTAGATGCGTCGCGGCTGAGCGGGCTTCGGCTTCGGCGCTTTAATCTCATTCCACGTTCTTCTCTGGAGAGCGCGCTTAAATAAGGAGACATTTAATATGCGTGGAAGGTGCTGCGAATGTTTTGGATGTATTAATACACCACGAGGGTTTCTGAGGCAAACACTATGTGGGGTGAAATAACAGCTCCTGTGATATGAAACAGAGAGAACATGTCTGTGGATTCTGTCGCTAAGTCGAGCAATGAAAAGCATGTTTATTGACAGCTGACCAAAGATGAATATCCAATAAGGACTGTATATTAGATTCTCTTTTGACAGTTTTCTTCTAGTTTTCTGACCTCAAGCGTTTCTTTGCTGATTGACATGTTTTGTTTATGTGATTATTTGACTATTGTCACGTTCATTCTTGAGTTACGGCCGACAAAAAAGGTGTTTTCTGAGGTCTGAGTGACCTTTGACCACCGAATCAGGCGTTCCCGGCATGAAGGCGGGGCCAGACGGTGCGGAGGCATTGTGTTTGACGAGTCAAGTACTTGAAGTATTTCATTAACAGTTCAAGAGTCGTCCTGTAGCGCCGCGTTCTCCGCCCACTACATATGAACCCTTGAAATCAAACACGTTGAGTTCCTTCCCTCGGCCCTCTGGGAGTCATAAGACACAGCCTCTACATTACGGTCGTGTCGTATCTGTCTTTTCTTCTCTTGTTCTTGGCCTCTGATCAGACGCCTCTCTGGCGGCGGCGGCGGCGTTGCGCTGCAGTTGATCCGTGTACTCGCTGAACGCTCTCTGGCTTCCTGCAGATGCAACATACAGACTCTGACAGCCGCTCTCTCTCTGACTGGCACGCCGTCATATCCAGTAACAGGAACGCCGCTTCCCGTTGAAACGCCGTCTCCAGCTGCCGCGCGACGCGTTCAGGAGCTCTCGGGCTGCGTGTCCGACTACATCTCCATCGCTTGGTACACGTGTTACTGCCACGGTGACGCCGCCGCGAGTCTCTTCACCTCTTTCTGTCTGACAATTTATCTTTTTACTCTCGTTTCCCTTTTCCCACTTCACTCCCCTCCTCCCCTCCTCGTTCTCTCAGACCGAGGGCCTGAGAAGTATCGCTCAAACTTGGCTGATGGGCGAGAATTAAATAGAAAGAAGTGAAAAGGAGAAGGATGGAGGGGACAAGGACACGTAGGTTATGCTGACGGACCCTTTTCTACTCAAAGTAATGTGATTGGACGAGGCCGAGAGAGAGAGAGAGAGAGAGAGAGAACAGCTGTGTGTGCTGTATAAAGGAATCTGTCATTTGTTCAGGTATTAAGGTTCAGAGGAGGAAAATGAGTGGAGGAAAGTCCGTGTGTGAGAGGAGAGAAGTGTTTATAATGGCAGAGCAAGGAAAGGAAACAAGGTGGAGAAAGAGTCGCAGGCTAGCGTTGGTCTTTTTGTCACATGTTCCTCAATCCTCTTCCTCCTTTCAGCGCTCCTCCTCCTCATGGCGTTTACAGAAACAGACCAAAACGTCACAAAACCTTCTCATTTCACATGTAAAGGTAAGTTTCTGCAAAAATTAGACAGTTTGATGGGACTTCAAGGACTCCTCGACTCTGATTGGCTGTTTATTTATTTTCTTCGGCGCAAAAGAAGAGAAGAGATCTCATGTGCTACGTCACGACATTATGACAATGAAATGAACGGCGTTAGCGACAGCTGCTTTAAAAGAGGACAACATCATGAAGTAAGAGGTGAAAGGCTCGCCGGCAACGACAAGAACACAAAGTAAAAAAGATAAAAAGATAAAGAGATGACAGCTGGAAAGAGATAAAGAGGTAAACATGGATGGAGGGAGAGTGGCGGGAGGCAGACGTAGTGACATTTACAGAGCGCTGGTGATCGAGTAGGCATGAAGGTTAAAGCCATTTGCTCCCCATGTAGCCTCACACACACACACACACACGTAGGCTTGTCTGCTGATGCGTTCATGCATGCGCTGTGTGTACAAATGTGCGCGTTAGAGTTCAGACTCAGTTGCAGTGCGTGTCTCTGCTCTCACACTGCGAGACAACGCGGTGGTTTTACAGTGATCACAGGATCACACACCTCCATCCTCCCTTCACCCAGCTCGACACCGTTAGCAACGTTAGCTCTTCTTCAGGGGGCCGAACAAAGGAAAGAACAATAGTTTCACTGCTGCCTGTGTGCACATCCATGGTCATCTTCTTATGCGTGAGAAGTGATGTGCATGTGTGTGAGGCGCTAACCCTGGACGACACTGTGTCGACATGACACTGTGAGAGTGTGTTTTTATTTTAATAACTGACCGGTGTGAGTCCTTAGAGTCCAGAAAGAAGCGAGTAAAGTCTGTGCTGAATATCTTTCATAATGGAGACATTCAAGTGCAAAATCAACGTTTTAAGCCAGAATTGAGCTTTTTGATGAAAGACCAGACGACACTCGTGTTCGTGTTTTAGATTCCGGTGGAGGCTGCGTGTATATTTTGGGAGGAGGGGAGTTGTTTCGGATCCAGAGGGTCTTACATTTATTTCATTCTTCACAACATGCATATTCCTGAAAGCCCCTCCACCAACGGAGCCGGTCCGCTCCACATCTGGATGCTGCTCCCTCGGCTCCCTGTGTAGTGATGGATTGAAGACTCTCACTCCATCTCCCATGATGCCCCTGGGTCTGTCAAAACAGCGCCCGCTGTTTGTCTCCCGGTGTAAAAGATAACTGGAAGGCTTCCTGTTAACCGTTCTGACATTTGCAGTGTTGTCAGCAGAGTTGAGCGGCGCTCTTTATTGGGCTAACCTTTGAGGAGCGAGGAGTCTTCATGTTGTCTTGACACATGGGGAAGCAGGCGGAGGTAAAGGGAAGCAGGAAAACAGGAAAAAGATGGCGGGGAAGGTTATGCTATCAACGTGCCGACAGGCTGCTCTGTTGCCATTTCGTGTAGTATTTCCTCTGTGAGGTGATGTCTTTGTCCAGGGAAAACACAAAGGAGACGATCTGTGCGTTTGAAGAGCGGTTCCACCCTCCTGGCGGTTCCCGCCCCAAACGAGGGCCCGCTGGTGATCTGAGCACAACCCCTCCGGTGTGATCCGAGATCACGTCCCTGTTTATCTGTCCGTGTGGGCTTTGAGCTGCTGATGCCGCTTCAACACCAAAGCGGCTTCCATCACATGCAACACGGAGGCCTCCTCCAGTCGACCCCTTCATCCTCCTCCCCCTCCTCCTCCTCCTCTTCATCTACAGCCCAGTGTGCAGCGTTGAGAGGGATCCATCGGCAGGAAGGGAACATCGTATCCATCAAGGTGTTTGCCTTCGTGTGTGATCGCCTGAAAGAGAAGAATCTCTGTGTTCTCGTCATATCTATTCACAGAGTCTGCCGTGTGAGACGGGCCTTTGTCGCCTGGTGAGGAGGTAAGGGGAGGACGGCTCGCGAGTTAGACCGCAATCTTGGAAAGGGAGAGAGGGAGGGAGGGAGGGGGATTCAGCTGCTCGCCATCTGAAACCAAACCAATACATGCAAATCCTGCACGCCGTCCCTGTGACTCGGTGCACTATCAATGCTGTTGCTGCACAGTGGAAACAGCGCGGGAGAGATGTGTAGTTTTGGGGGCTGACTCTTTGCCATCTTCCCTCCCTGCCGACGCTCCTCATGCCGACAGAGCAGAGCACTGTGGGAACGCCGAGACGGAGCACTGGGACTAATTTAGGTCAAAAGGCCCGGGAGCGACACCGAGATGCAGACACACATCCCCGTTTCCTCTTTCTTTGTGTCTTCTTGTGGCTCTTCGAACTGTCCCTGCTCCTCGTGTGTGCAGATTTTATTAGAGGAGGTGGAGGGGGGAGGAGGGGTGAATTATGCCTGCAATCACGGAGTTATGAAATCCGGAGAGATTTCTAGTCACACCAATTTGTCCCACTGAGGTCGTCTGAAATGGGATGGAAATCCTGCTCAACGTGAAGCGCCAAAATAAAGGAGGCTCCCGGGAAATAAGGCAGGAAGTGAGTACAGAGACATAACGCAGAGCGTGTTATGTTAACGCTTCTGGACAGTTCAATTGCCACACACACACACACACACACACACCCTGTAGTCGTCGCGGCATCGCGAGAGACCAAACCCGGAGCTGTTGCATTTCCTCTAGAATCGAGCAGCTCGGCGTAGCGCTGATTGGATATTTCAATAAAGAAATAACTTTTAATAGATGCAGCGCCTTATGGATTAAAACAAATTGCTGGTTTCCCTGCAGATCCCATGACTCGCTGGTGAAGTGCTCTTGTGTTCCCGTCTGTTGGGCGACGGCCGGCCGGGGAGTTCTTTGAGACGCTTTAAACGCTTACACCTTTTAAAGCCTTTAAGCTGAGCGGCCCATTACTTTAGCTTTTAGATAACTCACTAAATCAGACCTAATTTATTGGCCTTGTTGTTTTTCTCAAAAGGATATGTTTTATAGCTCCTTATATTGTGTTATTATATTTGATTTGCTGTCTTTTCATATTCACTCTCCGTTCACGGAGCCTTCCAGCGAAAGCCCTTCACGCTGTTGTTCTCGTGTAACTAGACAGGCAACGAACATTTAACATGAATTTACTTCAGATTGATTTGCATGCATGAACTTTTAAACCTTTTATCGACTTGTACGGCCATTTCGTCATGTTCTCTGAATGTCTAGTGAGAAATAAAACACTTAACATATGAATAATATAATGGTCTGTGGCTCATAAGCCGGTTGTCTGGTGCACTGACATGCTCACTGGAAGCGTAACTCCACCAGCTGGAGGCAGAATAAAGACACAAGTGCTGGATTTCAATCCAATCTTCCAGTAATTCACCCCCAAAAAAAACATAAAAATATCAAGTGAAGTATGAGAAACACAGTTAATCGCCTCGCACACGTGGTGCAAGGAGAGTCTGAGCCCTGCTGGGTGAGGAGGTGACCCCATGGGTTCATTTCTCACAGGAGTTCCTCCACATCGAGCAGTGAGTGACGGGCGTCTTGACAGGAAGCAGCAGACGCTGGTGCTTCGTTGTGTGTCTGTGTCTGTGTCTGTGTCTGTGTCTGTGTCTGTGCTGCTGGACGTCAGCTGATGTTCGTTCAGCTTCTTCTGGCGGTTCCGCCTCACAGCGATGAACCCACTGACTGAGCATCACTTGATGGAGGAACGTTGTTGGTTCGTGACCTCTGACGTGCACGACACAACGATGTGAGGACAAAGATGAGTTACATGATCTATTAAACATAATAAACATGCTTATAATGCGCTGTGATCTGCTCATAGCGCTGCATTGTTAGAGTTATATATGCACACTTACATATGCATAATGCTCACAGCATTGAACACACATTATAAGTGTTGTGATAGTTTAGATTTAGTGTAATTTTTCAAAAAGATTTGTTGATATTTTTTCACTTTACTGAAAACAAACGACGACCACTTTGAGTAACTCATCATCATATCATTATAATGCATTATAATACAGATTATAATGCATTATAATACAGATTATAATGCAGTAAGTAAAAGGGAGGTAAAACAATGGTAATTATAATACTATATGTCACAATGTGCTGTCATGAAATGCTTTATTATGTGTTATTATTATTGTAATAGAGCATTATAAATATGGGTATCACTGTGATTACACAGAGCTACAAGTGTTACATAAAATGTTGATGATGTAATATCTAAATACAGACAATCTCATTTAATATCCACCACACGTGAACGTGTGTGTTTCTGTGCACACACACACACACACACACACACATCTGTGTGCTGGATCACGTGGTTGCAGTGTGTGAGGTGTTGGAGCTGCAGCGATGATGACATCACTGAGCGCTGAGCGGCCATTAACACTCGCCGGCAGCTCCGCCCACTAACCCGTGATGACTTACAGCGACGACTATCAGAGACACAACACACCATGAGACACACAACACACTATGAGACACACAACACACTATGAGAGACACAACACACCATGAGAGACACAACACACTATGAGAGACACACACACTATGAGACACAACACACTATCAGAGACACAACACACTATGAGAGACACACACACTATGAGACACAACACACCATCAGAGACACAACACACCATCAGAGACACAACACACTATGAGAGACACAACACACCATGAGAGACACAACACACTATGAGAGACACAACACACTATGAGACACAACACACTATGAGAGACACAACACACCATGAGAGACACAACACACTATGAGAGACACAACACACTAAGAGACACAACACACTAAGAGACACAACACACTATGAGAGACACAACACACTATGAGACACAACACACCATCAGAGACACAACACACTATGAGACACAACACACCATCAGAGACACAACACACTATCAGAGACACAACACACTATCAGAGACACAACACACTATGAGAGACACAACACACTATCAGAGACACAACACACTATCAGAGACACAACACACTATCAGAGACACAACACACTATCAGAGACACAACACACTATGAGACACAACACACTATGAGAGACACAACACACCATGAGAGACACAACACACCATGAGAGACACAACACACTATGAGAGACACAACACACCATGAGAGACACAACACACTATGAGAGACACAACACACCATGAGAGACACAACACACTATGAGAGACACAACACACCATGAGAGACACAACACACTATGAGAGACACAACACACCATCAGAGACACAACACATTATGAGACACAACACACTATGAGAGACACAACACACTATGAGAGACACAACACACTATGAGAGACACAACACACCATCAGAGACACAACACACTATCAGAGACACAACACACTATCAGAGACACAACACACTATCAGAGACACAACACACTATCAGAGACACAACACACTATCAGAGACACAAGCTTCTACCATCAGGCTGGTGAACACACACACACACACACACACACAGACACACACTGAACGGCTGCTGCTGTGCCTTCATGACCGTACTTGTACTTTTGTGGCTGTGCACGGTGCAGCTTGTACGCTGGTTGTGTAATACTGTCATCACATGGTTGAGTATTATTTGTGTTCATTGTTGACCTTTCATTGTAATTCAGTGTGTTATCTTTTCATCGTGCAGTGTAACTCTGTTGTTTGTGCGCAGGACATTTAAAATATCTTGCCTCTTACCTCTGGATAACCTCTCTGTCCATTCATCCCTCCTTCAAGCTCTCCCTTTCTCTCTTCTCCCTGCCCTCCCATTCAGAGCTGTGGGAGGCAGCGGCCTGGCAGAGGGAGCTGTGTGTGTGTGTGTGTGTGTGTGTGTGTGTGTGTGTGTGTGTGTGTGTGTGTGTGTGTGCGCGTGTTCGGCGTGCAGGAGAGGCAATTTGCATTCACCGCCACCGGCCACCTCGGCTTCAGAAGCCCTGAAGAGATGGCCCTTTGAGCGGTATTGAAAGAGATGGAGTGTGTGTGTGTGTGTGTGTGTGTGTGTGTGTGTGTGTGTGTGTGTGTGTGTGTGTGTGTGTGTGGCGGGTGGGAAAGCGAGAAAAGGCAATACAACTCGTAATGCCGAATAAGCTATCTGTGTGCATGTGTCCCCACGCCAACAAGTGTGAGTCTTGTTTCCGTGTGTGTGTGTGTGTGTGTGTGTGTGTCTGTGTGTGTGCGTACAGCAGTCATACATCTATCCCTCGCAAACGAGCGGGATTATTTAGATTTCCTTCTATTGAAATGAGTAAGAGAGACGGATCCTCTTTAAATCAATTCCTCTGAGTTCAATACCACGATGCAACTGGACCTGGCAGCAACGGGCTTATCTCCGCCGCGCAGCGTTGCTCAGTTGCTGTTGGTCTCATCAGCAACACGGTACCGGGATCGCTGACCACGCTGGCCCGGGAAAGCGCCGACTCAGCAGCCCGGCGTGTGGACTCTATCAATAAAGCGGAGGATTAATTATTAAAAAGGCAAACACGCGCCGAGAGCGGAGCGCAATTTATGACTGTCCACTTCCCGCCGCACCCTGCGTGACAGCGCTGGATCCCGTTCAGCCTGCAACGCAGCGCGGACGCGAGCATCGTGCTGACGAAGCATTTAGAAAGCGCCGCACAAATATATGAGATGCAACGCACACTTAGCAACGAGAGTAATGTCCTGTTTTTTCCCCCTGCGTGTAAATCCATACGCAGCAGTGGAGCAGGAGAACGCTTCATGTTCACACTCACTAACGCGGCGCTCGCAGAGCTCAGGCCTGACGGGATCGCAGCGTCTTGTGATGCACGGCGGTGCGAGAGGGTTCGATTCCCGGGCGGTCCTTCTGTGGGGGGTGTGCACGTTCCCCAACAGTCCGAGGACAACGCACCGCTGGTTGTTTGGAGGCTCTGATGTGTGTGTCTGTCTCCGTGAGGTGGACCTTCGCCCAAAGTCAGCGGGGATGGGCTCTGTTACATTTTCCGCTCATCCTCTTCAGGGTCGTGGGGTCACGGCCCTGAAGAGGATGAGCGGTTTCGGTAAATGTGACGGATGGAATTGATTTGAGCAGCTTTAAACGTTTGGAGGCGACATGTCGGGCCTAGTGTGTCCACGAGAAGCGCGGCTACCCAACCACCGGGTCACGGTCCAAATCAAATCAAAGTCGGAAAAATGTTTTATTTTGAAAAATGACCGGATACATCTGTCCATGCGTAACCTCCAGACACGAGCCAAAGGGTTACGTCTGATACGTTTCCCCAAAAACTAAACTTAGAAGTCTGTTTCAACTCTGTGTTCTGGATTAAAATCAAAGCAGAATACACTGAGGAAAGCTCTGAAAACCTGCCTCCATTTGTGAAGCGTGTTTTAATGAAGTTACACGAGTGCTCGTAAAGGTTTACGTTACCGAGTGGAGTCAGTGGACGGGACATAAACACACGTCGTAGCAGAGAAACCAGCTCAGCGCTCCCACTGATTCACCGTAGTGGTGAGTTGTATCTTTATGCACTTCATAATGGTCTTCATGCCGGTCGTAGCATTTTATTACGTCATATTTATCGCCCACAACGTGAAGGTTGAGGACCGCATGTCCACATGCTTCACGCGTGAGGACGTGGGCTCTCGAGGAAAAAACTAGTTGAATCCTGAGGCCGTTAAACTGGAGACTGAAGAGACTCTGAACCCGCCGCCCCACCTGACCCTGTGTCTGTTAGGTGGCTGAACTGATAGGAGAGGCCGGATCAGACCGCATCAAATCCCATCAGAGGGACTTGATCAATCCCAGAGTTAACCCAGATGATATCCCAGATTGTGCCGTAAACTGTTACGGAATACAAGCCAAGAGAAGATGGGGAGTCAAAGCCTGAGAGATTATTATTTAAGCACTGTTGGGAAGTCAGTTCACACCGTCTGCAGTTTAAACCTCTTTCTGCCTTCATCACTCAGCCAAAGCGACTGATGATGACGAGCGGGAAGACAAGAGAAGAAGAGAAGTGTGGCGAGGAGGACGCGAGAGAAGACAAGAAGGACGGGAGGAAGGAGGGAACATGGTATGAAGTACGAAGAGAAGCGAGGAGGCAATGCACGAAAAGAGACATCACATGAAGATGGAGGAGGACGAAGAAGAAGAAGAAGAAGAGGAGAGGGAAGAATAAGTAGAGAAGGAGAAAGAGGAGGACAGAGGAGAGGGAAGAAGAGGTGGAGGAGGAAGAGTAGGAAGAAGAAGAAGAGGGGAGTCAATCAAAATGATGACCCACATGAACACACAAAAAGAGATCACATGAAGATGGAGGGAAGAGGAAGAGGAGGAAGAAGAAGAGGAGAAGAGGAGGACGACGACAGGGGAGTCGATCAAAATGATGACCCACATGAACGCGACAAAACGGCGCAAACACACCGTCGAGATTATTAGGATCATGTAATGTGCATGCTAGGACCCACCCATGGGTGCATCTCCACACACACACACACACACACACACACACACACACACACACACACACACACACACACACACACACACACACACACACAGACTCCCTCTCTCTGGCTTACAGGCTATAAATAGCACTGAGCCTTTGCTAATTCCTTCATTCAGAGTCTGGTGGAAAGGCAACGCGCGGCTTTTGAGGCAGATACAGGAAGTGGTGGATGGTTGCCATCACAACGCGCCACACTTCCCTCTTTCCTCATGTCCTCCATCTAAATGATGCACTGTTTCCATCTCCATCCATCTCTGGTTCTTTTCCTTTCACTTCCTCTTCCAGCTTTCCTCTCACACAGCTGAAGCCTGCTGAAGGATCGATATCATCATCTCCTGTCTCAGCGTCTCTGTGGTGTAATCACATCACCAAACAGCATGACAAGAAGAAAAGATATGAGTACATTATGCTAATCACGTCTTCCAGTCCAGTCATTATCGATATGGGCAGAGACACGTGTTGTTCACAGTGGTTCAGTGTTTCCATGGAGCGTGTTACATGAAGCACCGCTCAGGGGTTGAAGTGGATAGCAGGTGTAACATGAAGCTCTGAGACGCACGGACTCATCCGGTCATGTGTCAAGCTGTGGATCTCTGCAGAGGGGAGCACGAGCTTACAGTCTGCAGGACCTGTTCCTGTTTTTACCTTTAAAACCACAACACAAGAGAGATGTTAACCCTTTGTTCTCTTCCAAGAAACGCTGCATGCTGGTTGGACAAAAGGAGAAATAATGAGGTTTCATGTAAAGCTCTCCTGAAACTGTTCCTGTGATACATTACAGAGTTCTTACTCATGGTATAGGTACATCTTTCAATGTATTCAAACGTTTCTATCTATACTTTTGTAATTAGTTTTTTAGTACTTGGTTAGGTTCAAGCAACAAATAGTACGTGTTTAAACTTCAGCAACAAAAGTACTTGGTAAGGTTCAAGCTACAAAGTACTTGGTAAGGTTCAAGCTACAAAGTACTTGGTAATGTTCAAGCTACAAAGTACTTGGTAAGGTTCAAGCTACAAAGTACTTGGTAAGGTTCAAGCTACAAAGTACTTGGTAAGGTTCAAGCTACAAAGTACTTGGTAAGGTTTAAGCTACAAAGTACTTGGTAAGGTTCAAGCTACAAAGTACTTGGTAAGGTTCAAGCTACAAAGTACTTGGTAAGGTTTAAGCTACAAAGTACTTGGTAAGGTTTAAGCTACAAAGTACTTGGTAAGGTTCAAGCTACAAAGTACTTGGTAAGGTTCAAGCTACAAAGTACTTGGTAAGGTTTAAGCTACAAAGTACTTGGTAAGGTTCAAGCTACAAAGTACTTGGTAAGGTTTAAGCTACAAAGTACTTGGTAAGGTTTAAGCTACAAAGTACTTGGTAAGGTTCAAGCTACAAAGTACTTGGTAAGGTTTAAGCTACAAAGTACTTGGTAAGGTTCAAGCTACAAAGTACTTGGTAAGGTTTAAGCTACAAAGTACTTGGTAAGGTTGAGTAAAAGATGTGCTCTGGGTAAACTAACTACATTTGTTAAATTAACTATGTTTGTTACAAAGCTAGTGCTCGTAAAGTTCAGAAGATATAACAATGAGTAAACATGTCTCCCAGATGAAAGGGTGTTGGTTTGACTCCCCAGCCTCCCATGGGACTGAAGCTGCTATCGGACCAGCTGCTGTGAGATGGTCTGCCTCCAGCTGAAGGTGTTCCTCTCTCTTAAAGGTCTGCTGTGCTGAGGGTTCAAAGGGAGCTCGAGCTGACAGGACGCGCTGCCCCGCCTGTCAAAAAGATCCAGTGTGTTTGATTTAGATGCCTTGAGAGCGCTTCAGTACAGTACGGTGCAGACGCTCCATCCGTCCTCCTAATGGTGAATTATACTTGCAGATTCATGTACGCAGGACTGCTGACAGCCTCAGATGACGCAGGAGGGACTTTGACAAAGGGAGGCGCGAGTCTGCTGGGACTCTCTAACTTTAAAAACCCAGAAACAAATAGAAGAGGTGACGAGAACGACACAGTTTCTTGACTGAACTCCTTCCTCACAGGACAAGTCTTTGTTTTATTGTCATTGTTGTTGCAGGTTCTGATTCTTTAGGTCCTAATCTTTCCATAAAGGTGTCTTATTGACGCTCCAGGAGGCTTTTTTGGGGAATCTGGCTCATATCATGCTGGATGTTCATAGTTACCATCAAAATATCTTTTAAAAGAGTTTTTCTTTCTTCCCTGCTAAGCATTGAGTTGTCCTAGATGAATGAAGCGAGTGACCGACCCTGGCTGATTTGATTCCTCACCCCCCACACCACCACCACCACCACCTCCTCCTCCTCTTCCTCCTCCTCTTCCTCTTCCTCCTGAGTAAGACAAAGCCTCTGACCGAGCGTCTTGCTGTCTGCTCCGCTGAGCCTCAGGACGCTGCAGACAGGAAGCGAGAGGACGGAGAGGAGGAGGGGAAAGAAGAGGAAGAAAAAGCAAAGACGATGGACTCAGATTGGGCTCGTGAAGGTCGGAGCAGAGGACGCTGTGACCTCTATGACATGACGAGCACCCGGAGACGCTGCCTCCAAAACTGACTCTCAATCCGTCCTTCACGTCTTCATATTAAGGGCTGAGTTTTGTCTCCTTCAGTTCTGGCAAGCGGGCTCACATCAAAGGAAACTTTTGGTTTAGTGAAGCGTGTGTGTGTGTGTGGGTGTGTGTGTGCGTGTGTGTGTGTGTGTGTGTCCCCTGGGAGCTACAGCCCATACAGTATGTAACAGCGATTCTTCATTCTAAGGGAAGTGTATTCTGCCTGCGGAAAGATGGTGATCTATTTTTCCTCATCATCCCTTTTTTTTGTCCATTTTTGTTCTTTAGAGGGAGTCATGTGGGCCGGCGGGAGGAAGAGAAAACATATAGAAAGAGATGGAGCAGAATAATCAAGGGGTTTTTTTGGGCATCAGAAGCAATACATTTCACTGCTGCATGCTGGCGTCTCTCTCTCTCTCTCTCTCTCTCTCTCTCTCTCTCTCTCTCTCTCTCTCTCTCTCTCTCTCTCTCTTTCTCTATTATTTATTTGTTTGTTTTATCCCCTTCTTTTATTGGTTCGCGTCTGGCCCTGGGGCGATGCCGACGTCCCTCGGCCGGCGTCATCGTGTTAGTATCGAACCCTTCTGGACGAATCTCCTTCGGAAAAAATAAATAAACTTGAAATATTGCGGAACGGGGAGATGTGGGAGTTTGAGTTTGATGCGTGGAGATGGATGAAGTATCGGATGGAATAATTTATGAGGCCTCCGGCTTGCACCCTGCAGCTCAGCCCGAGAAGCGCAGAGCTGACAACGCTGAGGTTAGCGGTTCAAATCCCACAGGGGTCTCTGGCGAGCTGATGTACATTCTCCTCCAACAGGACTAATTGAACAGAACTCGCAGCTTAAAAGGCGTTTTGTAGCAGCTGATGGGGGTTAAACCTCAGCCGACCACCAATAAAGTTCCTCTGAGGGCGGCGGAGTCCGTCTCCCTTTGTTCCAGATGCATACTTGTCTGTTTGATTTCAGGAATAAATCCTGATATTTAGGAAGTATTGATCTTAAAAGGCTGTTTGCAGCAGCCTCCAGCAGGGTGTCACCCCTTCAGGAGCCTCAGAGAGAACTGAAAGGCTCGGGTTGGGTTGTGGGACGTGCATGCTGCTGCTCTGGAGCATACGGCCAGTATACACCGCGTGCTGGTCGGCTGTAAGCCAATCAGAAAGGGTGGGGCGTGGCCAGGCCAGGAAGCAACGGGAGAAAACACAATGGCCAGCCTTTCTTTTCTCAAGGTGTGCTGCACATTGCAAAACATGCCAGAAATAAGAGCGTGTGAAGACGCTCTGGTGGAGGCAACGCGGCCGGCTGCAGAAGCTCCAGCAGGTGTTACCAGATCAGCCTTCCTCAACCTGCCCCGCTTCCTCCATCACGTCCACATGAGCTCCGGTGCTGGTGAACACATCCAGCTCCCATTGGAGGGGCTGGATGGAGGGGATTGGAGTCCAGCTCCTCCTCCTCCTCCTGAATCAACAGGAAGTCTCGCTCTGCGTTGACGGCGGCCGACTGCTGAGAGAAGCATGCGGTTTGTCTGTGAGCCCGAGGCATCAGCATCCCCCCCCTCGCTTCCCCTCGTCCATCGATCCACCGTGACTCTGCAGGAGCCAGATGAAAACCTCTCGCTATGATTTATGGGATGTCATCTCCAGGAGCCCCTCCCCCTCCCAGCGTTCGGCGACCTGCCGGAGGGCGAGAGCAGATCCCCCGAGTCCTGAGGTGTGACACGCTGCGTTTATAGCCAACGCTTTACATTACAGTGGGATCCAAGGACCGCTGATGGATTATCATGAGCATTATGTATGTGCGTGTATATGGTGGCATTAGCTGCCCTTTTATTAATGCATTATGAATAAACATCCATTAGCGTTGAGAACAATGGTAAAACTTAAGATGGATGGAAGTAAAAATAAAGAAATGTGGTTCCAGACTCTAAAATATTCACATCCTGGATGTAATGAAATCAAAACATCCTCATTTGCATATTAGATTAAGCTTCTGTGAATCAGATAGTAAGTGTAATTTGGTGTCATTACTGGAACATGATTAAATCCCCTTTCTGCTGTTTCTCTCAAAGTATTACAAATCCAGAAACATATTTCTTCATGAGCGCCGTGGAATTAGTGAAGAAAATGGCAACACATGGCTAGCTTAGCAAACTTATTAAGTACTTAAGTATTAATTAAGGAGCCGTGAGTAACCACCAAATGTTTGCGTGTGTGTTTATCTGTGAACAAACACACACATTCTTGTGTCCCACTTTCCTCCATTTGCACTGATGGCAGCATTAAGCAGCAACTCTGCAGACTTAATCCACTTAACATTGGAGGAGGGTTTGAAGGATTCTGTCTTAGTGGTGCCCTAAAAAACAGGATGCATGTAAAAGGCCTCAGGAGACTCAGAGGTGCGGCGGCCATTGTTAAAAAGTGAGGAGGGCGAGCGGCGTCACGTGGGCGTCGCTGTGCGTCTCATTTACATTTTCACGAATGAACTGATCTGTTCAACGTATGAATTCATCCCAACTCATTAAACATCCGCTCCGATGATACGGGGGGAGTTTTAATGCCGACGCCGTCACGCTGCGGCTCCGTGTCGACGCATGAAGGTGAGTGTTTTACACCCGGTGGACTTCTGCACAGCGGGGAGGCGGCGTGGACGCTTGTGTTACATCACACGTCGAACATCTCACGGGGAGACGAGAGGGGAAAGAAGAAGCTGTGAGACACTGAAATGACTCCAGGTCTGATGCGGAGTGTTCGATATGCGCCGGAGGAGCTGTAAGTGGCAGTGACAAGGTGTCGAGGCTGAGAGGCGGAAGGAAGGAAGGAAGGAAGGAAGGAAAGAAGGAAGGAAGGAAGGAAGGAAGGAAGGAAGGAAGTGTGTTGAGCTGTGAGGGGCTAAACAAAAAAGTCCAGTCGAGCTGACGGGCCGACCGAAAGGTGTGAGAGAGGAGAACATTTTCAGGGTGGAAATCACAGCCTCGTCTGTACAATGACGCACACACCGACACGCACATGTAGACAAAAGAGACACACACGCGCTGATGTGGATACCGACAACGCAGCTGCTGGAGGATTCGTCTCTAGTTCATTTGTAATGACTTGTGTGTGTATGTGCTTATCAAGGAAAGGAAAAAAACACACACACACGATACAAAACACATTGTGTTAGTACAGGAAGTGGCTTTTCTGGTTGAGGTCAAACCAAGAGACAAACTGTGGATGAGAAACCCGGCAGAGAGAGAGAGAGAGAGAGAGAGAGAGAGAGAGAGAGAGAGAGAGGGCGAGAGAGAGAGAGAGAGAGAGAGAGAGAGAGAGAGAGAGAGGGCGAGAGAGAGAGAGAGAGAGAGAGAGAGAGAGAGAGAGAGAGAGAGAGAGAGAGAGAGAGAGAGAGAGAGAGGAATATCTCTCTTTTTTTATTGCTCGTACACCAGAGAGGACCCGGGCAGACAAAACACGTCTGTAGAGAGATCGTCGGAGTTGAGAGAAGAAGCTTCTTGTTGATTTAAAAAAAAAAAAGAGAGAGAAAAAAAAAAAAGTAAGAAAAGTCAAATGTCAGCTAATCTGTTTTCTCCTAAAACAGCTGGAAGAAGCTGCGTCCGCCTTTGTTCTCTAGCTTTACAACACCTAGAATGGGAAGGGCTGTAAAACCAGGTTGAGGGGAATTGAAAAATGATTCATGGCATACTTTGCATCCCGTTTCTTCTGTTCATACATACATATATATCTTTAAGCCCCTGTGCAACAACGCGCCATATGCATGTGCCATATTGATGGTGTTTAAGGTCGTGCATGAACATGGGAAATAATTCAAACACTCAGAGTTTTCCAGGCTTTTTTTTTGTTGTTGTGATCTTCCCGAGGCTCCTCCCCCTTATGGGTGCTGCTGATTGGCCGTTCCCTACACCCCTCCACTGAGCGGCGATTGTCCAATCGCAGCGTTGCAACCGCAACGGGCAACAGCTGGCCTGTCAAGCTCTGGACGTGTCTGCATGCTGGAGCCGTGTGCACGGGCGGAGCAGGAGCTGTGATTGTGCATGAGGCTGGTTTCTACATCACCGGCTTGTGAGGATGCAGATTCTGCACCTGGGCTCTGGATCCTTTGCACGTGGTATAATGTGCACAGCCATCAAGTAAATATTTTAGACCCCTTTACGGGGTTCTGGTTTGAAATGAGTCAACTGGATATGAATAAAAAAGTGAACCAGTTGTTTGCAATCAGCTGCCAGTGTTAGTTCAGACAAAAAAAATGACATTTCAAACAGTAAATTTGTGCCCATTATCATAATAAACTACATATTAGGGTTACAATTGTTAGCATTCTCAGCACTGTTGCTGTTGTTAGCGCTGTTAGCTTCTAGATGGCGTGCGCAGACACCGTGTGGGTCGTAGTGGGCCAATCACACGTCACATGGAACGAATGCCTGCTGTGATTGGTTGCGAGCGACACCTGACAAATATCATTATGGCATCACATGGTATTGTTTAACTGGAGAATCTTGATAAGTATTGTGTACCGATACCAGCCCCAGTACATATGTACTCGGCGAGTATGGAAGCTTGACAGGCGTAGGAAGAGTACCTAAAGGGGCGGGGCTTAGCGAGCAGTCAATACAATCCTTTCTACCCACTGAATCCCTCATCATCTCCCAACCCTTCATGTAACAATGCCCACTCACCATCCTCAGTGGGCACGTAGACGTTGAGGTAGAGGCAGTCCTCGCTCTGGTTCTGGATGTAACCCGCCGCCACGTCCAGGTTGTCGGTGAACCACACGGGCAGCATGATCTCCGGCAGCACGCCGTGGACGTTCTGCGGGCACACGGGGGCGAACTGGGTGGCGTTGCGGATCTCCTGCCAGGACCCCGGGGCCTCGGGCGGCTGGAAGCGGCGGTCGCCGATGGGCGCCGTGGCGTAGGGGACGCCCAGGTACTGCTCCACGGGGCCCAGGATCTCATTGTTCAAGTCCTTCTTGATGCCTCTGATCTTACCGTAGTTGGTGGTGACTAAAGGGTGTTTGGAAGGGTCCATTTTCTGGCTGGAGGCCAGGCTGAAGAGCACGACGAGGCCCAGCAGGCCCACGAGGCACCAGTCCGTCAGGAGACTGCGGGGCCGCGTCCTGGACCATGAAGCCTGCCGCCTTTGTTTACTCAGACTGAGTGTGAGGGGGTACATGGCTGGACTCATGGTGTTCAGCCACCAGCGTTTAGTCTGTTTCAGCACTCGAGTCTTTCTATGAGAGGAGTTGGATTATAACCAACAGGCTGGAAGGTAAAGCATAAGAGGGGATTTAAAAAAGCAAAGCAGACAGACCCTGAAAGAATAAAAGGAGCTCTTTTTTGTGACGGTTTGATCAAGGCCAGGATGATGGAGGGCAAAGCAGTCCCAGAGGAGGGGGGAGGGGGGGAGAAGGGTCCTCGGGGTGCTGGAGGAGGAGGCCGGACCTCGGCGTGGGTGCCAGGTCACTGCTGGTTCTGAGCAACGAGGATCCAAAACGCTTCCCCAGTCATGGTTCTGTTGCGTTCCATCCCTATTGGTCCTCTTTCATCCAGATCATTTTGTTGTTTTTTAACAGCCACAGAAATCTGCAGAATGAGGAAGAGGAGGAGGAGGAGATTTAAAGGACAGAGAGAAAAACAGAAAGACAGAGAAGGTGGCAAAGGAGAGGGTGAGGTGAGAGGTAGAGAGGGGAGGGAGAAAGAGATAAGAGAGATTATAGTTTATCTGAAGCAGAAATATATTCCATTAAAAGTTGTCGGTGCAACATTCGCCCTCCATCTGTTGCCAAGAGGGAAACACAGAACCTGAAATGATGAAACCACAGACAGCACAGTGGAGATCAAGTGAAAAGTCCTGGTTCCGACCCGGACCGAGGCTCACACCAAACCCCCAAACACAAGCCTGCAGAGAGACACTGATGACATCACTGCTGCTGATGACATCACTGCTGCTGAGGCCTCAACGCTCATGATCATTCATCTCTAAAAGGCTTCAGCTGAGGAAATGGTTGTTTTGCTGCAGTTATTATTATTTTAGTAATTGAGTGTTCCTTTATTTATCAATTGGATACTTTATTATGGAGCAATACTTAATATACAAAAGAGAAAATAAGACGATTAGTTGGTTCTCTTTTAAAAAAAACATCATATTTTTCTTAAAAACAAAAACATCTGTCAAAACTAAATATGCATCACAATCTGGAAAATGATTTCAACCGTCCTGAAGTCAGTGGAACCTGTCAACATTTTAAAATGTTTTCCTTTTAGTTTGTTAGTATCTATTGTGGTTATTTGCATGTAAACACAATTCAAATGATTTGGGACATAAAGAAGAAATTGCTGTGAAAACAAGTTTATTCATTCAAGTATCTCACCGAGAATCAATCACACTTCAACGCATCATTATGGGTTCATAATTCTTCTCTTAGTACTTATTTTCACTGAGCAGAGCTTGAACACATCATTTGCTACTCGCTCAGTTATTCAGTCAAGCGGGGCGGCCCACCAGCTGTTGACCGCTAACTGCTAACCACTAACTGCTAACCGCTAACGCCAACCAGCTCTCCTCCTCTTGTGTCCACGTTTACTTCCGTTTTCTCGAGGAATGGCTTCAGCTCGAGTACAGTAGACGGTGTGGGCGAGGAGGCAAGGAGTCAAGGAGGCGAGGAGTCAAGGAGTCAAGGAGGCGAGGAGGCGAGAAGTTGAGGCCTGGGATTAGGGCGAGCCTTTCACTGCCCGGTGGAGGTCAAGGGGTCAACAATGTGCGCATGTAAGCAGCTTAGAAGCATTTTTTTGGGCTACATGCAGAGCACAAAGGCACACACACACACACACACACACACACACACACACACACACACACACACATGCACACAGTAAGCCTTAATTGACCCACACATGAATACGTTCCCACACACTGTACACTCATCCACGTAATCTACTGCGGAAATGTGCAAATCCTCGTGTAACAGACCCGGAAAATGCACGAGGCATGGTAGGAGATTACGGCGTCACGGCATTGTCGGGCGCCGTTATGTAACGGCGGGAAGGCCGACACCCTGCAGCGGTGAGGAAGGCTGAGAGCTCCTCTCTCCACACGGATGCTGCAGTTCATCTTCTCCCATTCTTACATCTCACCATCACCTCCTCTTCTCCTTCCCGCTCCTCTCCGGCTTCAACGCCGCGCCTTAATTGTCCCATTAACCGAGTCATCATTAAGCGTATTATTGGATCGCCCCGCACCCACTGAAGCGCCGCAGTGTTGTTGTTGTCTCCCCCTCCTCCCCCCTTCTCCCCCTTTCTCCCACTGCCAATGAAGCCATTTGGATTTGAAGTCATGGGAGTTAAGTGTCCAAGAGGCAAGACGGCAGATAATGAGGGAGTATCGGCTGACGAGCAGGCGACAGTCAGACGAGCAACAAGCGGCCGGCGTCATGGAGTCATGAAGCTTCTTATGTGCGGCGAGCTCTTGGGGGCGGAGTCTGTAACGTCTTCACGTCTTCTTTTGGTCCAACACACCGGTGCCTTTGTTCCTCTCATTGTGGACTCGCTTCTGTTCTGCCCACGCGCCCATGTGTGTGTCTGTGCACGCCCATGTGTGTGTCTGTGCGCGCCCATGTGTGTGTCTGTGCGCGCCCATGTGTGTGTCTGGGAAGCGTGCGGCGCAATGCGGGCGCTAATTAAACCACCGAGAGTCTGGAGGCCTGAGCACTGCACACGGGGACGACCCTGACACACACACACACACACACACACACACACACACACACACACACACACACACGCAGCAACAATTCGCCATGACACTTCCATCCTCTAAAAGACACATAAAAGGGAATGTGAGATGGAAAGCAGCGGTAATGAGAAGTGAGGATGTGGATGGAGAGGAAACAGGTCCTGGTGTTAATGAAAAGCACCCCCCTCTCTTCCTCTCTCTCTCTCTCTCTCTCTCTCCCTCTCTCCCTCTCCCTCTCCCTCTCTCTCTCTCTCTCTCTCTCTCTCTCTCTCCACATGAGGTGCTGCTTCACTGACCCTGGACTCTCTCGTGGAAGTGGACATCTGAAAGACACACATCCTCGTGCCCACACGAGCCACAGCGCTTGCTTCATGCGAGGTCCTGGCAGGCGCCAGCGAGCCTGGAGGGACCTCCAGAAATTCGGGGGGTGCATCTGAGTGTTTAATTGCTAATTGGCTCAATTAGAAGGCCTAATTGGTCCGGCTTTGCTGTGAGCAGCGGGAGAGCTTAAGTGATTGATGAAGCAGAGAGGGAGAGACTGGTGGGAGGAGACTGAGCATGCACACACACACACACACACACACACAGTCATGTGAAGAGATAGCGGTGCGGCGGTTGGACTGCAGGTGGAGCGCCCGCTATCGCGCCACACCGCCACAGATTTAAAGGAACAGGTTCTCCCGAGCGTGATCTCGGCGCATTCAGGCAGCGCTATCGCCACGAGGGACACGCTCACCCCGTGATTCACGCCATCAAACATCCTCCACACCCCGAGAGGAAGGGAGGAGGAGCAGGAGGAGGAGCACACAGGTCTTTCAGTATGAACCTCCATCTTTCTCGGCAGCCACATTCGCTCGCTTGGTATTTCTAATCAAAATGTGTTCTGCAGACAAACCCTCTGGAGAGCGACGCAACACAAAGGATGCTATTTTCATCTCTTGACCGGCCTGCTCGCTGCCGGCTGCTTCTCAACAGATGAGCAAAAGATATTGTAAACAAGGGTTTCCCACGACTACACATTATTCAAATTGGGTACAAAGTGGGCCTTGAGCCGAGATATTTGGTGTTTGGTGTTTGGCATCAAACCTGCAACCCGGCCAGATGCTGACCCACACATCTGTAATACAGCTGCGTCTCCTGGCTTTTAACAAATCAAATTAGATAGTGCGGCAATGTTCTTCATATTAGGCCCACAGCTGAGCGATAACAATCGACCATTTCTCACTCAAGTTGACGTCCGCGGACCAAAAAGAAATGAATGCTGTGAAAAAGAGTCGACGTGGACAGTGAATTGTGAGCTTATGAGACGGAGTGGACAGCTGAATACGTCTCAGTGAGGCAGAGAAGGAAGCAGGAGGACGGATCTGCCAGCAATCTTTTGAAGAGTTCAACATCAAACACCACTTCACCAGCATCGACACTAAAAGGTCAAAATAAAGCAGCTTTATGTCTGGCATGTGGCTGAATAATTCATTTTATTTTGCTCTGGATATAG
Source organism: Clinocottus analis (assembly GCF_023055335.1). NCBI lineage: Eukaryota > Metazoa > Chordata > Actinopteri > Perciformes > Cottidae > Clinocottus > Clinocottus analis. The sequence continues at coordinate 13,640,302 of NW_027175943.1, read as the reverse complement.
AATAATTTAACACGTTGAGGAATCTTTTATTTACCTTCTTGAAGAGAGTTAGCATATCATATGTACCTCATAGCAGATAGTTAGCATATCTTAGCATATATTATTCACCTAGCAGATAGTTAGCATGTCGTAGCAAATATTATTCACCTTATAGCAGATAGTTAGCATGTCTTAGCATATCTTATTCACCTGCTAGCAGATAGTTAGCATGTCTTAGCATTTCTTATTCACCTGCTGTCAGATAGTTAGCATGTCTTAGCATATCTTATTCCCCTGCTAGCAGATAGTTAGCATGTCTTAGCATATCTTATTCCCCTGCTAGCAGATAGTTAGCATGTCTTAGTATGCTGTATTCACCTGCTAGCAGATGGTTAGCATGTCGTATACGAGATAAAGAAACAGATCCTGTGACCCTATGAATATGAGAAGAATAATAATGTGTATGCTAAGCTAAGCTAAATGTCTCCTGGTTGTAGCTTCATATTCAAACCTGCCATCACTGATTTTATTTGATTGTTTTGTCACTGGAAGCAGTGGAAACATCTTCATTGCTCATCCCCATGAAAAGTGAAGGAACATGAAGCGCTTAGCTCGGCGTGAGACTTCATTCTGTCTGCTTTGACCAGAGGAAGTCTTTGCTGTGGTTACCTGTATTAGACACAGTTTGGGAGAACCTGTTCCAGGGACATCACCACCAGGAAACCTGACCATGGAGCAATCATTGACCAGCACGTCTGTGTGGAGGTGAAGCTCTGCTGTCAATGTGTCCGCGACACTTCAATTGATTCCTCAAAAACTTTGCAGTCCTGAATCCCAACGCACGACTGAGACTTTTAAGACGTAACTATAAATAGCCGCTGCATAATGAGACAACAGATGATTAGATTGCGTTAGTGTTGCAGGTGCCTTCCTCCCGTGTTTGTGAGAAGATGTTCTCCCCCTCATTAATTACCACAGCACTCGGCAGAGATCACATCCCGCAAATTATTACTCGTCCTTTACGCCGCGGATCTGTACTTCAAAACTGACGCCAGACTTTGATGTGGTTGCCATGAGGGTGGAGAGCCGCTTTCCCCGCTGCACATTAAGAGAAGAATCACATAAAGTGCTGATGATTCCGTGTTTTCAACAGCAAGCCTGACTTTGTTATCTTTAATTGCCGCGAGGAGCCACTTTTATGTGCCGTGACGGCGGCTTCCGAGCAATTAACCTGCCGTTAATCTTCCACGTGAAGGTCGTGCCTCTGCTCATGGTGACGGCTGCGTGATCAGCGAGCGCGATTGAAATTGCACCTAATTTGAGAGGAAATAAAGGTTGCTTCCTTTATGTGTTTCTGCAGCCCGGGTGTGGATCAGGAGGAGATGAGGTTGTGTAGTTCAGTCACGTGACGATCACAATGGGAAACTTGTGCAGCTATGTTTGGCGCTCTCGTACTATAATCGGGCACGCTTTGTCTCTCGCTCGTCTACTTTGACCGTAACCTTTTGGAAACCGGGCGCCAAAATGCTCCCGTGCCAATTTTAAGTCCCAGCATGCCCCATTCAGAACCGAACGACACAGTTGTTTGACTGAAGCTCCTTCCTAACAGACCAAGACTTTGTTTTATTGTGATTGTTGTTGCAGGTTCTGATTCTTTAGGTCCTAATCTTTCCAAAAAGGTGTCTTATTGACGCTCCAGGAGGCTTTTTTGGGGAATCTGACTCATATCATGCTGGATGTTCATAGTTACCATCAAAATATCTTTTTAAAGTGATTTGTTTTGCAGATATACATTTTTTTTCCCTAGACTTTGCTGAACAAATACACAAAATAAACACAAGTATTGAATTTATGACAAACAAACCTTCTTGTCATTTATCAAAAGACAATAGATCATTTCTCAAATGTTACCTAGTTATAAGTGTCACGGAGACTTGAGGACAATCACACGCGATCTGAAATGTGGCCCATGCGGTAAAAACTAGCAAAAAGATGCAAATATCATATATCCAATGAAAATAGGACCTTACGCCAAATACAGCTGACCCAAACAGGACCTGTAACAGAGCGCTCCATAATTTAATGAGCAGCCACGGTGGGGAAACAAAAAATAGCACAAAGATTGTCATCACTTCAAAGAACACATTTTTCTCTCCCAATTATTACGACGCGCCATTTGATGGGACCGCCCTCCGCTGTTCTGCAGTTTGTATTCTAAACGTTGGCCTGAACACTGAGACTCACCACGACTTCCACAGATTGGGCCCCAGCAGGCCGGTGAAGCGCTCCAGCCGACTAACTCTGTGTGGTGAAGACTCACCACGCTGTCCTCTTCTATGTTGTCTGGTGTCTTTCCTGCTTTTTTTCCTCGTAGCTACTCGTTTGTTTCCACAAATTCAACGTGGCTCTTTAGCAGTGAACAAAAAAAAGGTTTCCATCAGCTTCTCTCCGGTGGACAAATCAGCCCGGAAGATCACGGCCTCAGACTCGAATCCATCACCATTCCTCCTCATAGCTTACTGGGCACAATCTAAATCCCACCAAAACCAATTCCACCCAATTTTGCTCCGATACATCCGGCCAAACCACCCACTAAGACTTCTCCTGTAATTGCTTGCCACCTCTTCCTCCGTCTTGCGGGTCGGTCTGTCAGCTTAATGATAGATAATAACCTGTCCTCACCGGGCTGCTGGTGCAGGCCGGCGTGGAAGGATGCTGCTAGAATGAGGCCTGGAAATGCCTTGGAACAATCTGGAGGGGAAAAGCCGCCCGCGTCGCACCTGGATGCACTCGGGTGAGCGTCCAGCGAGCGCACGGCGGCCGTGCGTCGACCAATATATGGCGCTCATTATCCCCTCTAAGCGTCCACGCTCTCACGCCGTGTGATTCAGTGCAGCTCATCTGTTTCCACAACAGGCTGAGTCATGCATCAAGGCCGAGGCGTGAGCGTTTGACGTTTCAGACGTGTCCCCGAGACGGCGAGCACGTCCATCCGCACGCACAAATGTGTCTGCTTAATGCACATTTAGCAAAACTGTGAAGCTGTGTGGAGTTTCTCTCCGTGTGTGTGTGTGTGTGTCAGCTGTTATCCATGTGACAGGAGCTAGATGTGTTGATGCCGTTCCATCTTTAATGCCAGGGAAACGGGGCGGACGCCAGGGTGCTGGGCGCCGTCCCGCTGACAGAAAGAGAGCCGGCGGTCGGGTCAGTCCTCCACTCAGGATCCTGACAGGCTGCTTTTTTTTAAATGTCTCCCTTTCGGTTTGGGGAAGAGCTCTCAATGACTCTGTGAGTCAGGAACATTCAGTGTTGTTTTAAGTCTACAGACTATGAAGCTATATTCTTTAAAGGCCTGGCTTCCTGACATTTTAAATGATCTCTGCGTTGAAGCCATGGGGGACGCATCGTACAGAGACTTCAGGGGACTGCAGGTGGAAATGAGTTCATGGAGATGCGGTTTATTTTCATCTGAAGTGGAGTTCATGGTTGATGCAGCTGATGCGGCAGCAGCAGCAGTTTGGGTGTGTTTGAGTTGAAAAGATGGGCATCTGTGAAGAGAGAGCTCCACTCCTCACAACTCCGTCACGCTCGCAATGGGAAGGTTTTTCATTAAGTATGAAAATCGAAGCAGCAGAACCAAAAATATTGTTTCCTTTTTTTTTTTTTCACTGCTTGTCAAAACCTATTACTTACATTACCCACAATGCAGCTGGACCGTGACGGTTCGATCGGAGATCGCGGGCGTGCCGCGCTGTCGGCGTCGCGGCCTCCAGCAGAGTGAACGGATGTGTGGACGCCGATCATTTAACTGGCCAAAGATGGTTTTTCTGACAGATTCCTTGTTTTAAATCCACGCTGATGACTTCATCTTCAACACTACTCTCTTGGCAAACAGAGGTGATGCTCCAGCCGTTCAGGACACACCTGGAAACCCAACGTTTCTGCCTCTTCAAAGCACGTACGTGCAACTTTTCTTCATTGAGAAAGTTCTATCAAAAAGGTAGCATATGCGTATCTTTCGTACACGTCGTGCGCCGCCTTCCCTCCTTCCCCTGGACTCTATTCGTGCATTGCGGAGCGTGGACGGTGCCGATGGAGGACGAGGACGAGCTGATGGAGGACGAGGACGAGCTGATGGAGGACGAGGACGAGCTGATGGAGGACGAGGACGAGCTGATGGAGGACGAGGACGAGCTGATGGAGGACCGGCTGCAACACAGACACAGTGAGAGGATGCTGAGAGGGAGGGAGGAGGAGAGTAGGGCGCTGTCAGTAAACGTGTTGACAACAAGGAGATGTACACTCACACACACACAGTGTTGTGAAGCGCCGGCAGGTGTGTATGTGTGTGTGTGTGTGGACTGGGGGGGGGGGGGGTGTTGGGGTCGCGGACCACTGGAGCGTAAAATTGGAAACAATGTGTCGGCAAGAGTTAAAAGCAAATATTTACAGGGCTTTAATTTGCATTGGGAGCAGCGAGCTTCCGGCGCGGGTCAGCGCGTCCACGGCGGAGCGCAGGAACACGGAGGGGCACGCCAGGTAATTAGACAGACGGCGGCAGATTAATCACGGCGCTGACAGCGCACACGAGCACACGAGCGAGCCGGACGCCATCTTTTAGTCTGGCAGAAAAGCGCTCTGGATGTTGTCTCGCCCCAAAGAGGACCAGCGCGTCCAGCTCGGACCAGCGTACACCTCGTCCTCTCTGAGGTTTCTGAACACACACACACACACACACACACTCGCTCAGGCTGCCCGGCTCGTCACGCTCTGATTTCCTTGCCTCTTCCCTCCGTCCTCTTCGATAAATCACCAGCTCTGAATCCCATCCCCTCGCTTAAAGACCCCTCTTCAGCCGCTCACCTACAGATCCTAGAGGGAGCTGGAGGACGCCGCCACTCACATGTGTGTGTGTGTGTGTGTGTGGAGGTAGTTGGCTGAGAGCGTTGTCATTAAACGTTTTATGTATCATAAATATATCAGCGTCCTCTAAGTGGTGTTGACCTTGCATCATGGTGCTGCAGGTGATGCACAAGCAGAGTTTTTATAAACTTTTACGAGTCGTGTTGGGCCGGTCCCTCGTTTAAAGGTCCTGCCTCTGCCATCAAAAACCAGCTTTTACAGAAAAGGGGCTTCTACGATTCTTTTAAAGTGAACCAGCATCAAATGCTGGTTTTACAGAGCGCCATCCCTCACAGGTCTGATGAATGCTGAGCAGGTTTTCATGAATACATCAGTGTTTGAATTGTTGAGCTATGAAGAAAAAGCGTTACAGACACAGACTGCAGCGCTCTTCTCGCACCCTCATTGGCAATCGTTTACAGGTCTGGGGTCAGTGAAGGCCTCGTGACATTAGCATGTTGGACAGGCGTGTGCTGACCTGACCGGTCCGATCCCGGTGTTTGATCTGTACGCTTCAGAGGAGGAGACTGGAACGCCTCACCTTTCCTTTCTTGCCTCTGTCATAGGATGTAATGCAGCACATAGATATATAAATGCACAGTGTCCTATGAAAACTATAAATTGTACACCAGCTAAAAAATAGCATACAAAGATAAGATGTCCATCCAGCTGTTCCTGTGAATCCTGCAGGAAGACTCGTGGGTCATAGAGCAAAGTCCTGAGCCACATTGTGGCTTTTAGAAACCCGTAAATCCTCCCGCGCCCATTTTAAGTCCCAGCATGCCCCATTCAGACAATCTTTTGGTATAAAATACGTAATATTTTTCCATTTTTGAGCCGAACAACACAGTTTTTTGACTGAAACTCCTTCCTAACAGGACAAGACTTTGTTTTATTGTGATTGTTGTTGCAGGTTCTGATTCTTTAGGTCCTAATCTTTCCATAAAGGTGTCTTATTGACGCTCCAGGAGGCTTTTTGGGGAATCTGGCTCATATCATGCTGGATGTTCATAGTTACCATCAAAATATCTTTTTTGCAGATATACATTTTTTTCCCAAGACTTTGCTGAACAAATACAAACAATAAACACAAGTATTGGAATTAATTTGGGGTTCCTACGACGACTCAAACAGGGAAAAGAGGTCTGTCGACAACACTGGCTCCACAGTTTTCAACGGGTTGAAGGCTCAGTGACATGCGGTCCGGTCCCTCTGGTGCATCGTCACAGGACAGAAGCTAAAGATGCTCTGACGTTGGTTTCACTGGGACTTTTATTCTGAAAGGGTGTCTGCTAACTAGCAATAATGCAGTGGGATGTGAATGACAGGGGGGGGGGGGGGTAAGAGGGTCTCTTGGGAGGCGCCAACGCACCAACGGCGAGGCTTTGGCCCCGAGGCGTTGGCGTTGGCGAGGCGGGGTGAACGGGGTGTAATTGAGCAAATGAACGCCACTGAAGAGAAACGCACCGAGCGCAGCGGTGGGAGGACGGAGGGTACGTAAGGACAAAATGTTCCCCAAGCCCGGCTAAAGTAAAGCTGATGAAAGTCAGCTGTAGCTTACAGCTGCTCACTTGCCAAGCAGAGAGGCACTTGGACTTTGTTTACAGTTAGACAGGGATTTGTGACCTGGGACAGATAAAAGCTTCCCATTAAAATATTGACTTAGAGGATTAGGAGCGTAATAGAAGTTGTGCAAAGTGACAGAAATCTCCTATTTTACAAACCGAAGGCTCTAGAGTAAAGAGATATTAAGACATCAACAGATAAATAGAGCGCTTAATCTGAATTTGTAGATTACAATACAGTAAATAGGGAGCAGACGAACACTGTTGCCCCCACAAGTTGTGTCTGCTGCTCGATGAGTGAATGAGCGATTCAAGAAACGGCATTGTTGCTGCGTGAAGACACAAAATAAAGATTAAAATGTCGGTTTACTACGCATATTACATTCATTTATTACACGACCGAGGAGAGCAGATGCCGGTGTACTTTACTACAAGCCATGTTAGCGTCAGGAAGTATGGAGGGGCGACGTTTTATTGTGTTGAGTATAAACAGCACTGGTTCACATTCAACTAGCGACTCGTAACGAGGCCGAAGGGACTGGAAGGAGAAGGCGACATCGAGACGTTTCAGAACGCAATCGTTCGATGGCGTCAGACGATGCTAACGACCTGAAATTGAATCTTTGGTGAACTTCCTGTCCGTGGCGTCGCGGCGCAGCCCCGGCGTCCAGGGATTCACCGCCGTTCACAGAGCTGAGGAAGGTGAAGGGAAGGCAGCGTCGGCTCTGTGGAGGCGAGTGAAGGTTCTGCTGAGGACGCCGGGGCTTTGTCAGGAGAGCGGCGCGGCGGGGCGAGCGAGGACGCGGCGCCGCGCTATGAAATCGCTGTCGTTTGGCCGGCGATGACCGGAGATGAACCTTAAGCGAGAGTGATATACATAAAGATGAACGCCCACGGAGAGCGATAGACAGGGAGGGAGGGAGGGAGAGAGAGAGAGAGAGAGAGAGAGAGAGAGAGAGAGAAAGAGAGAAAGAGAGAAAGCAAGAGAGGGAGGGTTTGGAGCGCTGCCACCCTGATCCGGTTGTCCCTGACAGATGGCCAGCGAGACACACGAGAGCAGCTGATGTGTGTGCATGATTGTCTGCTTCCTAAACAAGAGGACACGACAACACCCGCCGCTTCCCTCGCTACCTGTTGTCCTCTTCCTCCTCGTCTTCCTCCTCCTCCTCCTCCTCCTTCAGGATGAGGGATGAATATCAAAGGAATGGGCATGTGTTTTTTTTCTATCTATCAGTTCCTCATCAGCATTATGAATACGTTGCAGCTAAACACTCCTTCCTCTCCCCCCTCTCTTTTCTTTTCTCCTCTCATTCCTCGCCTCCGTTGGCTATTAACGCGAGCGATGAATATTCATCCGGTGCTTTAATCTATATAGCTCGAGCTCACTTTGACGGGCGGTGTTTTGTTTTACAGCCGGAGGAGGACATGCTCATAAATATACGATGACAACACGCCGGGGTCAGCTGAGCGAGGGCGATGTGGGCATGCGTGTACATGTGTAGAGGTCAGTGGCGGGCCGTGCATTTCCTGTCTGATATCGTAAACATAAATACGCGCATGACGGGATGCTGCCCCCATCCGCGAGCGCTAGTTAGCTCTCGAGCTACGTAGCCAAGCAGGGTGAGGGAGTCACACAGAGTCCACAGTGAGAGGATGCAACTGCAGCTTAAAAGTGGCGGACCGCAACCAACTTGACGAGGTGCATACCACCGAATGTACCAGAGAAGGCTTAGCAGGCCCTGATGGCGCGCCACAGTAATGGCCGCCACATTTGCGACACAACATTTTGAGCCCCCTCATCAAAGGGTCCCTGATTTCAGACGAGAGCAGCAGTCTAGTTTTTACTCCTCGCCGACTGAAAGGACAGCCATCGGCCTGCAGGATGCTATCAGCAGTAGCTAGCGAGCTAATCAAGCGCACAGGGTCCTACACGTGATGCCCGCCGGCTGCACGCGTCACGGCGCTGGCCGCCATGTTTGTACGGTGCAACCGAATAAATACCTTAGCGGTAGCAGGAGGTCTGGCTAGCACAGAGACTAACGCGACTGGAAGCGAGCGCCCGCTCTAAAGTTTCACTCTTTTTTTTCCTCCTGCTCTTCTGACTCCAGAGGAAATAATGAGGTGAAGACCGGCTGAGGAGTGAGGCGCAAGGAGGAGAAGGCCTGAGAGACTTGTTCCACTTAGTGTTGGGTAAGGGGGGGTCACGCTCAGTCCTTGGTGGCATGTTGCAGCAGACATGTGTGTGTGTGTGTGTGTGTGTGTGTGTGTCTGTCAGCGTACATGTCCCCTCTTTGCCAGCGTCTCAGCCCCTTGTGTTGCTTCCACCTCACGGGATCCATGATGCACTGATCCTGTGAACCGACTGGAGCAATTACAAGAAAAGGGTTTCTGTGTGTGAGTGTGTGTGTGTGTGTGTGTGTGTGTGTGTGTGTGTGTGTGTGTGTGTGTGTGTGTGTTTGCCACTTGTTAAGCTCCTACATACACAGAAAAAAAACTAGGTTAGTTTTTTTTCTTCTTTTTTTATCCGTCTTCCCTCCCCCATGCAGCCTCTCACTTGTGTTGCCTCTCCCTCCTTCTTTCCTTTGCTTCCTCGGCGCCGAAGCATGAAAAATGGATAAGACAGTGCGGCTTGTTTGATCCTCTCTCTCTCAGCCAGAGCTGTAACTTGAGATGGGCGGCGGCGGCGGGGGGGAGATGGCGTTGGGGGTTAAGATGAGCACAGACCATGAGCCCACTTCTAAAAGATGATGCAAAAATATAGAAGCGGCAACTGCATCCATCAAGCCCCTTCTTCTTCCTTTTGTTTTCCCTTCTCCTCAGCCCTTGCGGCCCCTGTGTGTGTGTGTGTGTGTGTGTCTTTGAGTGTGTGGCCCGGCCCTCATAAACTCATAATCTTTATCGCTCCCCAACGAGGCCGACAGTCGGCGCCACCACTCTACGACCATGAAGTCAGATTCCCTCGTCGGCCGCTCGGCGTGTTAATGTAACCTCGGACCCGCCGGCCTGCGAGAGACCGAGATGACGCCACCAAAGTGGATCCTGGGTCCCGCTGCCGGCTGCTCTGTGGCTGTGTAATTAATTACAGCGGCCAATAATAATAATAATAATAATAATAATAATATTAATAACTCAGTTCCGGCCACCAGCGAGCACAGAATGAGGGAAAGCTGGCGGCGGATCTGGTGCCTGTCTGCCGGCCCTGAGCCCTGCGGGGCGCTGCCACGCCAGCACCTGCTCTCTAACTGCTTTCAGTGTGTGTGTGTGTGTGTGTGTGTGTGTGTGTGTGTGTGTGTGCTGGGAAGGGAGCTGGGTGACACTGTTAGGGAAGCGAGGGAAGATGGGGCACGGGCTCCCTGCTCCGTCAGGGTGGCTGATTCACAACAATGCGCTGGCGCCTCGTGGGCTTCCCCAAAACTGTGATTCATCGGCGTTAATTTCACTGGAGCTGGATCGCTTTTGTGACCGGGACACGGGCCCTTCCTCGTGAGTGTGTGTCCGTGTGTGTGTGTGTGTGTGTGCACGTGAGGGCCACAGCGCTCTGATCTCATTTAAAAAGCTAACGGAGGCCTGGTGGCTCGGCTCGAGATGGAACGACGGTCTGCCGAGCGTATTATCGAGATGGCCAACGTGCACGCTCGCGCTAACTGTGCGTATTCTGAGCTCGTGCAAAAAAAAATGTATTTATTACAGTGTGCGTACCTGATGAGGTGTCAGCTTACGCTGCAGTTTGCACATCTGCACACGCCTCCGCTTGTCCTCGTCTTCCCACCTGCGTTGCTAATTAGCGGCGCCCGCTGCCCACCGGCACCTTTGCGTTAACCTGTAGGCTCGCGTCACGTGTTCGCTGAGGTGTTGTTCTTTTCTTCCCGTCTTTTTCCATCCCGGCGTTCTCTTCAGAAGGAGCGCCTGCTCGTTGTCAGTCCTTTTCTTCAGAGGCTGATTATAATTGGTGTTTTCTTTGTGGTTTTTTTACACCGTAGCCTGGCAATCATCAATCAGAATACTGATTAAAATAACGCACTGTGTTTTTTTAGACGGGTATTCTATTAATAATGCTGCATGGAAAAGTACACAGGGCGAGCAGATCTCCATCCATCCATTATGCAACCAATTACACAGCCGGGCATACAGATGTCTTCCTCTGTGTTGGTAAAGTATGAGGTGACTATAGTAGGACCTCAGTTTACTACAGTATATATATATTTCATTATAGTATTATTCCCATGTCAGTTCATTATTTGAAGCTGGAGACGTATCGTGCTCATCTCCTGGCTCACACTCGTATTTTAGAACGTGATGACACGCTTTGACGTTCAAGAATTAGATTATATTCCTCATACAGGCTGTCAGAATATACCTGTATATTCTGTGTGTCTTTAACGCTCGCCCCTTTAAGCCCGCCTCTTTAAGCCCGCCTCTTTAAGCCTGGCTCTTTAAGCCCGCCTCTTTAAGCCCGCCTCTTTAAGCCCGCCTCTTTAAGCCCGCCCCCTGAAGAGGAAAGAAAGCCCGCTCTGATTGGTCGGTGGTGTCCAGGTGTCTCCACCGTACGGGACCTTTAGCTCGCGCTGTCCCGTACATCCACATGACTTCTAGCGTCGCTCTGTGCTACATTAGCAGCGGCTTAGCATCCGCCCGTTAATGTACCTTCACAACTCGAGCCAAAGCGAGGTTATTGCCAAAATGTTCAGCGGTAATCACACCGCATTTAAATACACCCCATACACACACACACACCCACATACACAAACACACACACCTGTGTCTCTCTCTCTCGCTCTACCTCACCACCCATCGCTTATTCAGGCCGGGCTCACCAGCATCCGGTGAGATTGCTCAAAGGCACGCGGGGCACTCATTTGCATATCACCACTCTAATGCGTTTACAGTCGCAAAGGGCCACTCAATCGTTTTGACAAATTAGGAGCTTTTTGTGTGTGTGTGTGTGTGTGTGTGTGTGTTTAACTGTGGGACCCCCCTCCCGCCCCCACCAGCCTTTCAGCTGTGATCCTGCTGTGGTACCGAGTGACAGCGAGGCGGACCCGGAGACATTTGGTCCGCTCCGTGAACACTATTGCGCAATCCTGTAATTCAGATAGTGCTTGAACAGCAGGTCCTCCCTAACAAACTGTGTGTGTGTGTGTGTGTGTGTGTGTGTGTGTTAGTGGTTGTGCGTGTGTATCTACGTGAGCCCCGCCCACTCGCATATGGCTTCCTTCTGCTGCGAGTGATCCAGCCAGGATTCGCCTCGGTGTTAACACGCAGCCATAAATACACTTTGTGTCGTAAATAATGTAACTCCATTCAAAACAGCGTCTGAAGGGCAGCGCAGCGCGGCTTTAATTCACAAATACATAAATACACAAACAAAGCCAGAGGGGAGAGAAACAACGTGACGTTTAGCGCCGCTACGCTAAAAATAAATGGTGGACTGAGTCACTCGTGAGGGAAAGAACGGTAAAAACACTCTGGAAGACTTGTGTAGTGTGTTACATCGATAGTGTGTGTCGTGTGTTACATTGATATGAGATGTCCTCTGCCACTCACACAAAAAATAATTCCTGTCCTCTCCCTAATCCTGTCCGGGCCCAACACCAACACCAAAGGAATGATGGGAGTTTATTCGTTTTACAAGTACAAATTCATAAACAAAAACTTGTGACGCATCAATTGTCAATGAGTCAGATTTCCTTTTTAAATAATTGGATGCAAACACGTGCGTGTGTGTGTGTCCTTGGAAGACGCTGTGACACACATTGCATGGAGACGAGATCAACAGCAGGACCAAGACACTGTGCTGTGTATTTATTGACTGGTTAATCAATTATAAATGAAAACAAGGCTGCATATTGTCTCACTCCTAACGTACGTCCTGGTTTGGCGAAGGTGAAAGGGGAAAATCACCCCGCACTCTTTGAAGACTGGAAATGCTGCGGCGTGCGGTAATTAATGTACGGCCAGACTTTAATTAGCAAGAAGACTTTATTCATTAGTCATTCAGGCTCAACGGTAGAGATCCATGCGTCTAGAGAGCAGCCGGACACAGGAAGTGTGTGTTTGTAGTCCTTAGTTAAGAACCACCGGGCTTAACTTTCACTGGAAGGACGGGTGTGTATTTACTCGCTGACTGTGTGTGTGTGTGTGTGTGTGTGTGTGTGTGTGTGTGTGTGTGTGTCCGCAGCGTGGACCACGATGGGCCAGCGCTGAGAATGATTAACTCTGATGACCCAGTCGCCGCGATGACGGGGTACCCGCTGTGACGGGAACGCCTGTCACATGGGCCGGTCGTCAGGCTCCTCGGGCGCCACCGGATGAGGAGAAGCATCACACACACACACACACACACACACACACACACACACACACACACACACAGACATATGCAGACATACACAGACAGACAGGTCGAGGCGCGTCGAGCCCGCCAAGCTGTCGTGTTTTAATTAACACATCGGCCACCTCTATAGGAGGTAACGCACAAACACACACAAACACACACAAACACACCAACACACACACACGGCGTGTCACACCTGTGAGATGATCTCTATAGCAATCCACACACCGGATAAATATACACGTGTACTTGTCTGCTTAGTACACTCGGCACACACTCATTCACACCACACTGCCGCAACAGTACGGACGTGCTCACACAGACACACACACACACACACACACACACACACACACACACAGGCATATGGCAAGAAGCTGGCTGTTCGTTAGCACCCTTGACATCTCTGACAAATTGACTCCTTTATGTGAGTGGAAGTGTGCGGCAAAGTGTTGGGGGGGGGAATCATCTCATTCGCGACGACACACATTTTACACACACACACACACACACACACACACACACACACAGACACACTCCACCTGTGACATCACCGGCAGGCAAAAGAAGAAGAAAAAAGAAGCTGTTTCCGCAATGATGAGCTAAGATGGAGGAGGCGGAGAGGGAAGGAGGCGAGGCACGAGTAGGCGAGGGAAGGAGGCGAAAGACGAGGAGGCGAAGGACGAGGAGGCGAGGTAAGGAGGCGAGGTAAGGAGGCGGGCTGAAGGAGGGAGTAAAGGGGTTGGAGGGCAAGAGCGAACAGAGGACCAGGAGGAGGGAAAAGAGACTGATCGAGAGGAGTTTTGGGGGATGGAAGGGACCAGGGAAGGAAAAGATTGAGGGAGTGATAAAGACAATATGAAGGGAGAAGAGTAGTGTTATGAAAGAGTTTGCTGACCTCTACGACCTTGTGAGAGGAGCTCATAGCATGGGGACAAGCAAAATGTCCTTTTTGAGAAGCTTTTTAAAGGACACTTCTTCCTGTCATTCTGTCCTTCAGTATATCCACCTGGATCACCTACATTATGCATTTTCTTTGAAGATAATTTTCTAAAGAGACAGGACAGAGAGGCGAGGAAGGGGGCAGTGAAGGACACATGCAGCAAGGAGACAAGCAGCAGAAGGGTGAGCTCAGGTCAGGCCACAGTATTTTAGAAACACTTTTTGTTGAAATTGTCTATACGTCCCTACGGCAAGACTTACATGAAAGTCAGTGAGAAGAAAAAAAATAAACCAAAAAGGCAAACCATCTGGTATCTGAGGCAGCCGCAGGACTGGTATAAGCTCGTCCAATCATTTAATTTGGGCCGGGAGTCGTGATTGGCCGGCCCGTACGTGCCTACCCGCCCGACTGCCTGTGGGCACGCTGCCCGTCCACGGCTGCGCATCACCGGAGTCTTCCTCGAGCTGCTTCCTCCACAGCTGCACAAGTTGGATGTGATCATTGCGCTGCGTGTACGTAGCGCTACGTACACGCAGCGCTACGTGCACACGTACAACGCGTATGTAGCGTTGTGTGTACGTATACGTAGCGTTGCGTATACGTAGCGTTGCGTGTACAAATGTGTAGCGTTGTGTGTACGTATGTGTTGCGTTGGGTGTACGTATACGTAGCATTGCGTATACGTAGCGCTGCGTGTACACGTACAACGCGTATGTAGCGTTGTGTGTACGTATACGTAGCGTTGCGTATACGTAGCGCTGCGTGTACAAATGTGTAGCGTTGTGTGTACGTATACGTAGCGTTGGGTATACGTAGCTTTGGGTGTACGTATACGTAGCGTTGGGTGTACGTATACGTAGCGTTGCGTATACGTAGCTTTGGGTGTACGTATACGTAGCGTTGCGTATACGTAGCGCTGCGTGTACATATATGTAGTGCTGCATGTACGTACATGTAGCGCTGCATGTACATATATGTAGCGCTGCATGTACGTACATGTAGCGCTGCATGTACATTTATGTAGCGCTGCGTGTACGTATACGTAGCGCTGCCTGTACGTATGTAGCGCTGCCTGTACGTACGTAGCGCTGCGTGTACGTATGTAGCGGAGCGTGTACACATAGCATATCCTCCATAGCGTGGCGGTGGGAGCAGAGGGTTCATGGGACACAAAGACAAATGCATTGCGCACGACGGGCGCCTCATGCTTCGGTTGCCATGCAACAGTAATCTCCACTGAAGTGAAAGCCCAGGAACAATAACTCCATCCCTCCAGGTACGACTACATTCCTCTGTGGCATGCGGACGGATTCACGGGTCGGTTCTAGTTTGAAGCCAAAGCGCCGGCCGTGGTGCCGCTCACGGGTCGGAGATGTCTCATTCTGGATTGAAGGTTTTTTTGGGGCTGATTATCTCGGCTGTCCTTCTCTCTGTGTCTCTTAATCTCAGTCTGGTTTGCTGCATCAGAGGTACGCGATGCCCCTCTGATGACAATAAATCGGAGCGTGAAAAAAAATAGAAACAACAACAACCTGAGGAGGACAGAGACGGACGAGACGGAGGAAATGGACGAGCGGCGGGACAGCCTCACAACTCTTAACTAATTCCTCCGGCGGGTGGAGGGGCGGGGGGACACAGAGCATGATTCATATCCTGCATTATGAAGAGGATGATGAATCTACTGCCGGCGGCCGGGTATTGTCCTCGGCTTCGCCGTCGAAACAAGATGTGAAGAGTATCCCGTGGATGCTAACGCGCCGCTGACGCCGCCTTGTGCACGAGGGCCCACGAGGTGGAGACACAACGGGAACCAAATGTACCAGATTACAACCCATCTGGGTGGATTAACGATGCGCGTAGTGACGGTGGACCTTACTAAAAAAAACACGTCACACAGCAAAGGGGGGAGGCTTATGCAAATGTTAAGTCCCAGCATGCATCTGCGAGACAATGAGTTGCCATTTTTTAACTAAAAATCCCTCGAACCACCTTCGTTTTGTTGTGATTTTCTCGGCAGATTGGAATTATTTAGGTCCTAATCTTTTGGGAAATCTTAAAAATATTTGGGGTTCGTACGACTACTTGAACACGGTGAACTTTGAGCAGAGCCCCCCCACGGTGCTTATGCGTCAGGTATTGTGACGGCAACAAGGATAGCCCATTTAAGAGATTAAATACAATCCAGGAGATTTCTTGAAGTTAACATTTATAGAACCACATCGTTCATGTATACGCGCGTGTAAACTGTGTAAAGTGGAAGTGGATTTTCTGCAGTTGGTTTGGTTGCGAAAAAATACGGAGCCAGGACGGCAACGGAGAGATTTCTTCGCTTTGAGACCAGGGATTGAACCGGCGACCTTGTGGGTTCAGGACGACCTCTCTCCCCATGGCACACCAGGTCGTAACCCCGGATTTTCCAGACGTCTCCGTCCTCTGGAGCGCTGTCTCCTCTGTTTCCGATGCTTCTAGAACGTTGCAAAAGTTTTAAAATGGAAAGCGTACAGCGGCTGTGGACGTGGCCGCGGCCTCTGCGCTTCCTCGTCGATGGACGCGCGGCGCAGCACGACCTCCGACCCCGAGGCGGCCCGCGGCCGTGTGGCGAGCGCGGCTGCTGAGCATCCCTCTCGGCTGGCTGCTTATTGCTGATGCTGTTGGATATCTGGGCCCGCGGTCCTTATCTGTTTGGCTGCAGTCGCTCTGATATCTTGAACGGGCAGCTCGGTTTTTGGGCAGCTGTCGGCGTCCACGCCTTCCTCCCCCCTTTTCTCTCTCTCTCTCTCTATCACTCCATCTCTCTCGCCCTATTTTAATCCTTCGCATCAAAAACAAGGGTGGCAGAAATCTGATCGTGGAATCGCTAATCGACCGCTTTTTCTCGCAATGCAGTTTAAATGTGTCAGCGCGATATCGGAAGCGTGGACGCAGAAGCATCTGAAGCTGCACATGCTTGTTAATTCCCCCCACCCCGTCTCTCTTCTATGAAGTGTTTGGAGAAAGAAAAGAAAAAGCCAGACAGTGGCTGTGTTTCATGCATGTGCACTGAAGAGAGACGGCGAGCGCTGCGGCCGCACGCCGACAGATTGACTCATCCAGAGGAGAGGGCGACTGATCGGGACGCATCGATGAGTTTACTCTGCTGCAGCCTCCTCGTCCCTTCTGATGGAGCAATCACGCCTTCATCAGGTAACCCTGAGGAAAGCCGTATGAAGACCGATGCGCCTGAAGCCGCAGACAAACGCACGCGCAACACAACCGGGTTGGCGTTTTTTTCGTGTTTTTTTTTTTGGTGTGTCAAAGACTGTGTCCCATCAAAGCGCCGCTATAAATAGCAGCAACACCGCTTGCCAGCTACGCAGCGTGATGAATGCGTTATATAACCTTGTTGAAACGCACACTGAGACCACATCAGCATCAACAACGAGGCTGCTACCTGTTCTGGTGCTGCAAGGCGCTCTCTCTCTCTCTCTCTCTCTCTCTCTCTCTCTCTCTCTCTCTCTCTCTCTCTCTCTCTCTCTCTCTCTCTCTCTCTCTCTCTCTCTCTTTCTCTCTCTCTCTCTCTCTCTCTCTCTCTCTCTCTCTCTCTCACACACATGCACCAACACACCCGTTACATGGTCCTCTTCATTATTCATGTGGCGTTTCTGTCTTTACAGCTGTGCAGCAGGAGGAGAGAGACAGGAAGCAGATGTGTGAAAGGAACAGCAAAGAGTTGATGCAATAACTCTCATCTTAAATATTTTGTTTGCTTTAACCGGGACGGAGAACGTATTGTTCCTCTGTTCATGAAAAAATACAAATAAATAATAAATGATACCACAGCTGACGTGTCTAATGGATGATGATTTGTTTTACTTGAAGTTGCCACAGCTTGAGATCCAAAATAATGATTTGAATAATAATAAATTGTATAATTATACCATAGCCTCCTTAAAGATGTGTCACTCAACATGTTCCTGATAATCCAATTTGTAATGGTTTGTGTGGTTTAAACTCTTCCCCCTGAACCGCAGGAACACTTGATCCTCTGTATTTATAGATATGTGTTTTGTTTCCTGTGATATTGTTGGAAATATTGTTCACACATTGAAGCCGATGTTACGAGGTATTATTGCAATATTCAGTTTGTCCACACGCACTGAAGCGATTATCCGCTAAGCGATTAGCAGCTAACAGATACACCAGTGGATTGACAGATGACTCACTGGCTATTTTAATACCATAAAGGTCGGGTTAAAAGCCGCTTCTACCTTTGGTGGGTTTCCACCGCTAGCTCCCCGCTGTAGCCAGCTAGCGCTGCAGCTAGCTCTCTGTTAGTGCTGCTGCTAGCTCCCCGACAACCAATAAAGGTAGCGGGACCAGCCCCGGCTCGACGCCCGACACGGGCAGCTGGGACAGCTGGGATGCAGGGAGTAGCAGCAGCAGCTAGGAGCTAACAGCAGCGCTAGCTTGCTACAGCGGGGAGCTAGCAGCAGCGCTAGCAGCAACGCTAGCAGCAGCGCTAGCTTGTAACCTGTAACCCAACTTTTACAATAATATATTTTAATTTGCAGTGGTGTTTTTGAAGGTTTTGGGGTTTATTTTAAGACATCATGTCTGGCTCTGTGACATTTTACAGACTCAGTGACGACCGAGTCATTGAATAACTTCATCGTCAGAATAACCCGTCATTAAAAATAATTGGCAGTCGTCGCCTTAATCATCTCACTCGCTTCCCAACTCTCAGAACGCCGTCTGCAGCGTTTGAACGACCCGCCGCATTTCAACCCGCAGATCGTTTTTTTTTTATTTTTTATACATCTCCCTTAAAGAAAAACATTTTTAAAAGACCTTTCAGGAGTCGGTGAGTTTAATTCCGTGTTCTCGATGGAGCCAACACACACACACACACACACACAGCGTATGGATTAACTGTGCGCATCTATAAAACACTTTGAAGCACCTCGGCTTCTCACGGGCATGGGGGCCACACACACACACACACACACACACACACACACACACACACACACACACACACTCAGGGCCCGTCTTTTATCACCCCCGCCAGCCGCCGCGTGATTCCCTGCTTGCTGCTAACCCAACGAGCCGTGTAACGGCTGCAGGAGGCCGTTAAAGACGCCGGCCGCGGTCACGGCTCGGGGGAGCGGCGGCTCATCCGCGGCGGGGAGACGGCCACAACAGCCCCATTCCTCTTATCTCCAACCACTTAACGCTGATCGAACACAACCTGGTTATACAGGAGGGGGGGAGGAGGCTAATTTGAGAGGAAATGTCACCGCCGGGTCATTTAGTGGCCAAGTGGAGCCCGAGACTGTGTTTACTGAAGGGCGACTGGGTCCGAGACGCTTAATGTGTGCGACTTTGGTTCAGCGTCGAGGAGACAGAGGCCGCCATCAGACGCCCGCCCGCCGTCTGACTGGATGACAGCGCCCGCTGACTCAGCAGCCACAGAGAGAGAGAGATAACGTGTTAAATTGGAGGAGGGCAAACAGAGGGGAACTGTCTTACAACAAGTGTACAAGGGGATTGATTATTAATAGTGAGTGTAGTCATGTGAGAGAGACAGAGAGAGATATGGCTGGGTTGATGCGAGGGTGTGTGTGTATGTGAGTATGTGTGTGTGTAGTTATCTTAAAATTGTTGTTTCCACATCAATTTGGGGTTAATCCAAAAATTGGATTGCTTCAGTTTCTGTGATTTTCAGCGTGTGAAGTGCGCCGCAAATTGTGAGGAAATGCCAAATTCTTTCTGATTCTATTTTTTTGTTGATCTCGGTGTCTCTTCCCCTCAGAGTCCTACTGCCCCCCCTCCTCACCCCTTTTTTAGCGGCCCACCTTGTAAGGTACCGTGGCCTCGAGTCTCCCCGTCACTGCTCTTCATCATCCTCTGCTCCTTCGTCGACAGACCATGGCTGCCGACTCCACCTTTCCAATTTCCCCGGCACTCTCGCCACCCCTTTCTTCCTCTTCTATTTCCCCTTTACTCTGTGGTTCAGCACACACACACACACACACACACACACACACACACACACACACACACAAACACACACACACACACACACACACACACACACAACTCTCTGGACTTGGCAGTCTTGTTCTGCTGCAGCCATGATCAGCATCTTGATGAATAGAACTCTTGAGCCCTAAATCAGTGCTTTGATTATGGTAAATAAGCAATTATCCATCATGGCCGCTGTGTGTGTGTGTGTGTGTGTAAACATGGCCTCATGTTGCAAAGAAAAAAGCAAAACAAAAAGCATTTGACTACCAGGATCAGCAGCAAAAGAAACCTGTGGCTCGCATCAATAATCTGACCCCGAAAACCTCCATCCCACCTGAGCCCGTCCCATTGGCTCTCACCATGACGCACAAAGGCAAATTAATTATTCACGTAACATAACATGCCAACCTTTCTTCTTTCCTCCCATGTTCTTGAGATCAAACGCGGCGCCGAGGGAACGCTGCGCTTTTCGCGAGGCGAGCGAAGCGCGAGAGGAGGAAAACTAAATAACAAAAGAAACACGAGGACGAGCGCAGACGAGATCAATAACGACGTGCGTTTATTGGATTGAGGCGAGCGGAGACAGAGCCGGGAGTGGAACACTGGCGTGTAATCTTGTACTGTTCTCTCTCCCTGGAACGCCTCGGGCCATAAAGGAGCGTGCAATATACAGCCGTCGATCTGGTTTGGGGGAAGTATTGGCTGGGGAAGGGCAGCCGGTGGAAAGCGGGGCGGGTGGGAAGTAAACGAGCACCTCGGGGCGTCCTGGGTTCTGCAGGCGGGCCGCGGCACCGCTGTTATTGGAGGAACGAAGGAACTGACGGCGTTGTTGTGTTCTGCTTCTCCTTTAGCCCAACATCAGACTGAAGTAGTCCGCTCTTGAGCAGCGAGCAGTTTCCCACAGTGCAGCGGCCCAATTAGGGCGCCGCTACGTTTGTTTGTTGATGTCCACTGGCCATTAGTCCGGATGCCAGTATTGATGCTTGTGATTATTCCTCAGCTAAATGCACCATTGGGCGCTGTAAACACGGCCAAAAGGGCCATTTGTTGAAAACGTAAATAAATAAAAAAGACTTTTGGCACAAACTCCATCTCACATTTTATTTGTGTAATGAATACGTGGTCTGATATTCATTTGTTATGCTCGGTCACGTCCACAGAAGTAAGTGAGCCGGCAGGATAATAGAAGAATCTGGAGATTGAGACAAATAGAGCCGCGCAGCAGCCCAACAGCAGACACACAGAGGCCTGATGGGGGCGCTAGAGAGGGATGCTGCCCTCCCTCCTGTGAGCTCATTGTACACAGCGGCGTGCCGACAGGTGAGTCAGAGAGGAGGCAGGTCTCCACATCGCTGTACATCTACACAGGCCTGCAGGACACAGCAAGTCTTCAAGAAAGAGTCACGCGAAAAACTCACTAAACTCAATAGAAACAGAAAGGATTAACCTCGGGCTGGGATTTGTTTTTTAATGTTTTTTTTCATATTTTTCCTCTAAATATACATGTTAAAACATTTCAGGTTTTACATTGAAATGTTTTGTCTGATCTATGTATTATTTCTTGTGATGAAATAATAATGTATTATTTTATTTATTTAATTATTTATTTAATTATTTCATTCATTTCATGTATGTATTTTATTTTATTCATTTTCTTTATTTAAATTTATTTTGTTTGTTTTATTTTATTAATTTTGTTTGTTTTATTTAAATTTAGACTTATTTAAAATTGTATTTAATTTAATTAATCAACTGATTGACAAGGATTAAAGTTCTCGATGGCTTTTATTTTGTCTTGCGTGCTCCTTCCGTCGCGCAGCTATTTCCCTTTGGGGATCAATAAAGTAATTATCTATCTATCTATCTATCTATCTATCTATCTATCTATCTATCTATCTATCTATCTATCTATCTATCTATCTATCTGCTATACACATGCTGCATAAACAACAATGGAGGCTGACTTCTTCCATGTTTGACATTAAAAGCATCACTTCCTAAACCTTTAATTGAGAAACAGAAATCAGGTTCCCACTAAAACGTTTGTAAGTGAATTAAGATAATCACCATCATCCATCTGAAGCTCTCTCGATTCATATTGAGTTTTAGTGTTTGAAAATTGTTTTCCTCGACATAAACGAAGCATTTGTGGAGCTACAATTAAATTACTTTGTAAAAGAAATATGATCAAGAGATTCCTATGAACAGTTTTCCTAATTGTTGCAGCACTTTGTCTCGTACAGCAGCACGTCCTGAGCGGGGGGATGCGGCCTGCGCGCTTCATCTGCAGGGAGTCTGGACGTATGTATTTGTGGCTCGGTACGGCCGGTGACCCGAGTCCCTTCAGCATCTGTTCTGGCTGCGAGAAACATGACATGACCTCAGAACGCAGCCCGACCGCTGGTTACGAAGGCAAATGGACAGTTTCTTCTAAATAGGGCGACTGGGCCGATGCCCGATCCCCCCCCCCCATCTGTCCCCCCGTCCCCTCTGCACCAGCATCTGTGTGCGAGTAGATGTGTGTTTGTGTGTGTGTGTTTGTTCTGGGTTCTTTCCAGCACACTGAACCGAAAGAGCTAATTCGAGAACAAATGTTCTGCAGATACACACCTCCACCTACACACGATGGCCTCCATGAGCACGGCACACAGGACCTTCTCACATCGCTCTGGAACAAACAAGCTCAATATAGTTGCATGCAACCTTCAACCTTTGTGGGCATCTCTTAAACCTTTAGAAAAGAAGACTCGGTGGAAGGTTTAAGGATAAAATATATTCACGTTTTGAACCTGCTGCGCAACGAGAGCCACATTAATTGAACAATGTTGCACGTTTGAGTAAAACAATATCATCCAATCCACACGGGTTGTAAAGATACTGGTGACTGGCTCCATGTTGCTCCCCTCCTCCTGATATCTTTGCCGCCACATGGCACACACACACTCCAGCGAAGTTGCCCTTTCCGCCTGCCCCCGAACACGTCTGCCCCAAAATGTCTCATTGAATATTTAATGCGTGCAGCACATCTAATGAAGGCAGCGGCGCACGGCTCTGATTATTCAGGCTGCCGCCGCTGAGTCACCGAGGCCCACTCCTCACCTCCATTCCCCCCCTCAGCCCGTCCTCACTGCGCCGGCCGCCGCCCGTGACCTTTGCGCCGTCTCGTCCATTTCCTCACAGAAGAGCTCCGTCCGCTCCGCCTTCACACTCCCCTCTCCGCCCCTTTAAGTCCGCCTCCCTCTCAGCGACATTAAGCGTTGATTGCCTGCGTCTTTGTGCAGTAAATTGATGTCGGCGTGAAGCAGCGTGCGGAGCGGTATGGGAGAGCAGTGTTTAAATGGCTGTGTCGCCCCGCTGTTAAGATGTGGAACGCCGCCACGGCTTTGGCACAAAGCGCCTCCATGAATATGCAGGGCGGCTACGATAATGTGTGATTTACACAGAGTGTGTGCGTGTGTGTTTACAGTATGGGTGTGTGTGTTTACGAGACAGAAAAGGGGTGAGGAGGGGGCATTTAAATGGAAGATAACGCCTAAATGATCCCATTCTACTAAACCCCCGTTGCTCAAGAGCAGCTCGTCTACGCGGAGTGACGCCGAGGTGAAAACACACACACACACACACACACACAGTATAGCTGCCCTGAATAAAAGATGACTGCAAGCAACCTTAAGTGCTTGTGCATGTGTATATATATATATATATATATATATGTGTATGTATGTATGTATGTATGTATGTATGTATGTATGTATGTATGTATGTATCTATGTATGTATGTATGTATGTATGTATATGTATGTGTGTGTGTGTGTCCATACTTAGCATGTCTTAAGTGTGTGTTTGTCCGTGTCCCCGGCCGCATGCCCCTGAGCTAGAGGGGTTCCTCTTCGCTCTCACACACACAGGGATAAACAGTGTATACAAATAGAGGGAAAAAGCGTCTTCCGTCCACATCGCCACGCATGACTCGTCCCCTTTCATCTGCAGCTGACCCATCAGGTGCAGTGAACTGGGAGAGGATAATGACAATAATGGGGGGAATTTTGTATTTTTAGTCCCGTTGCGCTCGTTTGGAATGCAGACATGACAGCGAGTGACAGCGAGTGGCGGCGTCTTCCCCCAGAAGACTCCATTCCTCCTGACCGACCATCCCAGAAACGGCTGAAGGTTTTCTAAGGGGCGGCGGTCAAACATTGCTTCTACTTTCCCCGTGTGTTTTGTACTTCTTCTCACCGTTCCCGATGCCCACGAGCAGCGAAGAGTCGAAATTTGTACGCTTTCCAAAAGAGATGCTTAGAATCCCCCCGGTCGGCCTGCATGCCAAGAGGAAGCAAAGCCTTCTCCTGATGAAAGAAGAGTGGCTAGCAAGCAAGAAGAGTAGCTAGCAAGGCGTAGGAGTAGCTAGCATGCAAGAAGAGTAGCTAGCAAGCAAGAAGAGTAGCTAGCAACAAAAGTAGCTAGCAAGCAAGAAGAGTAGCTAGCAAGGCGTAGGAGTAGCTAGCATGCAAGAAGAGTAGCTAGCAAGAAAAGTAGCTAGCAAGCAAGAAGAGTAGCTAGCAAGAAAAGTAGCTAGCAAGCAAGAAGAGTAGCTAGCATGCAAGAAGAGTAGCTAGCAACAAAAGTAGCTAGCAAGCAAGAAGAGTAGCTAGCAAGAAAAGTAGCTAGCAAGCAAGAAGAGTAGCTTGCAAGCAAGAAGAGTAGCTAGCAAGCAAGAAAAGTAGCTAGCAAGCAAGAAGAGTGGCTAGCAAAGTGTATGAGTAGCTAGCATGCAAGAAGAGTAGTTAGCAAGCAAGAAGAGTGCAAGCAAGAAGAGTAGCTAGCAAGCTAGAAGAGTAGCTATCAAGATGTAGGAGTAGCTAGCAAGCAAGAAAAGACGCTAGCAAGCAAGAAGAGTAACTAGCAAGCAAGAAGAGTAGCAAGAAGAGTAGCTAGCAAGAAGAGTATCTAGCAAGAAAAGCAGCATGTCCATCTGGCACTTTTGTAAAGTTGTGACATTTATGTAAAGAAAATATTGCAATAAACCAAATGTCCAGCCCATAAACCCTCCCACAGAGTTGTAACTGTTTGCCTGGAAAGCAAAACGTCTATTTTGGCGAACATTGCAGAGTGTTTTCCTTCCAGGGAAAAGCAAAAGTCTCCGCCACGGTCGGCACGTGGCCGCTGCAGACGGAGGTCTGAAATAACCTCGTCTGCTTTGAAATCCTGGTTTTTTAAATTTCTGCTATCAATTATTTAGCCAGCAGCATGTTCCTTAACCTTTCAAGACCATGTCAGCAAGCATCTGCCGGATTGTCCTTGAGCGATACACAGTTTCCCTGCCGGCTGCACGGCCCGCTGCCTGACCTCTGTCCCCACTGTGGACGAGCGGGACGGCGAGACGATCTCCCTTCAGGGATCGATAAAGAAAGAGTGTTATTCTTTGAGAATATATCTTTTTTTCCTCTTAATTCCAACACTTACACTTCCGATACGACTGCGCTTATATCTGTGTGTCACTTCAGTCTTGGATGTTGCCAACAGCCACCCGGAGGGGGTTTTATCAAGCGAAAACAATCTCAACTGGGAACTTTCTTTGCTGTCTTTTTCTTCAACTCTCTAAATCCCTCCCTTGTAATGCAGTTTGCCATGAAGCAAAGCAAAGGCAGGCGGGCTTTCCAAGCTGGCTGGAGCTGCACTGTGCTCGTCTGTTCAAGTCCAATTTGAAACTGTGGCGGGCCGGATATCAGCGGCCGAGAAAGCGTCTGTCTGTGAAGCGGGAAGCGTTTGGAACGATACCGACATTAACTGAGGAGCAGATACCTCGGAAATCTGTCTGAGGCGGCTCATTAGCATCAGAGTTATGCCTCAATGTGACCACAGAAAACATGTTATCTGATTTCAATTACACTCAGAGGAGAAACAGTTGTGTGGAAAACACACAAAATATTCAGTTCTCTTCCTCGTCCCTCCGCTGCAGCTCTTTGTGGCGGAGGAGAGAGAGAACGTTAAGGAAGAGGAGAGAGAACGTTAAGGAAGAGGAGAGAGAACGTTAAGGAAGAGGAGAGAGAACGTTAAGGAAGAGGAGAGAGAACGTTAAGGAAGAGGAGAGAGAACGTTAAGGTAAGAGGAGAGAGAACATTAAGGAAGAGGAGAGAGAACGTTAAGGTAAGAGGAGAGAGAAAGAAGAGGAGAGAGAACGTTAAGGAAGAGGAGAGAGGAAGAAGAGGAGAGAGAGAGAACGTTAAGGAAGAGGAGAGAGAAAGAAGAGGAGAGAGAACGTTAAGGAAGAGGAGAGAGAAAGAAGAGGAGAGAGAGAGAACGTTAAGGAAGAGGAGAGAGAACGTTAAGAAAGAGGAGAGAGAAAGAAGAGGAGAGAGAAAGAAGAGGAGAGAGAAAGAAGAGGAGAGAGAGAATGTTAAGGAAGAGGAGAGAGAAAGAAGAGGAGAGAGAGAACGTTAAGGAAGAGGAGAGAGAAAGAAGAGGAGAGAGAGAACGTTAAGGAAGAGGAGAGAGAAAGAAGAGGAGAGAGAGAACGTTAAGGAAGAGGAGAGAGGAAGAAGAGGAGAGAGAGAACGTTAAGGAAGAGGAGAGAGAAAGAAGAGGAGAGAGAGAACGTTAAGGAAGAGGAGAGCGCATGCTGAATCTATTATTCCAGGAGACTTCAAATCTTTTGCTTCGGGCAAATGTGACTTCGCAGAAGCCTGTTTTGAGAAAGGCTGTGCTATTTTTAGATTCTTCCTCCTCCTCCTCCTCTCTTCCTCCTCTCCTCTTCCTCTGCTCTTCACCTCTGTCCATCCTTTTATTATTCTGAGGAGGTCTCCCCTCACCACTGACACACACCCCTTGTGCACACAAGTATAACTGAGGCCTCACAGTTCACCTCAACACTCCTGTGTGTGTGTGTGTGTGTGTGTGTGTGTGTGTGTGTGTGTGTGTGTGTGTGTGTGTGTGTGTGTGTGTGTGTGTGTGTGTGTGTGTGTGAGTCTCTAAAAAAGAGAGCAGGAGCGATGGATTGATTCACCTTGACAGAGAGATCTTGTAATACAGTGCTTCACATCACATCCCCTCCACAGCGACCTGCCCGAGCCGTGTCTTCACACAGCTGCTCTCGCCCTCACGAGGCTCGCCCGGGTCCGCCGGTTCATTCACCACGACGGCCGACCGGCGTCCGCCCGCCGGCGCCGTGTACACCTCCCATGATGCCTCTGAGCGAGGCAACACGCCACCGTGAGCACAGCGGGGGCTGTGAAGCCGCTCCTCACCTCATGGGAACCCATCCAATCAGCTTCACGCACACAAATAATAGAATGAATAAAAGCAACGACGCTCCATCCGAGGCCAGCCAATCGGTTGATGGTGTCCGACCCCCGGTCCGCTCTCTCGAAGCTGGGCTCTCTGGGAAGCGAGCCTAATGCCCGGTGCTGAGCACCCTGACACATTGCTGTAATTGTACGGCTCAATAGGAGCTCCTGTGGGGAGCCATTTTCCTTTCCAGCTCAATATACGTGCTATAAACAGGACGGTGCCGGGGTCGGAGCAGGGCGGCAGTCATGATTAATTCAGCATAATGAAAAATCCGCTCTCACATTCAACCTCGCCTCATACATCAAAAGTGTCACACGTTGTCGATTAATGATTTAATCATGCCCGCAAATTAAACTTCAGTCAGCCCCACTGGGGACATAATTGTATGACATCACTGGTGAAGGGAGGGGGGGGATCAGTCAAGTAAAATAGTCATGAATTTTATTTGTTTGCCAACTTAGATAATCCAATTAAGAAGCTCTGAAGATGGGCGAGTTAATTACATACAGGGGTTCATGGAAAGTCTGGGATGGGATGCAGGCCCTTGACCCCCTGCGAGAAGTAGCCGCTGCTAACGCTAGCCATCTGCTGCTAACCCTAGCCAGCATGAGCCGGCTTGTCATAGCGGATCCGGTGAGGCTGTAGCATCAGATCTAAAGGAAAGCACACGCCACTGTGTGCACCGCTGCAGCGTCCAGCTGTTCCTTGCAGGATGTGTTCAAAGGTGCAGGGATGAATTAGAGAGAAAAGAGGAGAAAGAAGAAATTACGTCAGATGAATCTATTTGACCGGCTGAAATCCGCCACAAGTAAATAGCTTTATTGCTCCATGAGTCGTGCAGCATCTGTCCTCGTTCAATCAATCCCTCCCTCCCCTCCCCAGCACTCATTTGCAGCCTCTGAGTCGATCCGTCTCCTTCTGTTTGCTGTCCTTGGTCTCTTTCTCTGACTCATTTCCACTCGTCTCTCTCCTCTCCTCTCTCTCTTTTATCTAATCCCTCTCCACATGCACTGCTGCACTGGCTCCAGCCTTCTTAGCAGCACAGTGAAGGAGAAGAAGGAAAAAAAGGGTGGAGGGAGAGCAAATGATGGGTGGGGGACAAGTGGAGAAGGGGAGGGGCTTAACAAGGGGTGAAAATATTAGACAAAATGATTTCAGTCAGAAAAAAGGAGCGAGATAAAACAGCTAAGACTGAGGCAGGTTGCGTCACAGCTCCAATCAGATATGACAGGGGAGAGAGAGAGAGAGAGAGAGAGAGAGAGAGAGAGAGAGAGAGAGAGAGAGAGAGAGAGAGAGAGAGAGAGACAGAGAGAGAGAGAGAGAGAGAGAGACAGAGAGAGAGAGAGAGAGAGAGGGAGAGAGACAGAGAGAGAGAGAGAGAGAGAGAGAGAGAGAGAGAGAGAGAGAGAGAGAGAGAGGGGATTGATGGGTTTAGGAGGCAGAAAGCCATAAAGAGGCCGAGGTCTATTAAAAGTGGAGTGTTGGGACGTACGCGGGTGCAGTGGTGATTTAAATTAAAAGTGTGTGTGTGTGTGTGTGTGTGTGTGTCACTGGTCTTTGTGCCTCTTCCTCTATGTGTTTGCGTCCCCACAGGGTGAGTCTATTATTTCTTTCTGTTTGGACTTGTGATGCATTTCTGTATTTGATGTGTGCATATCTGAGTCAGCTCGCCTATTTATCTCTGAGGAGGGAGTGTGTGTGTGTGTGTGTGTGTGTGTGTGTGTGTGTGTGTGTGTGTGTGTGTGTGTGTGTGTGTGTGTGTGTGTGTGCTGATTCAATAGTCTTTTTGGAATAACCTGCCTCTCCGTTTGAGAACATACAGACGACGCTCGGGGTGAGTGAGGACACTCATGTCATAAACATGTCTTACAGATTAAAGCGAGCCTGCAGCCAACTCTTTTCTCTTCTGTTCTGGTCCGCAGCAGGCGGTGAGTTATCTTCAGGGCGGCTGCATGAGAGCGGACGGACCGGAGGCCTACGACCAGCCGGGCTGCGTCACAGGGCGGGATTCAGTTTAACGGGAAAGCAATTATGAAAGGCTGAAAAGGTGCAACAACAACCTCACCTGCTGCACCTGTTTTTAACGAGTATTCCAGTCTGATCACAGATATTGGTTTCCTCAAATCAGATGACAGCGCCAGTATGACATGTAATCAATGTCCTCATGCGCCTTTGTTGGCAGGAGCCGGTCTCCGCTGTCAGAAGAACCAGAAGCCACGGGAGAGGAAGGGGAGGAGGAGGAGGAGGAGGAGGAGTGGTGTGCTGAGCTCTGAGCCAATCTTCAGTGTTTTGCTCCGTTCATGAGATCTCTTGGTAAACGCGAGGCTTGACGGAACAATGTGGAAACAAAGCGCTGTGTCTCTGAGCGTAAGCGGGTGACTCGAGGAGCCGCAGACGGGCTTCTCCTCAGCGCCGCGTTGTGAACCGGTGAACCCATTTGAAACGGACCACTGAGCTCCTTTCGGACCAGAAGGGACTCATTATCGGGGCCGTGGAGACACAGCGGCTCTTAAATTGTCAGCGGACGTCCCGTCTCCGGACCGCCCGGAGCTTGTTTAGCGAGGTATTACTGAGCGACCCTTCAACCTGAAGAGCCGAACCTCTGCCCACCAGCCACTCGGGCGACCCTCCACAGGTCCTCCACGCCGGCCCGCCGCAGACGAGGGGGCGGCTGGAGTCCTCATTATCATCTTTACACGAGGAGGTAAACGCTCGCTACTTCCTCATCAAACAGGGGCCATCTTGACTCCGAGACTCTCTCCAACTCTCGCCGTAAACCACTTGTGGGCTGACAGGTTTGGTGTCAAGTACAGCGCTGAGGTGTGTGTGTGTGTGTGTGTGTACATGAGCCTGGATGTGTGTGTCTACAATGTCTCGCAAGCAAGAGAGAGAGAGCGCCGCTTCAGTTAATGAAGACCAGCAGAGCGAGCTCCAGTCGGGAGGCAATCTTAAAAAATTTCTCTTTGGAGGTTAATAAAGTACTTTTCATTTCAATCTGTTGCATGTGCAACCCGTTTTGGATCAGGCGCCCCAAAAATGTGCAACCACGCCCACGTGCACAAGGCGGAGCCAAGAAGAAATCAGGTGTGTTTTGTCCGTAATGGCCGCCTCCGTCTCAGAGCTCTGTGATGGATTGAGCGGCTCGCGGCCTCGCCCCCCCCCCGGGGCGCCGCGTCGCCACGAGAACCCGACGGCGCCGGCTCGGCGCCGACACTCGTAAACGAAGCATGCGGCCCAATTACTTTAATGGAGCGGAGCCACGGAGAGCGGAGCCACTCGTAAAGGAGCGGGGACGATTAATATCAGCCAGAAATAATAAAAGTGTAATGAAGAAGCAAACCCGCCTGAAGAAACGGGCCAGAATTATGTCCTTTCTCTTTCTTTTGTGTGTGTGTGTGTGTGTGTGTGTGTGTGTGTGTGTGTGTGTGTGTGTGTGTGTGTGTGTGTGTGTGTGTGTGGATACAGGCTACAAGACATCAGGGTCATAAGCAGCAGGTCCCTCCAGGCGTTCACCGGTGGCCTTTTCACTCTCTGCACATGGACTTCGCTTGAGGTTTCCATTCATTTCATTTTTTGGGGGGTTGATAATATGTACGTGCCCTACACACACTACACACACACACTGCACACACACACAACCGCAATCTCTCCATTAACCGTGTTGATGCACTTTGTGTGAAAAAAGGAAAAAAGAAGCTATTTGCAAAAGCAATTCCACTCCCTCGTATCACAGTTTCTGCCTTTCCTCCGTCCTAAAATGTTTGGATGTTCAGAGTGTCTTCAAGGGGGCGAGGGGGAGGGGCTTAGCGGCTGACATGGATGGTCTCGCTCTCTCTTTGCTTCGGTCTGCTTCTACAAAATAAAAGCCCTAAACCTTTAGACCCTTATGGCTGCTTCTGTCTGCTTCTACAAAATAAAAGCCCTAAACCTTTAGATCCTTATGGCTGCTTCTGTCTGGTTCTACAAAATAAAAGCCCTAAACCTTTAGATCCTTATGGCTGCTTCTGTCTGCTTCTACAAAATAAAAGCCCTAAACCTTTAGATCCTTATGGCTGCTTCTGTCTGCTTCTACAAAATAAAAGCCCTAAACCTTTAGACCCTTACGACTAATAGAAGCTTGTGTTGGCAATGTGGACTCACTCAAGGGCGGAGAGTCAGGCTGTAAACCACAGTGCACGTGTGTGTACGTGTGTGTGTGTGTACGTGTGTGTGTGTGTGTGTGTGTGTGTGTGTGTGTGTGTGTGTGTGTGTGTGTGTGTACTGTACACAAAACTCGTAAACAACAAGACAACATGAAACCAGACAGGACCCCAATCAAATCAATGCAGGTTCACCATCTACTGCCCCCTGTGTGTGTGTGTGTGTGTGCGTGTGTGTGTGTGTGTGTGTGTGTGTGTGTGAGTGTGTAAACCACAGAGCACGTGTGTGTGAGCGTGTGTGCGTGTGAACATGTGGTGTGTGTGTGTGTGTGTGTGTGTGTGTAGACAGATCAATGCTCAAGAGGCTGACAGCATAATGACCCGTCCTCTCCTCTCAGCCCCTCCCCTCCAGCTCTTTTTCTCACACACACTCCACTTCCTTTCATTCATCCCTCCTTTCTTCCCCCTCCTCTCTCCCTCCTCTTCACACCGGTCCAGGAATAACTCCTCTCCGCTGCCTCTAATCTCACAGATTCCCCCTCCCTTCCATCTTTCCTCCGCCTCGCTTCCATCAGCAGAGATTTCTCCTTTGTGTTGCAGATCGGGGCTTTCTTCCCCCTTTTTCTTCTCCTTCTTCTTTTTTTCATGTAATTCTCTTTCTCAAGCGACCCCTTCCCCACCCCACGATAACTCAAACAGTCCTTCCTTTGATGCATCATTCATGGTTTTGTTCCCTAATGCACTCTCCATCTCTTTCACAGCCACACTATCAAATCTTCATCATCCGCTTTTATCTGCTTTTCCGGCTCTCTCCCCCTTTTCTCCCCCCTTGTGTGCTGTCTTGTCTTGGTTTCTCTCTCTCTCACCCTCTCTCACCCTCTCGCTGCTGCTTCCTGCCACTTTCTATTTCTATCCATGCAGCAGAGCTCACTCTCTCACTTCATCCTGCTCTTTCAACCCTTTCCCTTAATGCTCCCTCCCACCCGCGTCCCTCTCATCCCCCTTCTCCATCACTTTAACTTCTCTCTCCCATTTCTTCCTCCCCATCTCATCTTTTCCCACCGCCGCCGCCATCCCTGTCATTCCCTGAGGTGTGTGACTGAGTGCTAATGCCCAGGTCTCCGTAATGGGATAATCCTTTCCGTCGGCGCGGCAGCATTAGTCAGGCGGACATGCCGCTCTCTAAAAGCAAACCTTATCATGGAAACATGCCTCCAATCTCTGCACCGCGCACCTTTCCCGGAGCCAACGCACACGCGTGTGCGTAAACACAGACGGGGCGTGTCACCGTCCCGTTCCTTATCGGTCGAGTAACGCTATCGCAGAGAGCGACACCACCTGCACACACACACACATGTTTATCTGTATGTTGTGCGGCATGATACAGTCGCATGTGTGCGTGGCGAGGAAGCGGTGAGATAGCGCGGCTATTAAGCCGGTGTCACCGAGGTCTTTAAGCGCAAGATAAATGTGTGTGCGGCATTGTGTGTGCAGATACTATCATGTTGTATTTTGCTGCCTCGCACTTACGGTTTCTTTCTTTTCTCCGCTTTAATGTCAAAGTGAAGAGCATGTGGACACACACTCCCACACACACACACACACTGGACTGCTCATACCAGAGCTGAAACATCTGGGTTGCCAGGATTGTCTGGGGAGGACACACACACACACACACACACACACACACACACACACACACACACACACACACACACACGAGGGTGTTGATATGTTGCTTTGACTTTCCGTGTCCACCTGCGCCCAGAAATAGCTCGAAAAAAAAGAAGAAAAAACACACAATCTCTTCGCAACACCTGCTTTTGGGCCTTACATGACTGTGAAGTGGAGCCCACACAGAGGGGGGAGAGTAGTAATGGATCGGGAAGTGTGTGTGCGTGTGTGTGCATGAGTGTGTGTGTGTGTGTGTGCACGAGCTGAATGGAAAGAGAAGCTCGGGCTCCATGTGGCTCAGAAGTACTTGAATATATTTGAGTGCATATAAGGCGGCAGCATCCTCGGTGTTGGCGAGTTTATTTTGCTTGATGTCGATGTATTTTCTGACGTCTTCGCCGGCGTGGTGAGTTCAGGACATACCGGGGTCGTGGTGGAAAGCAGAACCGCCGGCTGAGAGAGGACCAGGACCCAAAAACGGCGACCTCAGACGCTTTCTGTTCTCGTCCCACACGCTGCTAGAAGGCCCCGCCCCTTTTACCTTCTGCTCCCGAGGGAAGCGATCAACACGAGCGACCAGACGAGGCGTCAGGAAGCACGAGGCCTTTGTGTGTTTGTGCGTGTGTGAGTATCCACTGCTGTCACTCAGTGACACGAGCTCCTTTACACTCGACACCATTCCCGCACAACAGGAAAGTGTTTTCCACCGGCACGGTTTCCAGGACTCTGTGTGGAATGTTTTATCGCCGTTCCTTTATTCATACGTTTACAAACGGTTCAGGTGGGAGGAAATGAGATTGAAGCATCCTGGTGCAAAGACGAGCAGGAGCTGCAGCGTCTCGGCCTCGCATGAGGTAGAAAGCCCAGGTGTGTGTGTGTGTGTGTGTGTGTGTGTGTGTGTGTGTGTGTGTGTGTTGTGATGGAGCAGGGCACTCGGGGGGAGATTCGAGCTCGGCGGCGTGCGAGGGAACGCCGCCGTGGCGCTGACATTTATCCCACGCCGCGATAAACAGACGCGACGCACTCAGCTGTCCCACTCGTGAGCCTCTGAGAGGAGGTGGTGTGTGTGTAGTGTGTGTGTAGTGTGCGTGTAGTGTGACACAGCGTGCGCATTGTGCAGTCGTGCGATCACGAGCGCGCCGTAATATGACACTTAAAGGAAAGCGCTGTTTGTGCTTGAGGGAGTTTAACGTGTGTGTCTGCATATATGTTCATCACTGATCCTTCAGCGATGTAGCATGATTCAAGTGTGTGTGTGTGTGTGTGTGTGTGTGTGTGTGTGTGTGTGTGTGTGTGTGTGTGTGTGTGTGTGTGTGTGTGTAAGAGAGAGTGCGCTTGGTGTGCATATGTACGCTCACCATACATTTTCTTTTTACCACAAATTCTTCAGTGATGTGGCCTGATGCAAATGTGCCTCTGTCTTTATTGTGTGTGTGTGTGTGTGTGTGTGTGTGTGTGTGTGTGTGTGTGTGTGTGTGTGTGTGTGTGTGTGTGTGTGTGTGTGTGTGTAATGGCAGCCTACGGGAACGCTGAGCCTGATGTTTGCGAGGCAGGTTTTGTGCACAAAGCGGCGGCGTGTGCGTGTGTGTGAGTGTGTGTGTGTGTGTGGTCTTTGCACACACTGTGTTCCTTCCACACATAACACAATTCTAATTATAACCCGTCACAAATTACAAACAATTTGTTTTGTTCCCCGCTCGTCTCTCCGGGGGGATTCGGGACGCTTCTCGGCGTGAAGGAGCCGCTTCGTATTCGCGCTTCGTCTCCGTGACGCAGACGAGCCGAGCGGCAGACGCTCCATCACAGACGGCGAGCTGAGTAATGGCTGCCGCTTTGTGCCGGGGGCCCCCGCCCACCCATCATGCATCACTTCAAGATAACATGATAGACTGGATGTTGGTCCCGATTTAGCGTGTTAGCTGCTCGGTACGAGGAGGAGGTAAATCTACCTAAAAACTCCTAAACTGCCGTTTGAGCTGAAGCACAGCGACGTTGACTCTTTGAAAGCAAATGAACACACACACACACGCACACACACACACACACACACCTACACACACACTGCCGTGACTCTGTGGTTTTCAGCGCTTTGAGGATGGATGTTCTCCAACATGTCGACAGAGATATGAAACTGTAATGAAAGCCCCCCTTCCTCTCCCTCCTCCTCCTCCCCCCCACCCTCGGGTGCTTACAGCTGGGGTCTCAAGGCTGAGCGGAGCTTTATGATGATGACTGACTGCGAGTCATAATTTACCGCCACTTCACTGCTTCCAGGTTGGGGATAATGGTGGGGATTAAAGTGCAGCAGGTGGAAGGGGAGGGCTTTTTTTTTGAAGCAGTCGTGTGTCAGGACGTCTTGGCGCGAGGCTCCTGCACACAGATCACATCCCAGATGAGGTTTCATCTGTGATAAGCTGCGTTGTGCATCTTCTGGCGGCGGGACAGGACAACGAGTCTCTGTACGGCGCTCTGGAGCCATCACGCTCCAAAATGTAGACATTTTTTAAACGTCGGGAGCACCTTCAACTCCTGCTGCTATACCTTTACACTGTAGTCACAAAAATACTCATATAAAAAACATGCAACCACAGGTATCATATGCAGCAGGGATCAGGATATATAAATATAATTATAACGTACAAATCATTTAACCGTAGCCTGGAGGAAGGGCTTGTTCTAATCAGGTGTGAAGCATTAATGTCCTGCCTGTTTATTCTGTGTATATGTGCATTTGTCTTGTTTGGTGTTTGTGTATTTAATGTGCCTCTAGTGTTTTATATATACGTCTTGAATGAATTAGTTTTGCGTTATTGAAAATGTATTTTCAGGCTGCCATAAGAAAGAAACTGTCCAGGGACAGCAGATGAAAATTAGCCTCTCTGGCTAACTCTTGGCTAATTAACAGTTTTACTGTTGATCAGTGTGTATTTGTCCCTGTAAAATAAACAAATAAATACATATTGGGTTGTATTATGATGTGTGCGAGCGCTTTTCAGCAAGAAAAAAAGAGATTTATTGCATTGTGTTATCGTGATGAGTTCAAATGTAATCTTTTGTGGGGGAAACTTGAGGCGGATAATGTGGGATTAATAACTAATGAGCCCCAAAATAAAGTGAATTGAATTGAATACCACTGCCTGGATCCCACGACCACTACTGCTGTTTGTATTGGGCCCACGACCCCAACGTGCGCTGTGTTGTGACTGCAGAGCACGGACACAACGGTGCTTCACGCTACACATCAGCATGCGAAACATTGCTCTGCTCTGCTGTGGAGTTTTTCATTTTCATAAAGCGAGCTTACACAGTGACTAAAAAGGCCGGATTGTAAAGACGGCGAGGATTAGTGGCGAACGTCACGAGCAAATACGACTCGCAAATAGGATTCTTTATGGAGTATAATACATTTAAACAATGCCGACTGAAGGGCTGACAGGTATGCTAATCTCTGTGGACTCTGTCACACCCAGGATGAAGTCGGGGTGCTGTTTGACACCCCCACCCAGCGCCGCACGCCGGCGTTATCACTGACCTTGACATGCAGAACCCTCGGGAATCATTTTACTCTAATGCGTAAAAACCACAATGTTTAACTTGTTCTCCGCTCGGCTCCGACTCCAAATCCCCGTCGGCCACGACTGACCTTGGAGTCTGGCTTTGACGAGAGTAAATGTAATAGCATTAGCACCGCTGTACAGGAAAGACTAGTGAGCGAGAGAGAGAGAGAGAGGGCACTTGGCAGATCAGATTATTCCCCTAAAACATATTTACTCTCATGCCGCAGTGACGGCTCCGAGTGAAAACGGGTCCCGAGGCGAGTCCACCTGCAAGATGTCGAGTGTCAGAATATTACCAGCAGGTGATGAAAGCCCTCATTTTCATAACATCCTGCTAAGAAACAACACGCCCCGGCCTTTGTGGTAACCAATGAAACGCTCATTACGCGCAGGAGAAGACGGATGGGTAAGCCCGCGGCAGGCCCACCGCGAGTCGGATCACATGCGGCGATGACGTTCTCCTGCAGAGGCCTTTCCCTCCGGCCTCGGCGTCGGCGGGCCACCGCATGAGCAGAAAGGAATCCATGCAGCACCCCCTGGGCATGCTCAGCTCTTCTGAGCCCTGCAGGCATCCTGTCCCTTTGAATCCTCACTGTCTTTGCCTCTTTCTTACTTGCACAAGGCCACGAGGGACGACACCGGCTCTGTGAGAGGTTTTTTATTACTTTCTGTAAGAGCTATCCTTACAGAGGGAGCAGAACTACCACTTGTCAAGGTTACAAGGAGGGAATATCAAACACTGGATACATGCACACAAAAAACACCGACACGAGCCTTTGTTGGGCACCAGGGGTGTCTTGTCCGGCCCGAAATGGGTGCCCGACCCGGCTGGACACCGTCGTGGCCTTCTGCCCCAATTGGTGCCTGCCAGAGGTGGTGATGAAGCACAACTTCTGGCTCACGGCGGCGGCGGCGGGTGAGTAGATTCCCCCTGTGCCACACCGGCGCTCGCTCGTGAGCTTTATTGTGACAGAGCTCTCGTTGCAACGCTCTTTAAGAGGAAATATTTCTCTTCTATATGCGTTTCCCCCATCTGCAGTTTGCCAAAGCGTTGTGCGTTTAAGGGACTTCCGCCAACACACACACACACACACACACACACACACACACATCGCTTTTGGCTCAGCAGAAATTCAAAATCCCCGAGCGGGGCCCGAGGAGTAGAGAGACCTGGAGATATGAATGAATCATGCGTCACCAAGGCAGGCCTTTAAATCAGACCGTCCACTCACCCTTAATCGGACCGCACATTACACATGTCCCTGGCTCGGCTCCACTTAGCGGCCCGAAACACCGCGTTAGAGGAGGGTGACGGGCCGGGCGGTGTGGTGCACGGAGCGGATGGGAACGGGGGGTTTAAGAGGCCGGGGAGTGCAGAAAGGATGCCAGTCAGAGGTTCAGAGAAAGACATGGAGGGAGGAAGGTAAATACAAAGAGGAGCGGAACAGAGGAAGTTGTGGTAAAGAATGAAGGTTGAACTCGTGAAGAGGGAACAGGAAATAGAGTCAAAAGGCAGGAGATCAGGAGCGGGTTGTTATAAGGCCCCCTCCTCCGCCATGATCTCTGAGATCCGCCTAATTGGGCAAATCTCAGGTCAGACAGAGAGCAAGAGAGACGGAAGGAAGGAAGGAAGGAAGGAGGAAGGGAAGGGGGGAAACGTTTACAGACACAAGGGGGCTGCCATGAGAAGGTCCAGCTCTGTGAGCCTAATGACTTGAGGGGTTGTACAGGAGCAGCGCTGACCTCCAACTCCCTGCGCCCTACTTGCCTTAATTCCTCTTTCCACGCTCTCCGGCTCTCGCTGCCGACCGCTGAGCAGCTGAACGGACTCAAATTGTACAAAACAAATCCACCCGTCCTCTGGGTGACGACCCGACCGAGGCGTCGGGCCGGTTAGGAACCGACGACAGGACGGTGGAGGGGTGGGAGAGAGGGGGACGTCTCCAGAGGACTCATTTATCAGCGCCCCCTGATCAATGGGTTAATTAGGTGGAGAGCGGGGGAGGTGGAGAGGGCAGGGCCCGGCCAGAGGCCAGGATGAAGAGGGGGACGGGTGGAGGGGCCGATGGGCGGAGGTCGGGGAGGGGTAGACAGTTTTTCGGCGGGGATGCGGAGCCAACTGTCGGGGGTGGATTCACTAAATTGATCGGCACAATGTCGCGGATCTCTAGTTACTGATGAGCGATCGACTCTGCTCAAATTAGTAGCACTCCCCCCTCATCGGATTTGTCAAAGTGGTGCAACACAAGATGTCAAGAAGGCTCTCCGTCTCTCAGAGACGGAGAAAAAACAATCAATTCAGATATTCACTTGTCAGAAAACATCTCAAAGGGAAGAATGTATGCGTACGGGTAAAGCACGCCGCACTCACGCCGCACTTACACATTATGCTTGCAGCTGTTCTGGCTTCCAGAATGTAAACGTTCTCCAGTGGGAGGGCTGGAGCTCACCCTTTGAAATGTGTTTATTCCCCACAAAAGGAGAGAGAAAGAGAGAAAAAGAAAAAGAGAAAGAGAGAGGCAGTGGAGGAAACAGGGCCAGAAAATCCTGCTGACTCTGCAGCATTCTCAATCGCCGCCCCCTTCTCCGATTCCCAAGTCTCTGGAGTTTAAACCCAAATGGAAAGAGATTGTTTCATGTGGGCACCAGGGGAGCTCTGGTTGCTTTCTTCCCAGGTCTTCATCTTTGCAGAAAAGCGCTCGCCCCCCCCCCCCCAACCCCTCCACCTCCACCTCCACCCCTCCCTCACCCAACCACAATCCACCATCCAAAAGCGATGCAAGTTCACAAAGCATGCACACGATCAAGGTTACACTCCCTCATCCGGGTAAAGAGGCCGTTCCCTCTCTTTACATTGCACCTATACATTACCGGCCCTATTACATTCACAGTCCATGCTTCCTATACTAATCCTCTATATATTCCTATTGCCTCCCAAAACCCCTGAATGTGCTTCCACAAAATCCCTTCCCCTCTTTCTTACACCTTCGGTAAATTCCAGACAGAAGGGACGTATGAAGGGCACTGCACAGGGAGGATGAGTCATTTTCACCGAGATACTGTAGCCTGAGGGTAGCAGATAAGTGCACTCAATAAAGCCTGGTACGAGTCAGACCACTGACATTTATGTCCCCGGTGCTGTGAGCTGCTACCTGTGCAAGTATAGTCCACAAAAAGCCGCTCAGACAGGGTGTTTGTCCCGGGAGTGATCCACACAGATTGGAATTTAGCCCCACTTTCCTGCTCCCATTTGTCAGCAGAAGAATTGCCTCAGCCTTGAGAGACAGTGTGAAGAGCCACAGATGAATGATTCCACCGACGCGCTTTGTTTTTGTATGAAGGATGGAGGATGCACACGCTGCATCCTTAAATACTGGGAGGAAACAAAAAAAAATGCCTTTAGTTAAAAGAAATCAAAAAAGGAGAAAAGGTGCACAATGGGTTTCTTTACAGATGCTTTGCTCTCCAGTGTGTGTGTGTGTGTGTGCGCAAAGGCACGACCTCTCGCTGTGGCGTGTGTGTATGTGTGTGTGTGTGTGTGTGTGTGCATGTGTGTGCGAGTCCCTGATCTTCCCGAGGGTTCGTGTTCTCTTTGCTGATCGTGACAATAACAGCGACGATCATTGCCTCCCTGGCATCATCGAGCGCGAGAGTGTAACACTGCCATTCTGGTGCTCATTCATCACTGTCACGCCTCTGCTTTTGTACCGAACCGGCACACACACACACACACACACACGCACACACACGTGCGTGCACACCTACACACGACTGCAACCAGGAACTATAGGAAGGGGCTGTCAGGGAGAAGACATCCTAATTCACTACGTAGGCCCTGTTCTTTTCATTAGCGCCCGCCGTCGCGACAGCTCGGCACCCGGCAGCCGAACAATGCATCAACTGGAGCTCGACGGCGCACAGAAGTACTTGAAACGCTCCATTTGTTTGGAGGTGAAGGGGTCGCGAGGCCGCTCGCGTGAGCCCCAACGCATCCACTCCTTAACGGCGGATGTCGTAGCTCCGGCATGATATCTCTACACGCTCAAGTGTCGTCATTAGCCGGCGGCTACGGTCGCGCATCCCGTAAAAAAAACATGCATCGGGCATCAAGCGGATGAATCCCGCCAGCGGGACAGTCGCTGACGACGCCTCCGCTGGAGGCTCATTATGCTGGACACACACACACACACACACACACCAGCATTAGAGGGGAACATGTGTGTGTGTGTGTGTGTTGTATAACAACCCTCATCATTATACGGTGCAGCCGCGGCAGCAACACTTCAGCATGTTGGCTAACACGACTGCCGCTACTTGCTGGCTTTCCCCAGCGTTTGTCTAGCTAGTTGTTATGTTAGGGCTCTCCGGCTGACAGCTCATACTAATATGTGTGGTGGTGGTGTCAGTGTGTGTGTGTGTGTGTGTGTGTGGGGGGGGTCTGTGTGTGTTTGTGCAACAGCAGGGAAGAGGTAGCATATAGCAGATGTTAGGAGTGCAAAATAGAGATGGTGGTGTTGTAATGTTGTGGCATTCCTCTCCCTCCCTCCTTCACTCCTTCCCTCCTCCCCGCTCACCCCCTCCTTCCCTCCTTCCCTTCCTGTACAGTACGCTCCTTCACAGCTTGCTTTTTCTGAACAGCCTCCTGTCTGCTCTCCAGGTTGCTACCTCCGCTTGCGACAGCAGCGCTCACTTGACTTCCAGAGCACATTCTCTCCTCCTCCTCCTCCTCCTCCTCCTCTTCCTTCCTCCATGTGTGTCTCAGGGTGAGAGGGCGGGCATATTTAGCGGCCGGCCCGGCTTCCTGTCTTTTCAAACCCCTTGACCCCCCCTGCAGATTGTTTTCACGATGCTGAGTGGCGAAGCCCCTCAGCATCGTGAATGTGGCTGCTGCCGACCTTGAGATGCTGTCGATACCGCGACTCACTCAATGTCTCCGCATCCCCGTCGACGGCAGCGGGCGCTCAAGAAACAACGACGCGCCGCTCGTCCGTGAGAGAGAGAGAGACAGCACAAGACGGTAATGAATAACACAGGTGGGGGGTGAGAAAAAAAAGGGATATTTCATAAACACTAATCGCCAAATGTTGCAGTAAGATTTGTGTATTAAATCCCGGACTATAAAAAGGATTGTAAAGGGGTATTAAGGACAGAAACAAAGCGCACAGGTACACTTCCAGGGGACCAAAGGGAGGGATCAGCCACTCAGAGCGACACGGTTTCCCGACGTCAGTCGATCTGATTGGCCCGGGAAAGCGAGACGTATCTAATCCCAGCGCCGGTGATTCCATCAAATCTGTGTCACACTTTCTATTCGGGGCGCGACCCCCGCGTGAAATCCCGTCGCAGCCCCGCACCTCCATCGCAAAGGGGTATTACCTGTTAAAGGAGTCGCTGAACAGTGGCCGTTAATTCGTGCACGTGTCTTGCATTGTGTGTGGGGGGGATGTGCAGCAGCAGCAGTAGCAGCAGCAGCAGCAGCAGCAGCAGCAGCAGCAGCATCAGCATCCCGCCCCCCCGCGCCGTCTCGCTGCCTTTTCCCTTCGGCTTTTATCTCTTTGAAGAAAAGAGGAGTAAATGTTCATTGATCTTGGCCGGTGGTCAGCGGGACGTGGGAGGAGTGGCGATTCGAAGGTTACCGCTGCCGTCGGCTCAGGAGAGCAGAGGAGCCAAACATACACAGGGTTTATTTATGTGCCTTTTTTGGGGGGGGGGGGGGACTAAAAATGTATCAGGGAGGAGTTCGACCTTGATCTCACCTTAATGAGCCCACGGGGGACGGCAGAGGCTGACGGACGACATGTGGGTTTGAGGAGAAACGAAGGAGACGGAAGGGGGGAGTGTTTGGGGAGGGAGTGCGTGAGGAAGAGGAGTGGAGGAGGAGCGGGGACAAAACAGCAGAAAAATGCTGCAAGGAAAAAAAAAGAAGATAAGCGAAGCAGGGAGAAGGAGCGAGGGAGGAGAGGAGCTGAGACGAGTAATGGCTCCAAGCCCTCGTCTCCATCGTGCACCCCAGAGAGCGAGCAGCTCATTCAACAGGCCCAGACAAAGGAGAGATGGGCCGCTGTGTGTGAGAGTGTGTGAGAGTGTGTGAGAGTGTGTGTGTGAAGATGGAGGTTCTTTCCACAGAGAGACACCTTCAACAATATCATATATTTTACTCTTTCAATAACTGATTGCCAGCATTCACCAGCAGGTTATGTGCAGCGCCGGCGTAACGTTAGCTCTAGCTTCTTTCTTTTTGTTTTCTCCACGCAGAAGACAAATTGGTGTGAATAAGAAATGCCTGCCTGTCTGCTCCGGTTTGCTTATTTCTCAATGGAGTGCAATATTTTGGGTTATAAACCAAAATATCGTATTCTGTTTTATCCATCAGGACTCTGCAGTTCACTGGGCTTTATCATATATACCTCCTGTATATGCCATCTAAGCCATTTGGACACTGCAGCAGGTGGCGCCTGTTGATTTTTTAAACATTTTTGCAGCTATTTAATACACGCTGACAAACGCAATCCTTCCGAAAAAGAGGCTGCCATAGCAACGACACACACACACACACACACACACACACACACGCACACACACACACACACACAAACACACACACGCTCCTTTCTCAAAAGAGAGAAAGAAAAAAAGCAGCCAGGCTTCCTTTGAACCAAATGAATGAGTCAGCCACAAATGGATGGAGAGGAGAAACAAAGTAAGACACGAGCGAGGAGCGAAGACAATAAAGGAGTCACGCAGAGACGAAGCTGTATATATCATATATATATATATAGATATATATATCTATATATATATATGGTCGTATAAAAGCGTACCGTATGCCCGAGGTGGTCTGAAAATGGAAGTGGCTCGGTGGGGGGGAGCGGCGGCCTCCATGATAACAAACACATGGGTGATTACACGGGGAGACTGGTGCTCAGGGGAGAGCGAGGGGAAGATTCCTATTGTGAACAGCTTGTTGTCAATTACCGAGAGAAGAAGAAGAAGAAAAAAAATGAAGAAAGAGAGCATCCATTGTAGAGCTATTTCATTTAATCAGCTGTATTTTGCACTCGTCTGAGGAGTGTATTAGTCACACAGACGTGGTCACGGCTACAAGTGCATGTCACAGAATCTGCTCTCGGGCCCGGCCTCCCACAATTATGAAGTTTTCCATAAATTCCATGAGACACATTCGGGCTGTTGGGGAAATCAAGCAGCCACGGAAAGCACATGGCTGACACACACACACACACACACACACACACAGTATCCCTCTTCTCATAACAAGCTAGATATAAATGGGGGGAAAGGGGAGAGGGGGGGGGGCGATTTTGTACTAATTCATTACATTATCAAGTTTGCTGAACAAACATTTAATTTCGCCGCCGTTCTTCAGACGAGTCTCCGGCTGCTGCCGTGTAATGCTGAAGGTTTTTATTATTTTGTATTATTTGGCTTCCGCAGATGACTTCTCTCGGCTAGCATTAGCACATTAGCAGCCACTGCCGCCATCTCCACAGTCCCTGATTTATCTACGGCACAAAAAGTATAATAATACTAATGAAAAGGGGGGATGAAATTAGCAGTTAACAGACCGGGGATTTTTAAAGTAAGATTGTGACGGCTATTTTCAACCCAGCCGGCCTCAGCACCGGCCTGCATCTGCTGGCTGCTTAGCGACCATCGGAGCCATCAATCTACCCGACAACACGCTCTTAAATGCTTCAGCCCCCATCTGCCTCCAGCTTTGCTCCACCTTACCCGGGATGGATGCATTGAGCAGTGTTATCCTGGAGGGGTAGGAGGGGGGAATGCAGGACACTCACACGCATGAAGTGGTGTGTGCAGGCCCTCCTCGACAAGGCCACCTCGTCTTTGTCTTTCTGAGAGCGTATTTGTAAATCAGACACGGACCCAGGATGTATTAGAACATATTGCACTGCTGCACGAGTGGCCGACGCTGATGCCCCCACACACACACACACACACACTTTCAGTCCGTGTGCTCATATTTCTCTCTCACACACACAAATGCCTGCAATCACTCTCCACAATGCATTAGCTTGTCACCTTTATCCCCTTTAAATATCTACCACGGGTCTTCAAAGTTTCCAGCCAGCCGCCATCCAGATAAATAACAACTCCTCTGTGACAACATCTATTTAGCACAAGGACAGTCGCCCCCCCCCCCCCCCCACACCACCACCACCACCACCTCCATTCAAATGCCTCGTCCCCGCAGAGGAGATGTCCGTATCCGCTATACAGGGCAGGCTGGCTGCCTAAAACCAAGGAGGGGAGCCAGGCTGAGCCTTCTCACCGCCGCAGATAACAGAGCTCTTCTTGTCCGCCATGAATTCTATCATCTCACAGGCCCAATGCCCCACGACACCCGCCACTGCATATAAATGCGGACCATTCTTCGTGCTCTGTGTGTGTGTGTGTAACTATGTGTGTTTGTGTGTGTGGAAGGAAGCATTTAGGGGAGTATGTTCTCATGGCCATGGAGTTTCCTGGCTCTTTTTGAGTATAAAGGCCCCATG
Source organism: Clinocottus analis (assembly GCF_023055335.1). Classification (NCBI taxonomy): domain Eukaryota; kingdom Metazoa; phylum Chordata; class Actinopteri; order Perciformes; family Cottidae; genus Clinocottus; species Clinocottus analis. Next base: position 13,595,385 of record NW_027175943.1, on the reverse strand, counting down.
AAGACATGCTCATATTAAGTTGAGGGAAGATTTCACTTTTTGAAGAGGGGCCTTTGTGTGTGTGTGTGTGTGTGTGTGTGTGTGTGTGTGTGTGTGTGTGTGTGTGTGTGTGTGTGTGTGTGTGTATGTGTGTGTGTGTGTGTGTGTATCGTCTTAATCATCTGTCAGCCACACAGGCCTGCCAACCAGTCCAGACAATGCACAGTCCAAGAAGAGCACAGCGACCACCACATGAATCCGGCATTGTTGCGGTCTCAGCCGAGCGCTCTGGGTTCATACGCTCTCCACATCCTGCGTGTTCTGAGGACACGAGATGGAGAAACGAGCTCGGGCCGGACTGAAAGGCCGCCTCTGTCCCCCTCTCCATCCCTCTATCCCCCCATCCCTCCATTCCACAAGAGGAGCACCGAGTCCAGGTCCAGATCCCCCATTGACAGCAGAGAGAGAGAGGAAGCGATGAAGGAGCAGCTCGTCTGCATGGAGCGAGACTCTCCTCCACAACAGGTCCTCGACAGACAAACAGACACACAACCAACAACAGCACGCAAGCCACCGCTGCAAGATCGAGTCATTCACTGCAGGCGTGTTTTGGACAATACCAAATGAATATTGTATTTATTTTCTTATTTCACAGTGGTCTGTTGACCACATGCATCTTCATTCATTTTCCAAAAATATGTTGTTGTTTTTCAATTTATAGGCTTATGAACCAGATAGTGGAAGGAAACACATGCTTGTTGAAAAAAAATCCTTCTTTTTGCCCCATTTTTCTTCTTTTGATCCCTCATTTATTTTGATTTTTACCTAATATAGGTGTCAAAACACCTTCTGCTCTCTCTCACACACACACACACACACACACACACACACACACACACACACAAATGGTCCCATAGTGCACACGAGGACAAACTGTTTGAGTGTGTAACTGTGACTGTTCCTCATCCTACCTGTTAATGTGGATCCAGGGTGCTGGTGGGCTGCAGATTCCCGCTGTCGGTGCTCCTCGCTAAACCTTCCTCCAGCGGCGGTGAATCAATGGCAAGCGACAGAAGAAGAAAAATACTTGTTCCTTAAAAAAAAATATGTAAAAACAACAACAAAAAAATTAAAAAAAATTAAAAATTTAAAAAAAACAACCACCTTTAAAAATCTCCCCCCGGCAGCAGCATCTCGTTCAATCCGCCCGCAGGTGGGACTTCACGAGCGGGCACCGTGTGACACACAGCCGGGTAACGGCTCGTCTGCTTCCCCATCCGAGCGGGCGGGCTCGGCTCGGTCCCCGTCTTCTCCAGCACGCAATATATTAATCTGGCACCCTCAGGAAGAATGTCTGTGTCAGTCGAGGCCTTAATACGACAACAAAAAATGGAATTTAAAAAAAAAAATAACGGTTAACTTGTGTCCGCGGGGTCTCGGCGGATTTGACAGCCGGGGACGCGTCACCTGCGCGGACCAATGGTCGCGGCTACTCAGTTCTTGAGCGGTTTTTTTTTTCCCCCCGTTTTTTTTTTTGTGGGACGTCGTCGATAAATCCTCAATAAATCCCCTTCAACGAGACGTCCGACAACCGGTTCAAGTCGCGGTGCTCGCCTCGACTCGCTCCAACTTGTGTCTGTAACGGCGGACGTGAAAGCCCCGCGCGGTCTTCCGGTGGTCTCGTGTGAAAAGATGACTCCGCCGCCGCCGCCGCTGCCGCCGCCGCCGCTGCTGCTGCTGCTGTGTGGATGCCCGTGACCGCCTTGGCGAGCTGTGGTGCGCGCGCTCGCGAAGCTCGTCCCCGGTGTGTGACGCGCGCCGCAGTGTCCTCCCTAGCAAGCTGGTCGCCCTGGCAACGCTTTCCTCTGACCTCAATATGGTCGCTTTTCCTGCTCCGACAGGCGCGTGCCTGCGCTTCGCCTCCGCTCGTGTCGCGACGACGGCGGCCGCGCGCACTCAGGTCCCCCTCGGCCGGGGGGAGCGGGTCCTCGGGGTGTCGCGGCTCGGCTCTCCCTCTTCTTCTTCTCCTCCTGCGGAGAGGTGTGGGGAATTAGTGCTGAGGAGGAGTTTCATCTCGGCCTCCCTCTCTCCTCCTGCTCGGCGGGGCAGATCTGCATCAGCGTGACGTCAGAAGACATTAAAGGGATACTGACCCCTTTTTCTCTTCCTTTTTTTGTCATACATCCCCTCTTTTACCTCCATCCCTTCACCGTTCACCTTAAGCATCCCTCCATCCCACCTTAGCCTCCATCTCTCCGTCTGACACAGCTTCACATGCGGTTCTCTCTGCTGTAATCCCTATAACTCCCCATCGCAGGCTAAACATGTTGGATAAATATCACAGCAGTATTCTGAGGGCCATCAGGGTATTAAATGAGTTTTATAGTGACACTACCGCAGATAAAAACCCAATATAATATACAATAACATTACAATACACACTCACTAACCAGCACGATGGTCCCCTTTGGAATAAAACTACTATTATAATCACTGATTTATTTTTGGGGAGCGGTGAGTTACTGACGTCACTGCCTCGTAGATATGTTTGTTTTATGTTTTACTTGCAGGGGTAATAACCAGCGTCTAATATCCAGCGTGGCCGCGTCCCAGATCCCATGGATGCAGATGGTGACGGCTGTGTGGTGGCAGCACCTGCTCCTCTGGAGGCGGCCCAGCCACACGCCTGTCTTATTACCAGGGCCGCAGCCAAACATCTGCCGCCGCCGCTCTCCCGCTGCACAGTCATGTACCCGTAGCTGGTGGGCCGCCGCCTGCCAGGCACCCGGAGCTCATGGGATAAAAGCCTCTACGACAAGAAAACATCCAACCTTTGAATCATGCTCCATCCTCTGTTTTCATCTTTCTGCAGAGGTACGAGCGCCCCCCCCCCTCTCCCCACACACACACACCCTCACCACCACCACCTCTCAGTCATATCCTAACTGTTTGCTCTCAGGCGTGCATCCAGATCTCCTTGTAGAGAAGATTTACTGCTCAACATCCATGTGCCAGTGTTCATTCGCTCCCTCGTATAAACCCCAGGCACAGGACACACACACACACACACACACACACACACACACACACACACACACACACACACACACACACACACGCTGCTTCTCCCCTCATGTGGTGGGGAGCCAGTCTGTCGTCAATCAGCCAAAACATCATGTCAGCCCATCGTGCCTTTTTACCTCCGGACACATCCAGATACCTGGGGGGACACAGTCGAAAGAGGAGGATGAGGAGGAGAAAGAAGAGGAGGAGGAGGAAGAGATCGCTTTGGGGATGCGATCTCGGCTATCGAGACAAATTGTCTCCGGTATGGCGGCTGTACATTCCCCCTGTGATATCATCAGGACCAAGGTGAGCGAGGCACGGTGCCTGTGCCTGTGCGTGTGTGTGTGTGTGTGTGTGTGTGTCCATGTTCAAGAGGGTGAGGTTGATGTCCTACACTTGATAGACCCTTGCCAAGCATCAAAGGTAATGGCCCACCGGGGAGACCTGACAGCTGAGCCCAAACCAAGACGTGCACTCACTCACACACACACACACACACACACACACACACACACACACGCACACATCTCAGTGCCTTGTGGGTTGTCACTGCTGGACCTCGATGATACACGGCAGCAAACACATGTAGGACGACGCACGCAGTCGACACACACATCACTCCCAGTGTGTGTGTGTTCGAGGTCAGTTTGCTACTGCAGAGCCCCGAGAGAGAGGGGGGAGGGGGGGAGAGAGGCGGGGGGTATGTACACTGTATGTACGCCTCCAGAACCCCATTACAGTGGCGCTGCACTCAGTTCTCTGCATAAGTGACCAGTCAGAAGGCCCTTTGATGTGGCCCCCCGGGGCCCTGCACACGCAGCCCCTCGTTATCGCCACGCTTTTCAAAAAACCACATCTGTCGGTCGGCACTGAACAAGGCGAAAGTAAAGTCCTCATGCGTACTCGAATGCGTCACATGGACGCATTAATGCGAACAATACACAAGCGTGTACGCATACGGCCGTTATCACACGAGTCCACGTGGATTTTAATATCTCATTGAGCGAAACGTCTCCCACGAGCAGCGATTGCAGCGTCCCCGCGACGCGGCAATCAAACCATTTGTTTGCTCCGGGGGGGCGTTTGCAATAATATGTCACGGCAATCTCATAAAGCCATTAACCTTTCTGTCCGAAGCACCCAGAGTGTGCAGGAAGCCCATTTCCCTCTCCGCCTAATTTACTTTTCCTGCAACCCCGACCTATTGAGCGCCCACCAAGCCCTGCTGTTTGCGGGCCGCCGCAGCCGGGCCGGAAACACTGAGGAGAGAAACTATTGTATTGATCGCTCGTGACGAATTTAAAGCGTTTTTTGTCAACACTCAGCACTTCACATGTGCCGTTGCCTTTCCTCGGCGGCGGTGGAGGGAGATGTCATTCCAAATATAGCCGAGACCGAAGTGCAGCTAGCGAGCGGGCGCCAGGAGCTTTTAATTCAAAAGGCTGTTTTGGGGGAAAAGAGACTGGGCTCCAGCACAGTTGGATGCCAGCTCTAGCCAGAAGAGGCAGAGGAGCTGCCTGCCTCAAAATGCTCTTTTCATGAAATGTGCACACAGTCTCCTCCGGTCCCTGCAGCAGCGGCTGTCCTTTAACTCCCCCTCCCTCCTCTGCTCTGCTCTGTGCCCTTATCTTGTCTGTTCTCAGCCTTGCACCTCTGAACCTCTCTCACACACATCACACCCGGTCTTGAGTCCCTTACACCGATTTGCCCTTCTCCACTTCCAACTCCATCACCGGCGATCTTTCTTGACTTCCCTGTAGCTTCACATTTATTCTCCGCTCCCACTTTTGTGTCTCGTCTACCTTCCCGCCCACGAGGCTGCCTGTATCCAGCCTCCTGTATCCGGCCGCCTGTATCCAGCCGCCTGTATCCCGCCGCATGTATCCGGCCGCCTGTATCCGTCCGACTGTATCCGGCCGCCTGTATCCGGCCGCCTGTATCCCGCCGCCTGTATCCCGCCGCATGTATCCGGCCGCCTGAATCCGGCCGCCTGTATCCCGCCGCTTGTATCCCGCCGCCTGTATCCGGCCGCCTGTATCCGGCCGCCTGTATCCGGCCGCCTGTATCCGGCCGCATGTATCCGGCCGCCTGTATCCGGCCGCCTGTATCCGGCCGCCTGTATCCCGCCGCATGTATCCGGCCGCCTGTATCCCGCCGCCTGTATCCCGCCGCCTGTATCCCGCCGCCTGTATCCGGCTGTACCCCCCCTCCCGCCCCCCTCCTCCCGGCGTCCTGTCGCTCAGCCGCCGTGAGGTCAGATTGATTGTTCAATTCTCGCGTTTCTTTTTTGTCAATAATTCATCGGACCATTGTTTCTCGGCGCGGCGGGAAGAAGCGGCCGCTGAGAGCGCGGCGCCTTACGAGGCACAGAGCGATGTAGCCGGAGCATTATGTCGTCCATTGGGGCGTTAATGGCGCTCGGCAGTAAACACTGCTATGGGTTGTCAGTCACCCCGAGGTGTGGCCCTCGCTGTAATAAGATAATGAAATCCTGGTTTATTACCAAACAACAGAATAAGCCATTAGTGCTCTCCAGACGATCGCACACCCCGCGAGGTCCCAGAAGCCTTTCGCCTCGCGACTCCGGCACGCCGACTGATGTCATCGAGGGTCATCAACGGCATTGTTAATACTCGCAGAGAGACAAAGTTAGCGCCTCGCTGGGGAACGTGTAGGAGGAGCGATGAGCGCACCACGACGGAGCAGCGAAGTGAATTTGGACATTTATCAAGTGGAGAGAGAAAGAACCCAGCTGCTAAAGCTGTCTTTTTAGTGTGTGGTGTGTCTTTAGGCGGGGATAGAATGTCACATAGAAGTGATGTACATCATCTCAATGATGGTTTTTTTTCAGTCATAAATCCGTCACAAACATAGTGTTGTGTTTGGACGCCCATGCTGGTTTTGTATAAAAGGCTGTGAGCGTTCTGATGGAAGGAGCCGACATGATGGCCGCTCCCGTGCTACCGTACAGGCTCAGAAATTGTTGCTGCAATTCTTGGGTTGATATCATAATTCTCTTAAGACTCCAATGTGTTTTAATCCCCAGCATGAAGTGGACCTGTCAGCAAAGGAGACACCTGTGAAGCTTTGAGGTAAAAGACCAGGGGATCAACATGGTCATGCCCACTTCCTTTGCCCCAAACTTTGCCTTTTTGGAGCGTCATTTAGCAAGCTAGCATGCTAGCATTGGGTTAGAGTTGGTTAGCGCAAATGGGCGCCTTAGGTCGTCTCGCCTGGCTTTAAAACCGGGCGAGGAACAGTTGGTCAAGCCGCTCGCTGTACCGCGCGCTAATCACAGCTGCATCGCACTGCGCCGCCAAACACAGCTCAATTGTGATGATGATGGACAACTCCCCAGTAGAAAACACACCTCTCTTCCTCCTCCGACTCCTCTTCAGCCCCGCGTACTCCCGGTGGGCTCCACCCCTCATTTCCTCCACCTTCTCGCCTTCCTCCATTTTCACATCCACATGCCATGTCACACTAATCCTGTTCTCCCACCTCCAGCCGGCATGTGAACCAGTTTTCCTCGCCATCCTCCCGATCCGTCTTCCCGTGCTCACTTGGGAACTCGTCCACACCGAGCCCGGCTACCGCCGCTCTGCTCCCTCGCTGTTTTCTCTCGTATCTCCGCTCCCCAGCTCGCCTCCGGCCCCCTCGGGGTCGGGGATCGTATCCATCACCTCTGATCTACAGCAAGCGGGGCGCCTGTCAGATTAATGCTAACCTTGCATTGGTTCCCACCGTAAAACACCCCCCCTCTATTCTGTCTATATAACTCAGCATCCCTCTACATATACACACTCGCGCCACATTATCCGGAGTGGCATCTGCTTTTAATTGTCCCCATCTGAGCGCTGGTGTAGCGGGGGCCCCGCATCAACCAATCGGCCCGTGCTAATTGCCGAGCCGCATGTCTCGTTGATGCCGGCTGCCACAGAGAGCTGCAAAGAGAAGACACCGGCACGTTGTGACTTTGCATCTTTCATTACTTCATCTGCCCCAGAAACACGTTGGTTCACGGCCTTGTGATCGTATATGCACACGGAGTCATTATCAACAGTAGTAGGTTCATAAGTCCTGTACGTGTGTGTGTGTGTGTGTGTGTGTGTGTGTGTGTGTGTGAACAGTGGGGAGGCCCTGCTGAGAGAGGAGCTCGGGACTGATGAGTTATTCATGTTCAAGGGAAAGTAAACCCACATGAAGGGAAAATGTGCTCATTTTAACCGAGGATGGAGGAAGCCTCCTCTCCTTGTGCCGGCTGACAGCAAATGTCACACACACACACACACACACACACACACACACACACACACACACACACACACACACACACACACACAGTCTTGCATTGTGTTTGTTAAGCAGGACTCATCTCACCCACCACAGGCTTAATCTGACTTAATTCTCACTTTAGGCCTCTATTTCTTTCTATTCTTATGAGGACATTTGAGCGTTGCAAAAATAGCGCACACTTTAAAAAAGGGCATGCAGATGAGCTACCAAGCCATCTTTTTATTTCTGTTCATCGTGTCTTAGTTATTTTATCCATAATTTGTATTGATTATGATGCTATTATGCTCACCAAAGTATAAAAGTGACTTTGAAAAACATCAAATCACTATCTTTTTCATTTTATTTGATGTCTTTCCACAGAAAACCTAACCCACTGTGTGCACGGCAGTTACACTCGATCAGATTTAAACCAGGAAGTAAAACAAGATAAAACAACAAAAAATAAAACCTGACTTGCAATAAAGCCACATCATCCGTGGAAGTGCCCCTTTGTCACTGTGCAACACACATGAGCACCAGCACCAACACTAGTGTGTGCCGGCTCATTGGTCCAGCACACTTGAGAGTCTGAGTGTGTTTCTGTGCACGTGCACATTATGAATAATGCGCAGAACGAGACATCATTTTCCAGGTTATTGGGCAGACTAATCCCTGCCTCACATTTTGCTGACTGCAATTGTTTTTGATGCATTTGATTCGCCGGCTGCTCTCGTTCCTCCTGTTTCCCTCGACGCTCGCTCGCTGCCTTTGTGAGCAAAGCGTTCGGGGGAACGGAGAGGCGGCGTGCGGAGCGGAGGTAAATCAACATAATGAAAGCAGAAAGTGGCTCCCGTGGGAAGTGTATCCGAGTGACAGACGTCTCAACGACTCCGTCACCAGCGACGCCGCCGTTCCACACGGACGGCGCTCGGCTGAAAGCCACAATTTGCTCTCGGTGTGCGGGACGCTAGAGCGTTCTAGCATTATTAGCTTAGGTGATTAGATGGAACCTCAATAGTCCTCATGGGGGAACCGGAGGATCCACATGAGAATTAAACAAAAGCAAAGTACTGCGGATGATACCGCGTGCAATCTGTACAACGGAGCATAATGGCTGTGGATTTGCAATGGATATGGAGGGATGGAGCAGTGGCTATTTAAAGCATGTAAATGTAAGGAAAAGGTCACGTAGAGGCACAGCAGGAGAGGGAAGAAGAGAGGAAGGAAACGATCACCTGACACCTCATCGTTTCAGTTCAGTGGAGCGTTTAGCCTCTTTCCGCTCATTATCCAGCCATTATAATAATATAATAACTATATTTGGTGATGATATGTCTGAATTGTGTCTTCAGCTGTGAGGGATGAGCATATCAGTAATGTAGTGACAGATTACTACCGTAGAAGTCGGGTTTTAAGCCGCTGCTTCCTTTGGTGGTAGTCCCAGCTAGCTCCCGCTGTAGCCTGCTAGCGCTGCTGCTGCTAGTTCCCTGCTAGCTCCCCGACAACCGGGCAGTGGGGACGCGGGCAGTGGCAGCGGCGCTAGCGGGGAGCTAGCGGCGGCGCTAGCTGGCTACAGCTGGGGGCTAGCAGCGGGGAGCTAGCAGCGGCGCTGGCTGGCTTTAGCGGGGAGCTAGCAGCAGCGCTAGCTAGGATAACCACCTAAGGTAGTAGCAGCTGACGGTACACTTGATCTCGTTTCATGGTGTGTTGACAACGGTAGCGTGACTTATTAGTGGGATTAATTGTGTAATTCAGAACAGTATCGAGCACAAATCTTTCGCCTGCTATGCCGTGAGTTTATCCAGAGTAACCAGGTGCGGCGGGAGAAACTAATTTAGTCATATGCCATATTTCAATGCATCACACTTTTCATCCACCTGCATTGCATTTGGGTGGAGGCCAATTAAAGCAAAACATATCTGCGTGGAGAGATACGCCGCATGAGAAGCAAAAGAATACACGTCTGTTTAAATTGGTTTACAAGAGCAAAAGGGAGCCATGAAATGTTCTTTTGCGCTTACATTTGCTTGAGGCGAAAAAAAATATTAACAAAAAAATAAATGAGACAAACAGAAATGTACTGTTACAAATAGGAGTTAGGAATAATTCCACCACAGTGGAGGAATAAAAACAATACCCAACAGAAAGTTTGCAGGATGTGTAGCAACATTCTTCAATAGATAGACATCTGACAATTAGTTTAATTGCTCAACAATTGTATCTTGGAATTGTCGATACGCGTACACACAATAAAATGTTCTCTTTTAATGAGATATTCTTCAGACTAAAGCTTTTATGTTCTCAATAATAAGTGCTGCTCTTTCAAAGTGTTTGTCTGTCTTCCCTGCCAAACTTGGCAAAAGGTAATTATGTCTCCTTTGCAATTATAGATAACGGCAATAAGAAAAATACTCTGACTGAGAACGCTGCATGAAGATGAACTGTACAGTTAAGGCAGAGAGCGGATGCTTCCATTTAAAGGAAATATTCAGAAAATGAAGAACGAAATTGAAAATATTCCTCTGCTGTGAAACACGTGTTTTTAAATTTCTGCTTCCATTACGCTGGTTTAGCAGAGCAGCTTCTCCCCCGTGCAGCTGATCCACTGAGGGTTGAAGACGTTTCATTGTGAAAATGTTCACCTGGTACTTATCTTTTAAAAATAACCACAAAAAAAAACATCCTTTTTGGTTCAACTCTGGTTCCAATCTCCAACTTCTCTGCAGGAATTTGACTAATTTGACTCCGGGGTTATTTTAAAAAAACAACCTGTGATGAAGGTGCTGCGAAGCTTTTCTTTTCTGCTTCTCCCAGCAAAGGAAAGGCCGGCGTCACCTCTAGAAGCTCTGATAGCACGTCTACATGTCTCACAGCTGATGCTGGTTGTCCTCTCAGGCGCCGGTCAATTACCACGGCCGAGACACAAGAAGCAGAACAAAGACCATGTAAGTCATCGTCATCTCAACATAATGACTTGGTTCATCTTTTAAACGAGATACTCAGTCAACATTTGGAGATCATTTCTCATTATAATGACTTACATGGTCTTCATTTTTGCTCTCAGAGGTACTGGACAGCGACGCTCCTTCTTCCTCTTCAGATACTTCCAAAAGCTCTCCAGGAGAACTCTCAGAACATTTACAGCCAACTATGAGGCTTGAACAAGTGTCGGCATCGTACTCATCTGGAGTCACGGACATGTGGATGATCGACATTTATGAACACACATCAGCTCGTATCCCGCTTGGTTATCCTTGTTAAAAAAATGGTTACGTTTAGGCAACAAAACTACTTAAAGATCATAGTTAATATGAAAATAACTTAAAAACATTGTACAAGGTACAGTAACAAAGTGCTGTAACAAAGTATCCTAATAATGTAACATAATATCATAACGTAACATTGTAACATAATATTGTAACGTAATATCGTTATAACGTAAAAATGTAATAGCGTAGCATGTTAGCGTAGCTTAATAACGTAATAGTAAAGTAATACTTATGTGTACAGATTGTAAAGCCCTCCGAGGCAGATTTGTAATTTACACTTGGTGTATTAGTCTTGTGGTGTACTACTACACAGGGAGTATTAGTCTTGTGGTGTACTACTACACAGGGAGTAGTAGTCTTGTGGTGTACTACTACACAGGGAGTAGTAGTCTTGTGGTGTACTACTACACAGGGAGTAGTAGTCTTGTGGTGTACTACTACACAGAGTATTACATCACTTGCTCTGACTCAAAGCTCAAACGTCAACATTTAAACTATCCGTGGTTTGCATTAAAAATGCAGTGGCAACATTTCTTCCTGGTGACTGTGCTGTTAAAGCCTCATAATGTTAAATATACATGCACACACACACATACACACACACACACACGCATCACTCCTCTTCCCAGCCTTGTGTTTAGCTCCGGGCGTCTTCATGTCCATCAGTGCGATATTCAGGTTTTGTTGTAGAAAGCAGGCATTCAGAGGGGGACTCATTAGAGGTGTGAGAGCAGACTGATGGAGCTGGAAGACGGAGGAATAAGCGAGGTAAAGTGAATGAGATGGATGACCTGAGCCGCTGCAGCCTGGTAGGATGAAGCCCCGATGTGACTGGAAAACATGTTGTGTGACAGCTTTGATTAAGATGCTCGCGGGCTAATCCGCTGACTCCATGTGTCTTCCTCTCTGACTCTCACAGCCGCGTTAAGCAGGAGGGAGGCGGTGGAAAGCATCTAGGACGGTGGGACAGGAAGCAATCAAAAACAGGATGTGATGTTTATTTAGGACCCGAATCCATGATGCGCGTTCATAGCCACCAATCAAAAATCAACGCTAGTCCTTGACAGTTCACATGCAATACTTATGGAACCGTAGTTATTGTTCACAGTGTTTTTTACTACCTAAAGCTACCGAGAGGAACGCTCATTTTGAATTTGGCGACCCCTGTGGACAGAAGTGGTAGTGTTTCAGAGCGTCAGAATCCCTTTGAAAAACCTCTTGTTTCACTGCAGCAGGGTCTGACTGGTCCTGGTCCTCACACTGAGGCCTCCAGCAGCGTGACGAGGAGCTGCTGCTGCCGGGATCCGAACCCTCCTCCTCCTGCCGGAGCTCCCAAACGCAGAGTGAAGTCGGGTTGAGAGGAACTTCTAAAAGACGGACGGGTCGCTTCCTCGGAGGAGCTGGAAGAGGTCCAGCCCATCCAGAACATGGGACCGGTATCCTCTCACCTTCATTGTTTCCTGATTTGGATGCTCCACAGAGAGGATCGACACCCATCGGGGCCTCGGCCGCCGGCCCATACGTTGTCCCGCCGAACACAACTTTGATGTGACAGGAGAGCAAATGAAAGCGTTCCTTTTGGATTCTATCACGCGGCTCAGCGCAGGGGCAGGAAAAATGCGTTTAATTCCCAGCGATGGAGCCGACTCTGCCTCGCTGGAGCCGACTCTCCCCGGCTCGGATATCTCGTGGCCTAATTGCCGCCGGTGGCTAAATCCTCCCCATTTGCATCGATCCCCTTTGAAGAGAGATGCAGATGAGCTTAACGAGTGTGCTAATTATGCTCGCTCGGCGCGGGGAGCCGGCTGAAACCGCAACTTTGCGAGCGTGCATGTGTGTGTGTGTGTGTATGTGAGATTAAATGTCTGTGCATGCCCGAGTGTTTGTTTTTGTGCACATGCAAAAATGCTGGCGACAAACAAGCTGACATCCAGAAGAGAGAGACTTAGTCTGAATAATCACCCAGTGGATTAATAAGGAGTCCAATGCACTTGGGTTTGAGCAGAGATGCACGTATATACAGTCTCTATCTATCTATCTATCTATCTATCTATCTATCTATCTATCTATCTATCTATCTATCTATCTATCTATCTATCTATCTATCTACCTATCTATCTATCTATATACAGTCAGCCCAGCATCAGAAACAACCTGCCATGAAGAACAAGAGAAAAATAAAATGGAGCTACTTTGCTGAAAACACCCAGAGAACAACATTTTTCAGTGTTGACATGAGAGTGTAGACAAATGTGTGCGTGTGTGTGTGTGTGTGTGTGTGTGTGTGTGTGTGTGTGTGTGTACCTGGGGCTGTTTTGGTCCAGTGTATGTGCCGCTCTGCCAGCCAGTGTAATGGCAATGACTGGTGTTGTCTCCCCAAGCACACAATAGCCTGGACGCCCAGACAAAATGTCACTCGACAGGCAGTCTCTCTCTCTCTCTCTCTCTCTCTCTCTCTCTCTCTCTCTCTCGCTCTCTCTGGGGGGGGGGGGGCACAATGCGTACACTTGTGACTAAACATCTCGGGTGACATGAAAGCGCCCTCTCGGACGGATAATTGGCCGCCGCCGCTCCTCAAAGCCAGCCGAAGACAGTGAGAGGCTGCGGCCCGTCGACACACATCAAGGTGAATTGAGGATTTCAGAAATATCTGAGTTCCTTTCAGATCTATCAGAGGGAGGAGGAGGAGGGAGGAGGAAGGGGAGGCAGCACGCCGCCCGGCAGGCGAAGCTTTCGGCACACAGGATGTTTCATCACCGGCAGGATGGAGCCGTCCTGTTTTTTGGTTGTTTTTATTCCTGCTGTATTTCCGCCTCTGACAGAGGAGGAGACGGATGACATCGTGACATTCCCAACAGGATGACAGCGCATGATTCCCATTTCTGAAAGCATCACTCAGAGCGGATCACAGTACAGGACGGGGCCGTGGTGGTCTCGTTACCTGCCGACGACCAAACGAAGCACAGCGTTTGTTTTTTATGTCCACGAGACCGTCGGGTTCCTCTGTCGCCGCCGCGCTTTAAAGCTCCCCCACACAGCACGGAGGCACCGCCACCAGATACACCGACAAGGAAGTGAACAAGAATTGGAAATTGGATTTTTGAACAACAACCCTGGGCAGCGGGCCGACATCAGGCCTGAGAGGAGACGCTTGTTTTAAAACGTGGAAATGGGAGCGCTGCTTTTTCACTGTCACCGTCCCAGAGAGAGAGAGAGAGGCGACTGTTCCCCTACAGCAGTGGTTCAACTGGTGGGACCCGTTTTTAATGTGTCGCGGGCCTTTGCTTGAGCAAAAAAAAAGTAAAAAAATTCATCCTGTGATTTTATTTTGAAGGGACTTTTTATGCAGCGCAGTGTCGTTTTTTTCGCCGGCTCATCCCTCCATGTTTTTGGGTCAAACCATTCTGATATGGGGGAGACTTTGGGTTTTTAGAATAATTAAATTAAACATCCTACTGAATATAAAATTCACCTTATGAACTTAGACTTATATTTGATTGAAAATGTATTAAATAAATGTCTTTAAAGGAGTTTTTAATCAATGCCAATTTAAAACTCTCAGGTTCAAACTGCACCGTCTTTTCATTAAATACATTTGAGAAGTTGAGAATGTTCCTGGATTTGGGTCGCGGCTTGTCATTAAGGGTGAAAATGAACCGTGTGTGTGTGTGTGTGAGTGTTCTTTTTGTGGATTGTGTGCAGTCTGAGCAAGCGTCCTCCTGCATACGACCCGACATGCGAGGGGAAGGTTCAGTTCAGTTCAGAGTCGACGGCGAGGCCTCGGGACTCATGGTGGCTCGCTTTTAATGAGCTACACGGACACTAAGACGCGTGAACTGCACATGCATCGTGTTAACTGCACATGCATTGTGTTAACTGCACATGCATTGTGTTAACTGCACATGCATTGTGTTAACGCCGTGTCAAAGTCAGCTGAGGACGAGACTCGGTGTAGACTGTGGTTCTAGCGGCTCTCCAGTAATGCAGTGTGACCCTGAGTAATTTCAATATGATAATTGGAAGAAGTCCCCCACGCCCCTTCCACACACACACACACACACACACACACACACACACACACACACACACACACACACACACACACACACAGGACAGACTTTGGCAGATTGGAAAGCGATACAGCACCCCCTTTTGGTGGGCTCTCTGCAGGGATTAGTGCATTTCCATCAACATTAGTCCCAGCTCCTCTGCAGAGGAACCATCACCAGTGTTTAAGTGGCAGCGATGGTCAGGTTGCAAAGTGCTGCACACTAATGCAGCCGCAGCGCCGCCGAGCCGATCACTCAGCGTTATGTGGCAATTTGGTGCAAGGGAAAGAAAAAAAGGGGCAGCATTTTAAAGGCCCTTTTTTCTATTCTTTTTTTTTCGAGAAGCCACGCTTTGGAGAAAAATTAATTATTCATACAAAAGCAGCACAAGAGTAGAAGTCAGCCCTGCGATGAATAATGCATTTCAGATGTGAAACCTTAAACAAAGCAACAGTGGAAAGGAATTATGAACGAGAATACAAAAAAATGTCTTATTGTCTTTTTGCATGCGCCACGTGAGAATGAGTGTGAGCCTTTTTCTGTTCTCCCAGATTGGAACACACAATAACAGCACGGAATAATAATAATAATAATAATAATAATAATAATAATAATAAAGTGCTTTCTTCCTGGTTGCAAAGTGCATGAAGGCAGTGGAGTCAGAGCAGCAGTGGGACCAGAGACACGCTTCACTCACATGATGAAGCCACGCAGCTGAAGCAGGAAGTTTCTCAACACTCAAGCGTTATGACGTCTCTATGTGGAGTTATGAGGTTTTGCCCGTGGTGCTGAAACTGGAGCATACGATGCGCCATTTTGGTTCAAGCCTCCACACGGAGAGCGGATGTGCCTGGCAGCCAGGAAACCATGGCTGTCTGCCACGATGCCTTCAAGGACTCAGCGGAATGTCGGAATTAACATAACGAGCCGACGATTCGCCAAAAAAAAAAGGTGAATGTAACTTTTTTTCTTACAAAGAAAGTTACATTCATGTGAAGCTAAAATCAGTGGGAATGTGACGTCATATTGTTGTAGTGATGCCTTCTGGATGATGCATTTCTGTTGTTTGTTTGCGTGCATTAATCATTTAGAAATGAAATAAACAGCTGTGGAGCGGAAACATTAACGAGTTTGCCAATAGACTTAAATTATCCCACAATTGGTGGATTTATGTTTATATATATGTTTATATATATATATATATATATATATATATATATATATATATATATATATATATATATATATATATATATATATATATTTGTATATAGTGTTGTCATATTATATCCGTATGCATATAATGTTGTTATGTGTATTTATTTATATATATATTTACATATATACACATATATATGTATATAATGTCGTTATATATGTATATATGTGTTATGTTTATATAACTATACGGAAGGTCCATGTTCCCTGCACTCATATGTAGGATTTCTCAGAGGACCGTGAAGGCAGCATCGCTGTCGGTCCTGTCGGAAACACGCGCGCCAGCAACGAAACATGACAGCGGCTGTTGTGGTCCGGAGGTTGGCGGCTCTGTCCGGGGCTTCGGCGGTGGCCGCGGGGGCGTACGGGGCTCACGGTAGGAAACACGCGTCCCGTTGCGGTCCGTGCTCGTGCACGAGCCTCCGCGCTCGGTATAAGTAACGTTAACGTGTCTGCCATGTCCGCGCTTACCGCCCCAGCCTCCGTACTTCCTCCCAAAAAACTGCCGATTCAAGGTCGGCGTCTGTATCCACGCGGCTGACGTCACACGGAGAGAACAAATACCAGCTGAGTGTGTTGTTTTGGGGCTGATGACGTATTCGGCACCCATGAAACACACGGAGCCGCGCGCTGTTATCGTCAAATAGACACAATTGTGTAATGAAGGTGACCCGAGAAGACTTCGGTTGCGTCTCATGGCCAGCGTGCAGCGGCAGGACGCCTCTGTGGGGCATGAAGTAGTCCAAATTAACTACCGGTGTGTTTTCCTTTTTGGGGCTCCTGGGACTCCCTCAAGGCCCCCTTGGGGGTCCCTGGACCCCCTGGTGAGAACCGCTGGTGTAAACTGTGACACCTCTTCTGGACCTTGGGGGGTTCATGATCCATTCATAATAATTACCAAACTAACAGAAGGGAAGCTACAGGGTGGTCTGTTGCTGCCTTTAAAGCTCTCACGATTACAATGTGGCAGATTATGTGCAACATTTAATTCACATAACTTATTAATAATGTCATTTCCTCTTCCATGTTTCTTGCTGTAGGTTTCAAAAACAGCGACCCTGATGACTACCAGAGAGTGGTATGTATATATGTATATTTATGTATATATGTAGGCCTACTGTGATAGCAATGTTGATATTGTTTTCCTTTTGAGGTGCTCAAATTTAGACTTACTGTCACAAGTGTTTTTTCATTTGTTAATTGGATGTTTTACTTAAGTTGATGTGCAAACTTGCTGAATGTTGAAGGATAGGACTTTCTTTTTATATATATATATATATATCTTTAAAAGAAGAGACACATTTTCAGTATGACTGGTTGCAACAATAAGCGCTCTGTTGTCTGCAGCGTTCAATACAATCAATCATCTCTGACCCAATCCCATCTCCACTTTACGGACTCACTTTGAGTTATACGAGTCCCACAAAGTCCGTGAGGGTTTAGTTCTGTCCCATTGTCAAATCATGGAGTACCTGCGGGCTCTGTGGCAAACATTTTGAGCCCTTTATGATTCCTTTCCATAAGTCAGCATTAGATGCCGACTTTGAGGGTCCAGAATTTGAGGGATTAGGGTGGACATTGGGATTGGGCCACTAATTGGAAGAAAAAACCCACTTTGACACAAGAACATAGGGTTAAAAAATACCTCAGTACCTTTTTTTAAACACTGTCTTGCAGTCCATTCAGCCTGGGCTAGTTTTTCTCGTCAGAATCTTTCCTCAAAGTCGTGTCTTTTCCTCTCCAGCTGTTTGAAACCGCCAACAAGTACCACTTCTACCACAGCCTGGCCCTGCTGGGTGCCGCCCACTCTGGCCAGCCCGCTGTGGTGAGTACGGCAGCCCATCACCAGCTCTCACGGCTGTTTTCTCCCAACGTAACCAGTGTGACGGTGTAATCCTGGTGCCATTACCGGTCTGTGCCGAGTCCCCCCCTCCCCTGTTCCCGAAAACCAGCCGTAATTACAAAACCTTGTGACTCTCAGAGGTCCCAGCAGTGCCAGCTGTGCAGCACCGCTGAGGGTTATTTAAAGATTCAATAACCACAAAAGATCTGATTGAAAATCAACAAAGTGAAAAGGAGCTGCGTGCCAGATTAGTGGTGATCCATGCGGTGGACAAACAAATCAGGATCTCTTGGCTGTCACAGCCAGCTGGAGCTTTTGGAGAATTTGAACTCAGTGCTCCCCCCCTCCTCCCCTGCCTTGTATCTGACAGCATGCATGTGCAATTTGTTCCTAACCTAACTGTCTCCCCTCGACAGGCCGGCACCCTGCTGCTCGCGGGCATGGGGATGTTCTGCGGCTCGCTGTACCACCAGGCCATGACGGGGGACCCCGGTCTGCGCAAGGTGGCGCCCATCGGGGGCATGGCTATGATCGCCGGCTGGCTCGCCATGATACTCTGAGCTGGAACCCTCCCCCTCCCACTTCCCCGGAGAAGGAGAGTTGGCCCGAGAGTTATGTCACCCGTCTCAGCCACGCCCCGGTCCTGGGTGGGTGTGGTGGGGGGATGTCAGCAGGAGATAAAGCCTCAACAGGATTATCACTTTGCTACCGTTGCGGCGAGTGGATAGAGCGTCGCATAACGTTGTAAACGTCCTGCCAGGCGCGTGCTGGGAATGAGACCGTGGCACAACTGGTTGTCTCTTTGTTTTTTTTTGCGATATTGCCATTTCTACACTTCTGTACATTTATATAGCGTATGGCAAATGGAGTGAAAAGCAATGTGAAGGATTTACAAATGAAATAAAGATGTATTTCCTATGTTATTGGCTTGCCTGATTCATTTCCACACTCGTGCCGTGCTGCAGTTGGCCGTCTCTCGGGCCGCTCGCATAAACAGCTACACAACAAAGCACTTAGCAAGATGGAATACTGAACAAATGTTCATTACATCTCATTCATGCTCCCCTGGAGGATGAACCCCACCAGCAGTGGTCATCTGCTTTCAGTCAGTGCCACCACAAGGATGATTTAATACTAAATACTAGTGCTCACATTTGAAATACGCCACGCGTGCATTGTATTTTTTAGTTAATTGGATTATAATCCAGGCGGTTAAAGAAAACGAGAGAGTAGTTACAAAAGCAAAACCCTAAAACCACCACAGCAGCGTTGCAGGTCTCTTTGGACGTTCTGTACGTTCTGTATGTTCATTGCAATCCTTCCCTGCAGTTAGCTCTACCCACACAGCACTCTGCAGGCCACCTCCGGCTGTTGCAGTACTGCAACGCCAGAGCGAATGGGTTTGTGTGTTTGTGCGTTTGTGTGTGTGCTTTCCAGTAGAAGGGTCGGCTGAACTCTGGATTCACCACCGATGTGCGCCGATGCTAAATCATCTCTCTCGCGGCGCTGGATGTCTTCGCGGCCTCCAGCATTTGATCCTCTAAGTGGCAGAACACAAAGGAGTTCATTCCCCGCGGCCTCCCCTCAGCCGGGGCCGCGTTCCTACCACGCCGCATTCAAATTGAAAGTGAAATCCATTGAAGCCTTCATGCGCCTCCCTGACTGTATATATACAGGCCAACGAATGGAGGACCTTTTAGAAAACAGCCGTATAAATCTTTTGGGTCAATTTGCTCGGCACGAGAGCGGAGGCGCCGTCGACTGAGAGCTGCCAGCGCGCTCTCCATCACGACTCATGGAACCCTCATTAGAAATAAATGGCTGTTGGGAAGCGTTCTGCTATTCCAGGGTGGAGCAATCAGGCGGCGACGAACGCTCCCGACACCCAGTCACATACGTCTGACTCACAACTTATAAGTTTAATGTGAGGCACGTGGCTGAAAGTCACAGGGCCAAATTATTTAGAGCGCTACGCGTTAAATACTTAAAACGGGGAAAATCATGTGATTCTCTGACAAGAAGTCAGCTGAAAATTTTGACCGGTTTCACACTGCAGTCTTATATCAGAGCTATTTATTTCTCTCCCCTGACAGATGACAGTCGGAGGATCCTGCAGCTGCATCACGACGATCCACATTTAATGTGTGAGCGCACGAGGGGAGGAAGAGAGAGGGAGGCAGTGTGTTAATCCCCTTAACTTCCCAAGTCTATCAGTTTTCTACTCTCACAGTTTACAGTGTGAAGTAGATTAAATGTGGATATAAAAAGGTCCACCAATTTCAAAGTGAAAAGAGATCTCTCCGAATTAGAAATACGTATGCTGCTACATTAATTTTACCACACGTCCTTTAGGATGGCCAGGCTGCCGTAAAAGTCGGGTTACAAGCCGCTCCTACCTTTGGCGGGTGTCCCCGCTGTAGCAAGCTAGCGCTGCTGCTAGCTCCCCACTATAGAAAGCTAGTTCTGCTGCTAGCTCCCCGCTATAGAAAGCTAGCGCTGCTGCTAACTCCCCGCTGTAGCAAGCTAGCGCTGCTGCTAGCCTCCCGCTGCTGCTACTGCCCGCGTCCCCGCTGCCAAAGTCGAGCCGGGGCTGGTCCCGCTACCTTTGGTGGTCGTCAGGGAGCTAGCAGGGAGCTAGTTTTCGCTATCAAGGAGCTAGCTAGGAGCGAGCTAGGAGTAAGCGGAGAGCTAGCAGCAGCTCTAGCTGGCTAGCAAGCTAGCGTGGACACCCACCGAAGGTAGAAGTGGCTTGTAACCGGACTTTTACGGTACTCTGTTACAGACATGTGCACCGTATATAATGATTAAGTTATTTCAGCACCGAGGTTCATTTTTGACCGAGAAATGCCAACTCAAGGTCCACTCACTTAAAAGTTACTGCTGAAACTCTTCGACTACACACACAGGTGTCACAGTCAGATCACTGTGTGGCTCTTTTCCACACAGCTGACATTTCCACCAGCCAACGCAGGGAAAGCACAGGTGTTGCTAACAACGTTAAGGATGGCTCTGTTTTAGTGGCCCGGTGAGCCATGACGGGATGAGAGTGAGCCAGCAGGAGCAGCAGAGGCATCTTTTCCTACTGGGATATATATACTGTATATACTTTATATATTTTAGCCTACTGGCTGCACCTGTGCTGATTTAGATGTGTTGGTACTAAAGGCGTACAATGATCAGTGTACACACAAACACATGAAATCTCTTTCTATTCCGCGTTGTTTACAGCATCACACATGGCAGGAGCAAACCCACGAGGCAGAGCGTCCGTCGGGGGGCTTTGCCTCCGCATCCGTCTGCACTGGAGTGAGCGTCGGAGAAAGAAGGCGCACAGATACTATTGTTAATTACACCTCCAGGGACTTTCCCAGCATGCACTTCACAAGCTTCCCCTATCCTTTGTTTCTCTTACACTGCACACAGATTTAATTACATCAGCTTCTTTCCCTTTTTTTGGGGGGGTGGAGGCTAGTTCTATTGATTTTTTTTGTGGTCTGGAGTCTGTTTTGGTTAAAGATAAAGAGTGTTTGTTGTGCGGGTAACAAAGAAGTGGAAGAGGCGTGCGCCTCCATATCCTCTCCTGAAGACCATGTGGTGAACTCTTACATGATTACCGATTGACCGGACCAGGAGACACACAAATATCTACCCCCGGACACGCACAGGCAATACATTAAAGAGCAGGCTGGATATTAGACACCACAGCAGCGCCAGATCCTCTCTCGGGCATCAATCAGGCGGCGGCCCCCCTGGCACAGGGAAGCAGGATGACTGTAATGGCCGACCCGAGCGCTCCCACACCCCCGCACCGGCCTTTTTCAAGGCACTTAAATGATGGTCAAGCGCTTCCCCGCCTTCAGATGGATTGTTCCCTCACTTTCATTGGGCACTTATAGGTGCTGGGTAAATGATAACTGTCTGTGATGACACCGTGGAGGTTTACAGCCGGTGGAACACTTTCTCCCTCCATCACATCAGTCACATTTAGACACTGGTCCGGTTAACAGTCCACGCTACGCATACCAATTCTGTACAAGACAGGCAATACTTTTATTTTAGCATGCTGGTATAAGAAATATCAACATGCTTTAGCATTTGTTTGTATTGAATGGTGCAATGTGTGTGTAACATTGGGTGTTAATCAATTTCCTGTATCATCACAATACAGTTTTAGGCGAGGGATTTGTTGTTGTTGTGAGGATCCTTTCTCAGCGTTTGTTGTTGTAATATGTTGTGTTGTGTTTAGAGTGCATGGAGAAATGGAAGAAATGCATTGATCTCCTTTAGATCAATGATGCACTTTAGCCTTGTGTGGCTGAAATAGCGAATGCAACGACAAAACCCTTTTTTTTTCTGACAAAAACATGTTTTTTCATGCAAAATAAAATAAAATAAGTTCTGTTTATTTTTCCATCTGTGAAAACAGAAACTTTTTTTCTTCACACAATCTATAGTCATGAACAGAGGAGAGAAAACAGCCGAGATCAAACTGTGAAAATGAAGATGAAGCAGCAGAGATGTTTTTCTCACGTCCCTCGCAGGGCGTCCATACGCCACCTCGCACGCTGGATTGGATTGTTCTCCAGGTGTGAGCAGCGCCGCATCTTCTCTGTGTATTGCAGTGGAGCTGAATAATGTGCATCACAACAGCTCCAACGTGATGTATGCACACTTGGATTGTACTTTATTTTGTCACTTTCGCAGGAGGGAACTCACCTGAAAAACCCGACATGGCATAAAGGTCTACAGCTATGCCAGCTGGTAAGACGGAAAGATGAAGAATGTTCTATTTTGTAATGATTGTTGCTGGTTTAAAATAAATGTTGGTTGTAGTGTTGTTGTATATCTTGTTTTTATGGACATTTGTTTGTTTACTTATTTCTTAGCTTCCTAGAACCTGATATTTCACTTGTTTCCTTCTCTTCCATCCTCCTTTCCTTATTTTCACTGAACTCACATGAGGGTCCCTCCTCTCTTTCTTTTATATTTTTTTTATGTAATGTTTTTTTCTCTCCATTTCTGCCCATTTTTGATTAAAAGAGTGTAAAGAAAGAGGAAGCAGCGAGTTAAGGAGAGACTGGGCTCTTTTCTTCAGTGTCTCCTTGTGAAGGCCTCTCATTAAAAGGGCTATAGTGTCCCCGCCTGAACTTGCTCATTAAGCTCTGTTTTAGTACAGCGTTACTTTGATAGATCTTCCACGTACACGTACCACAAAATATGCCGACGAATCAGACCCAGTGTCTCCCAACACACACACAGCTCTCCACACGCCAAGACAAGGAAGTTTAGAAATGAAGAACTAGTCGTATGAAAATTAAATCAGCAATTGGTTTAGAGGGGAACAGTTGTCAGAGCACACAAGAAAAGTTTCAACTTCATTTTTATTCGGCAAGAGAATGCTGCAAAAAATACAATGACAAAGATAAAATTTGGTTTAGTTTTTCATTTTTTATGTTATATACAATGTCAGCTTCATAAGGGTCCCTTTATGTTGCACAGGTTAAATTGTTTTTTTTTATATGCATGACAGATTTAGTTGTGAATGAGTTACTGCTATGCATGCACATAAAGTGACAGATTAGTCTGCATTGTTAATAATTTACTGAAAACCATGCCCATAAATAACCAAATGCAGGTAGAAGTTGCAAGTCTTAACTTATCACCTAACTTTATAACTACACAATAAATAAATAAAAAGGATCACAAGACATGTGAAAGTCGCCTCCATCTCTGCATTATTATTAATAAAAGAAAAGGTGGTGTGCAGGGAACCAGCCCCCTGCCCGGTGGTCTGCTGCAGGGACGCGCCGCTGCTGCCCTGCTGGACTCGCGCAAAGCACCGCTCGCTCCCGCATCACAACACCGGCTGTGAGCTCGGGAAACCGCCCTGCTGCCGCCGCCACCACCACCACCACCACCGACCCGTAGCGGTCTCCACCGCGAGGACACGGGCACACTTTGACTCACAACCCCAACCTCTCCGATCCGTTTGGAGTTGTGCAATGTGGGGCGTGCGTGCCACACATACTACTAATCCCTGGATCCTCAGAGAAGGACCATGATTTCTGGGACGGTGTTGCCAGGGGGAAAGGTGGCGCCCGGGACTTGTTGGAAATGACAGCTGGAGAAGGCGGATTGAAGCACGGGGATCACGATACCAGAGAACGGCGCAGATAGCAAAGCGACTCCCTCGTGTCGCCGTGTAAAAGGGTGTGTGTGCGTGTGCGTGTGTGTGTGTGTTTGCGATGTTTGACAGCTTTAGCCCGACGGCTAGTGATTGCGCCGTGAACCTGCGGCTCGTAAAAGCTAACGGCACCCGAGCTGAGGGCATGTGGGTGCGAGCGCGAGCACATGCGCGCGCGCGTGAGTGTGTGTGTGCAGAGCTATAGATTTGGGTGTGAACGTGTGTGTTTGTGGCGTGCATGCGCGTGTGTATGCCGCCGTACTTATCTTCCCTATAACCCACCTGGCGCGACAGCTAGCATGCTAATTTGATAAAGCTAGTGGGCTAATAAACGGAATTAGCTGACCACGGGCGAGGCACCGTTACTTCATCCCCACGGGTCATGTGGGCCGCTTGTAATGGGTCGACAGCAGGCACGTGGGTGGACCCAGCGCGGCCCAGGCTGATTTAATATACATATATTACGAATTATCTAATTAGCTAATGTTAACTGTCAGGCGAGCTAATTTGGTCGGCTATTAGCTTAGCGGCTAGGGGGCAGGGGAGCTCGCGTGCTAATTGACCCAGTTAGTGAGTTCTGCCGGGCAGAGGCCGTGTTGTCATTCCGCCCAACAGAGCCGAGTGGACGTTACAAGTTATATATATGTATATGTTTTTGCCTTGTTACTTTTCAGTGTCACCATTTCCCACAGTGTGTGTGACGCTAAACGTGTTTACAAATGACCACCCGACATGCTACGACGAGCTCACGGTGCGTGCGCAGCTTTCCGTTCAACAACCTGTGCGGGTTGGCAGGTTTATAACTATTAGTTATGAGCGGTTTAGCTGCGAGTCACCAAGCCCACGGAAAGTTTCAAACACTATTACCACGAGAGGCAACAGCCACTTGAGTCAATGAGCTTGTGGTTGCTTTACGGCACACTTGTGTGCACATTAATGGTGCTCAAATGAACACGTGACGCCATGTGATTAACAGTGCTTTTGGTTAGAGTCCATTAAGCAACATGTGTGTGCTGTGCAGTGCGCAGTCCCATCATGCTGAGCATCATGTCGACGTGCTGTAATTGCTGCAACACATTTCACGCTATTAAACTGTAATGCTAGTGGGTCCCTGGTGTCTTGTGTTGCTGCAGAATGGGCCCTCAAAGCCTCGTGATTCACTCAGGCCTTTGGAAACGAGGCCAGTGTTATGCAGCGATAAGAAGTAAATCAGTGTAAACGTACAGTCGGCTGTCTAAAAACCAGTCACATATGGCCCTGTGTTTCCCTTCAAGGGGGCTAAATAATACCCCTTAGCAAAAAAAATCAACAGTTATTGCCACCGTTCCTCAAGGGCACCCATTTAGACTGAGTTAAGGCTGTTGTGATATTTAAAATCTTTGAATAGACCAACAATTTCTCCTTTCTCTCGCCCCTTTTGCCCCACAGGGTTGCATAGATGGACTCCCTGATGAGTGCGGTGGCGCCGCGCTCCCCGGCCCCGGCCAAGAAGCAGTCGGAGGTGGACTTCCGGTCGGGGGCCACCCTGGATCAACTGTCGGCCCAAGTGTCCGAGCTGGTCGTGCTGGAACAGGGCGACTTCGGAGACCAGACCGCCTTGGAGGTCCACACCGCCAAGGACTTCATCTTCAACATGCTCGGTACGTCGCCCCCCCCCCAGGGTAGTGTCATGAGCGATGAATAATCAATCCCAGGAACGCCCTGCGCCTCACTCGCACTTTATCAGACCGGGCCTCACCTGGAAGCGGCCCAGTACAACGTCCAGTGTGATTAGGCCGGCTGCTGAACACGCCTTATGAGCAATGAGCTGTGCTCGCATCCGGCACATTTTATCTGACTCAATGAGTACAATTTTATACTGGAACAAATGCAATGTGTACTGTACATCTTTATCCTCATGCTCTATATTGTTGACCAGTTGTACCACATGTGGTTGCAGTGATAGAGGGACTTTTAGTGTCCAGTAGTGGAGGATTTTACAGCACACTGAAAACAATGAAACGAGTGAAACTATTGCGCTTCGTGCCAATTGATGCTAAAGGGAAGGTGGAAGCAGAAGGTCTAATGTCGACACGTGCGGTGAATTGGTACATGTACAGACACGTCATTACATGTTTTAAAGTCTAACTTTGATATTTAGAGGCTTGTATTTCGGATCAGCTTGGGTGCAATATTTTTGAAACTTCCACATTTGGCATTTTTCAGATTTAATTTGATTTGACTAGAACTGACATGCAGGAATCCAAAGCATATTTTTACCCCCTCCTGTGCCGCTCTGCTCCCTCTGTCGTCCGTCCTGAGGGACGGGTTTGCTAATCGAGACGTGAAGCTGTCCCCAAATGTTTCTGTTCTGTGTCGTCAGCTGAACTGTGTTTGTTCACCCAATAGGTGGCACTCTCCCCCCTCCCTGCTGTCATCCCTGTCCTCTCATATCACCGTCACCAAACAAAACCCCATTTGACCAGCATGCTGCCAGTATTCCACCGGTTGACAGACGGCTCCTGCACATTTCATTAGTCTCCTCCCTCCGAGCGATGTTTCACCTCGTACTGTACAGGCAGCGTGAACTTTTTATTGAACTAAACTAGCTGTTTTATTTTTTACTCTCTTTCTCCTTTTGCTCAGATTTCCGTTTTTCATGAGTCTGGCTCAAAGCCCTCCGCTTCCCTCTTCGTCTGCTCCCACGCTCCCTCGCTTGAGAATCGCTCGTAACTTTTTTACTTTCACTTTTGAGGCTGCTTTTCTCCGGCACACTCACCGATGGTTTGCTGGTATTTTCAGACCCTGAGCCTCAGCGCCCCGCTGTGACAGCTCTGACTGTGAGGAGAAAACGGGAATAAAAACAAGATTGACACTTGTACACGGAGGGTTTGGTGTGTGTTGGATTCTAGGAATAGGAAGTTAATAGTAGTTTGGATTCTGTGGGGTTGCAGGAGGGACTTAGTTTTGGAGAAACAGACAGGTAGTAGAGTTTAGCCACCACTGTTTTAGCCTTTTAAAAAACTAAATAAATATTCGTTTAGGTCAACGCGAAATGTATAATATTTTCACTGGCCTTTCCGACGGGGAACTGAGGCAGTGATATCCATCCATGCTTTCTTTAAACCCACCAGACCCAAACAATAATGTTAGACTGTGGGGTTTTTCTTCTGTTATTGTGGTACCAAAGTACGATAAACTCGCAACTCTTCATGTTCTGCTTCTGTTTCTGTCGGTGGCGTCTGGTTGCATAGATGGTGCTCCCCCGTCTGAACGCCAGGTACTGTAGCTCACACTTAAAACTAATGTATTTAGCTGCCTCCCTCATCCAGAGCAGTACAATACTTTGGTACGTCTGCTTCTCCAGACTCGCGCTGACTGCCGTTTACCATCGGTAGTTATGGATTAGCACCTCATGCGACCTCGCTTTAAAGTAAAAGAAAGTAAAACCCCAACTTATCCCTTCAAGTCCACGGTGGGAGCTGCATTAGGAGACGGATGCCTCTCAAGGCCCTGCAGAGGATGAAAGGCTGCACTGAAGAGCGAATCTCCTCCCTTTTGATGGAGGCTGTTGCAGCTGGAGGAGGCTCAGCAGACAGTAGCCGCATGAGTGGCTGGAGCTGTTTTCTGCCAGGTGTTTTAAATGTTTTTTTTATAAAGTTTGCGCTGCAGAGGGATCCCCGCTGTGCTTTGCACTCTGCCAGGGGAAAGAGAAAGAGAAAAGGGATTAAACTGGCACACTCTCACTCACAAGTACACCAGGGTGAATGTCTTCACCGTCTTGACGGATCTAAGGAGAGGCTCTTATTTACCCGCGTTTGAGCAAACACTGGTTTGTCCTCCGGGCGAGTGCGGCGGGGGCAACTGTACACATCTGTTAGAAAAACAAAAAGTCTGAAGGCAGAAATAGATCCCCGACGACGCGGAGGATCAGTCGCGCAACACCAAAACCCAGCTTTTCAGAGCTCAAAGTTTGTTTGAAAATTTAGAGCAAATGGAGCGCCGTTTCCTCTTGGCCCAGATTTTGTGACAAGGAAATAATTCAGTAATTGTGACATGAAAAGAGAGTTGTGTTGATGCCCCAGAGCTTCACTCTGGCCGACAGTGAGCTCGGCGTCTTGCAGTATATCTTTTCACATCAGCCCCTGTTTGGTTTTTCCACTATCCTTCACACTTCAGCCACAGAGAAGGGCCATCAGCACCAGTCACAAGCTCCCTCTTTAGCCGCGATGACAAATGAAGAACTAAACGAAGCCGATGAGTGATCCATCCGGCCCGCTGGAATCTCAACATTTCCCTTTTTGTTGCAGCTGTTCCAAAACACAGAGATGGATCTTCTAAACTTTCTTCTCTGTTTCACTTTCAAGCTCAGCAAAAACCATCCACCTGTTTAGACATCAAACTATCCCTTCCATGTTTCACATGCATGTATATGCTGTCTTGTTAACATCTATGAAGCAATACCTCCTCTCTCGTGTGTGTGAAAACATCTTTCTCTGCACACGAGGCGTTCTGTGCCTTCAAGTAGACTTTATCTTTAATGTACTTTTATGCGAGCTCGTTTCCTGTGCCGTGCATACACACAAAATGGCCACTGGGGAGCCTTCTTTGTGAGCTGTAGCCTTTTTAATATTGTGGTGCTTCATCCTCCCAAACTTTCCACCTGTTCTGAGGCCACTGGTTCTCAGCCGTCCATGCATAATTCATCTCGGTTAAATTTTAACCATCAGAGCGGCAAACTTGTATTCCCGTCGGGGACGCAGCTCACTTAGCCCAGCTAGCCGCAGCCCGCTACTGCAGCTGGACGTCGGTGTGGATCCCCGCTGCCGCGCCCTCCTGCCTCATCATCGCAGCGCAGGAACGCTCAGGAATCTGCGGTCCCGCATGGCTGCTTTGGCTCGCTCGTCCTCCGCTAATGCCATTTTTGGATCGGAGCGCCCGTCTTCATCTGGCAGCCGGGTCGGCTCCGTGGCACCGAGACAGCAGCCGACTGCAATGTTTCTCTCCCGCTTTCATCGGGCGAGCCGGTGCCAAAGCGGCGCAGATGAGATGCATCTCGCCCGCTTATGAACGGTGGTCATTGTTCCTCACTGACTCGCCGCTCCTGCCATTACATCTTAACCATTGGACCGCTTACACATCGGGGAAACCGTCCAGGTTAACGTGAATTCACATCCATTACATGAGAATCTGTAAGGAATCAACCGACTGTGTGTCTGTCGTGTAGACGCAGCGGAGAGTCCCGTGACATCACGTCATCCAGTCGGCTTCTTGTCACGCCGCCTAATTAAATGTGACTCGCAGGAAGCAGTGTTTTGACATGAGGTGTTATCAACTGCGCTGCTCCTTTTTAAAAACCAGGGCTGGCATTGTGATTCCTTTTTTTCTTCTTCTTCTTTTTGCTCTTTTATAATCGCTCCCCCGAGGCGAAGAGGGAGGAATCGTTTGGTCTGTAGCCGTCAGCTGATAACAGCATCTCATGAGCTGTCTGCAAGGCGGGGATACAGAGTAGAACAAAAAGTTTGAACGCTAGTGCTTTGCACACATCCTCAGCACTTTAAGCATTCCTTAAAATAAGTTTCCTTTATGGCTTCAGATGAAGGAGCGCTGATTGTTTCAAATCATCATCAAGTGAAGTCTTTGCAAATGTAATAACTTAAAATCCTGTGTGGAAGTCTGTCTTTTATCTTAATCTTATCTACAGATCTTGCTCTGGTTGGGGGTAAAATACACATTTTTATCTTCATCTGTACGTGACGTGTTGCGAGGCTTTCTTGTAATAGTGTATTTTTGTTAATAATGAGTGAAATCCTGAATAATAATAATAATAATAATAATAATAATGTGAGACTGAATGGATGCCCTCCTCACAGTTTTGCTGGTTGTTACTACAACATCATCCAACTTGTGTCAAACTGAACCTCTGCAATGGAAACCTCACGATCCAACTTCAGAACGCCAGCTTTGCATCAAAATGAGTGACGAGTGATGTACTTCATGTGAAGCACTGCTGTCTTTAGTACTCCTGGTACACATTTTTAATGTACAGTACATCTACTCTTACAGAAATAGAATGGCCTCTACCTACTTCCCTATTTACCTACATATCTACCTATTTACTTACCTAACTACATACCTACCTACCTACCTACCTACCTACCTATTTACCTACCTACCTACCTATTTACCTACCTACCTATTTACCTACCTACCTACCTACCTACCTACCTACCTATTTACCTACCTACCTACCTACCTATTTACCTACCTACCTATCTACCTACCTACCTACCTACCTACCTACCTACCTATTTACCTACCTACCTACCTATTTACCTACCTACCTACCTATTTACCTACCTACCTATCTACCTACCTACCTATCTATCTACCTACCTACCTATTTATCTACCTACCTATCTACCTATTTACCTACCTACCTATTTACCTACCTACCTATCTACCTATTTACCTACCTACCTACCTATTTACCTACCTACCTATCTACCTACCTACCTATCTACCTACCTACCTACCTACCTACCTATTTACCTACCTACCTACCTATTTACCTACCTACCTACCTACCTACCTACCTACCTATTTACCTACCTATCTACCTACCTACCTACCTATTTACCTACCTACCTACCTATTTACCTACCTATCTACCTACCTACCTACCTACCTACCTATTTACCTACCTACCTATCTACCTACCTACCTACCTATTTACCTACCTATTTACCTACCTATTTACCTATCTACCTACCTACCTATTTACCTACCTACCTACCTACCTACCTATTTACCTACCTACCTATTTACCTACCTACCTACCTATTTACCTACCTACCTACCTATTTACCTACCTATCTACCTACCTACCTACCTATTTACCTACCTACCTATTTACCTACCTACCTACCTACCTACCTATTTACCTACCTACCTACCTACCTACCTACCTACCTATTTACCTACCTACATACCTACCTACCTATTTACCTACCTACCTACCTACATACCTACCTACCTATTTACCTACCTACCTATCTATTTACCTACCTACCTACCTATTTACCTGCCTGCCTATCTACCTCTCTACCTATCTTTCTATCTACCTACCTACCTATCGATCGCATGTTTTTATCATGACAAAAATACAAAGAAAAGGAGATGACGTGACAGGAATCAATACAATAAGAAACAGAGATGGCTGCCTCAAAAGGTCAACAACAACACAAAAGATGGTGGATGTGTCGTTTGGAAGGAACGAGGCGTCAGAGTCTAACTGGCTTCAGAGCAGCATAGCAGGGAGACGCTGCAGGAGGTTCAGACACGCAGCGTCTGTCCCTCTGAGCTCTGTTTGTAGTATTAAACACACACACACACACACACACACACACACACCTGGCTCAGTGGTTTGAGACGCCTCCCTCCATCAGATTAAACTGGAGCTTCTTCATTCCTCTTCCTCTCAGAAGCCCATTTTGGAGCTAATCCTCTGCCTGGATATGAATTCATAAACAGCGAGCGGGGCGAGATGGCTCACCTTTCAGCAGCTGGCTCGCCTGATATTAATCCTGCTATTAGCGTCGCGAGGCGAAGCGCCGGTTGAAACAGCTCCGATAGCATCCGCTATATGAGACTATATTAGTCAGGAGTCGTTAGGGACAAATTCAATTGCTCCTTTTTGGGTGGAGGCTGCTTTTGAAACGCCGCCGTTGTGGCGCAGCTGTGCTGCAGCATGAACAGAGGTCACACAGAGGTCACGCAGAGGTCACGCAGAGGTAGAGAAAGTACTCCACCAACGTGCCCCATAAAGAGACATAACATTTAGCTGATGAAGGGCAAATCATTTCACTAGTTAGGAGAAGTTTCAGTCAAAAAACTGTGTCGCTCCGTTCAAAAATTGGAAAAATGACATATTTTATGCCAAAAGATTGTCTGAATGGGGCATGCTGGGACTTGAAATAAGCGCGGTAGGATTTTCGCGCACGGTTTCCAAAATGTTGAACTATGATGCACTCAGGAGACGGTTAGCTTAGCATTAGGACTAAAAGTCTCCAGGTTTGAGGAACGGCCTCGTGCATAACGTGTAGTTTATCATAAATGAATCGATGTGCAAGTCATTAACTAGTCTGATTGCTTCCTTCTTGCCTTCAGACAGAGCCGCGCTCGCACTGTCGAGCCGTTTCCAGCCTTGATGCTAAGCTACTTGACGACAGGTTGTCGCTTCATAGTTCGTGTTGAGACGTGAGAGTGATGTCATGAGCGCTTTGAACACAGCTGTAATGTACAAAACCTTCACTGTGAGCTGACAGAGACATACTATACAATAGTTTTGTGTTTATTGTATCTCACAGCTGTGTTTAACATGCCCAAATGGCTGCTGGGAAAAGGGCCTACTGCATAAAACCACATTACATTGAGCTGACTCGTTTATCCAAAGCGACTTTACATTCAAACTCAGAACAACAACAATCAGAAAAGTACAGTTTCTTCAAGAAAGCTAAGCTACAAAGTGCTAATACTTTTATTTTTTCCACTACTATGGCTGTGTATCGGCATCAGTCTCTCTCTCTCTCTCTCTCTCTCTCTCTCTCTCTCTCTCTCTCTCTCTCTCTCCTCCAGCGGCGGCGCTCAGAAGCCGTCCTCTTATTTAGAGGAATCCCATTTTCCAGAGAGATTGTCGGAGCTATTTTTGGAGTCTATCAAGCTGGATGTGTGTGGCAGACTCCTGCTCTGCTCCGGCTGTGATGAGACCGCCGCTCTCCCATGATGCCTCTCTCTCTCTCTCTCTCCCTCTCTCTCGCCCCAGGGGGATTTCTCGGCACATTGTCACCTCATGCCTCGAGGCTGAAGTGCAGTGTATTCGGTATTCGTGTGAGGCAGAACGCCTGTGCAATTACTTCAAATGTGAGCAAGCTGTATGGATTTAGCTTCTAGTGTGTGTGTGTGTGTGTGTGTGTGTGTGTGTGTGTGTGTGTGTTGTATATGTACTCCCAAGACGGATGACAAAATACAGCTCTCGTGCATGTTCTACATTGTGTGTATTGATTTTTAAATGGCTGTAAATGAGTTTTTCTCCCGCCGGCTTCATGGTATGTTTTCCATACCCTGAGGCGGGTCTTCTGGGCCGGTCCCGCTGTGGGCCGGTCCCGCTGTGGGCCGGTCCCGCTGTGGGCCGGTCCCGCTGCAGACGTGTGAAGGGGGAGGCCCCGCTTCATGTAAATGCACTCGGACATCTCCCCTCAGCCTCATTCATCTTTGTCAAAGAAGAGCGCTGTTGTGCGTCCTCTCTTGTCTGTGTCGTTGCGTCCCAGCGCTCCAGGTGATAGTCTGCCCCCACCAGCACGTCTTTGTTTCAGCCCCGTGTTGTGTTGCTTATGGAAATCACGGGATCAAAGTTGTGATGACTTATTGATGTTAAAATCAGATATTTATCTCATTTTTGTGCCGCCCCCGGCCTCGTCTCCCGCAGCGAGTCGGTTCAAAGACTCAAAGCGTGATTGCTCTTTGATTGCAGCACATTTTGAACCCTGGATGTTTGGTTCATGGTCTCACTGCTGATGGATGTTCCAGTGGAAAGTAATCGTGACGCAAGGAGGTAATCTAGACTCTGGCGTTGCTCAAGGGCTTACAGTAGAGAGAGAGAGAAGGGTGGAGGGCTTCAGCGGGTCCACACCCGAGTCTGATGGAGGCTCAGCAGCATCACATGTTCACACACGCACACACACTCACACACACACACACACTCACACACACACACACGGGTCCAGTCTGGAACAGCTCTGATCCTGAAACTCCTCTCATGGAAATCTACATTCAAGACATTTTCCTGACGGGATTAAGTTTAATCTGTGTCTGTGAAAGCAGCCGAGACGCTCTCCAGTCCAGCTGTGTGTGTCTGTGCGTTTGTGTGTGTGTGTGTATGTGTGTGTGTACGCTGGAGCGTGTGTGTATCTGTGCATGCAAACGTTTGTGTGTGTAAGTCTGTGTGCGTGTGTGTGTGTGTGTGTGTGTGTGTGTGTGTGTACGCTGGAGCGTGTGTGTATCTGTGCATGCAAACGTTTGTGTGTGTAAGTCTGTGCGTGTGTCTGTGTGCGTGTGCGTGCGTGTGTGCGTGTGCGTGCGTGTGTGCATGTGCGTGTGTGTGTGCGTGTGTGTGTGCGTGTGTGTGCGTGCTTGCAGATGTCCTGTAAAGTCAGTTGTATTTATTGTTCACATGTGTAAACATCCAGAAGATTGAAATGTTTCTCTTCTGTCCAACATGAAGTTAATAATAATAATAATAATAATAATAATAATAATAATAATAATAGAGTGTAAAACAGTTTCAAAAGAGAACAACATGTAAACACAAACAACAATAACAGTAAACTAGTCGTCTGCTGTGAGTTTGTCAGAAAGCTTCATCGTTACTTCACTCTGTTGGAGATTAAAGACGAGTCTTTAAAGACGAGGCTGCTTCTTCTCTCTCTCTCTCTTTCTTTCTCTCTTTCTCCTTCCTCTCTGAAGCTGGAGAGACGAGCGGCGTCGTCACTCTTTTGCGTCTCTCTCTCTCATCCGCTGTTTGACCCACTTCACCACGCGGAGATAAAACCAGAGGAATGAGAGGCGGCGGCTTCGGACTCGCTGCCCTTTGGCTGCCGTCTGATGCCTCTCTCCTTCCCTTTGATCGGCCCGCTCGCTCTCTCTCTCTCTCTCTCCTCCCCCTTTTATCTGATGGTGGACTGGCAGCGCTGGAAGAAGAGCTCCAGTCTGTGACCGAAGCCACAGTACCAACATCTAAATACACTTAAACGTACTACAGTTTAATTAATGCGTCATAATCTCCCTTTTGCAGGATGAGCACCTTCACTCTTTGCACTAATGGATCATTGCTTTAATGTTGCAGCCTGAAGTCTCATCTTAACTAATAGTTTTACATCATAATTTAAAGTAACTAGTAACTAATGCTGTTAAATTAAACAAGGGAACGTAGAAGGTGAAACATTTCCCTCTTAATTGGAGCATCAAGTGGAATGAAAGTACTTCAAATGTGTACTAAAGTACAGCACTTGAGTGCCACAAACGATCACTGTGAGTTGAGTTTGGTGCTTTTTCAGATGTGTGTGTGTGTTCACTCATTTTGAGGGGCTTCATGTGAATATTTTAGTTGTTTTGTGTGTGTTTGTGTTTCTTTTAATCCTCTTAAACTACCAACAACCTGCTGCTGCAGACGGACCAGCAGTTTCTATTGATGCCTTGCTTCTTTCCTCAGACGAGACCATCAGGCCTCTTCCTCGCTGCCCCTTTTCTTTTTTTCTTTCGCTTGCAAAAAGTAAGTTTACAACACGGCTAAGTGTCCGTAAAGAGATCGTGAGGCTGCAGTTTCTCCCACAAACGGCTCTCAGCGACGCAATAAGACGAACACAGTTCGGTGTTTCTCGCTGCATCCATGACGTCGCTTCAATTAGCTGAACAAACTACGGAAAATGTGTCCCCTCGATGTGATTGTTGTCTTGCTGCTGATGCTGGAGCGTCTGCATCGTGTGTGTGTGTGTGTGTGTGTGTGTGTGTGTGTGTGGAGGTTAATGTAGTCGAACCACTGAAATGAGCGTTGGCGTCCTTCATGTCCCTCCTTCATGTGTCGGTGTGCGTGGCGGCTCTCCAAAATAAAATAAGCTGGTTATTTTTTCCACGCTCGCTCGGGTTGCAGACCCGCTGTTTTCTGTCCCGGCTCGTGTTCATCCGACAGCGTGCTCGTCCGTTCGGCCGGATATGAAAATGCATTTTAATGTGCGCATGCATCTGAGCGAGCGAGGGAGAGGGAGGACACTTAGTTCCGCTCACTGCGCCTCGTGTCAGCTCTGCACACACACCAGCGGCTCTGAATATGAATTGTGCAGAGTGTGATTACATTTCTGACCCCCTCCCTCCCTCCCTCCATCCCTCCAGGCTTAGTCCAGAAGGTAGACCAGCGCCTACCGGTGGCCAACGAGTACCTGCTGCTGTCGGGCGGCGCCAGGGAGGGCGTCCTGGACCTCAACCCGGAGGAGCTGGGCGACTACGCCAAAGGGGCCGACTTCGACCTGGACTTCACGCTGCTGGTGCCGGCCCTCAAGCTCCACGACCGCAACCAGCCCGTCACGCTGGACATGCGGCACTCGCCGCCCTGCCACTCGTGGCTCAGCCTGCGCCTCTGCGACTCCAACGTCATGTCCCGCTGGAGCGTCTGCTGCGAGGAGGAGAGCGGCTTCCCCGCCGAGGAGGACGAGGGGGAAATGAGTAAGTGGGACGAGAGAGGGAGCGACTTTCATTGATACGATCGGGACGAAAAGGGATAAGACGTTCCTCTCTGCTCCGCTCAGGTAAAGGCTCCATCCCGTCCCTGGACTCTCCTCACTCGCTGGATGGATGCTACTTCTCTCCCTCCCTGGTGACGGACTGGTTTTGGGGCGTGGTGAGCGAGGCCGTGGGCGAGCTGAGGCGCTGCCCGCAGAGAGGCATCCCCACCCCGGACCGGCTGGAGAGGAACGGACCGCTCACCACCATCATCCTGCAGGTACGGCATCGCCGAGGAGCGTCCGGCAGCTCGGTGCGGTTCTACTTTTGAAGGTTTAACGTACAATAAGCTGTTGTCCCGCGTCGTCCCTGCAGGCGGGCTCCAGCCGGGTGCTGTACGACCTGCTGCCCGTGGTGTCGTTTCGGGGCTGGCCCGCCGTGGCCCAGGGCTGGCTGACCGCCAACCACTTCTGGGACGGTAAAATCACGGAGGAGGAAGCCATATCCGGCTTCTACCTGCTGCCCTGCTGCTCCCCGCTGGGCGGGCGGCCCGACCGCGAGTGGAGGCTGGCCTTCTCCCGCAGCGAGGTGAGGGGGGCGGGGCGTTGTAAATCGCTCGAATGTCCGTGTGCGTGTCGCGCCGTGTGAGTAACTGGTCCTGTACTTTCTCCCCCAGGTCCAGCTGAAGAAGTGCATCCCGTACCCGATGGCGCAGGCCTTCCAGGCGGCGCGCGCCGTGCTGACTCGCATCCTGGCCCGCCCCCGCGCCGGCCTCAGCCTCTACCACCTGCGCACCCTCCTCTTCTGGGCCTGCGACCGGCTCCCCGCCGCCTACCTGTCCAGCCCCGACGCCGACACCCCGGGCCGCCTCCTCCTCGGCCTCCTGGACGACCTGGCTCACTGCATCCTGGGTAAAAGCTGCCCGAACTACTTCCTGCCCCAGTGCAACATGCTGGAGCACCTCGCGGACAGCCAGGCGCTGCTGGTGGCCAGGAAGCTGGCCCACGTGCGCTCGGACCCCAGCGAGCACCTGCGGGCGGCGCTGGACCAGGCGCTGCAGGCGGGCCAGCTGAAGAAGGAGCTCACGGCGAGCACCAACGGCCACGGCTCGCCCGGGCACCACGCCGCCAACGGCATCATCTCGCCCTCGGAGGACAAGCTGGCGCAGCGGCTGCAGCAGCTGGTGACGGAGAACCCCGGGAAGTCCATCTCCGTCTTCCTGAACCCCGACGACGTCAGCCGGCCGCACTTCCGCATCGACGACAAGTTCTACTGACGGCGGAGAGGAGCGGCGCTCCAGACGGGCCGCCGATCTGCAGGCGACGAAGCCTTCGCTGCTTGACCGACTCTTCTAAACCAAAAACACGCACGTCCGACTACTGAGGAAAAGTCTAGGACTGAGACGACGCACAACGGACATGATGTCGGCCCACGAGCTCGCCTTAAAGAGACTTATCAGCTTGAAATGTGTCCAGTGGAGCTCAGCACAGAGTGTGGGAGTGTGTGGGAGTATGTGTGTGAGTGTGTGTGTGTGTGTGTGTACGCCTGAGGGTTTCAACAGCTGACATACCTTTCTAAAGACGGAGAAGCGCTCCTTGATTGCTGCGTTTCTCTCATTTTCGGCAGCAGGAGGCGGTGATGTAACTGAATGTAACGTCGTGAGGAGAACTGTTTGAGTCTCTTTCCTGCAACTACATGTTCGCCTCCCTCTTCTGTTTCTGCACCCTCGCCTCCATTTATTCATGCCATCTCTCATTCTGTTTCTCATTTCAAGACAAATCTTTCTCAGGTATTCATAACATTTACTATGATTTGGACGCCGCTTGCATTTCACTGGGTCCCAAAGAGCGTCTGAGTGGTTTTCATCCCTCTGAACGTCACGGCTGCAACACCATGAAGCCACTGAGTTTGTGGTCTGCATGTTGATCTCACGTTTCTCCTCCTGAAGGCCGGGCGGCAAAACTCCTGCTGGACAAAACACTAAGTGATCCTCGTCTGTGTGGAGCTCTAACCTGCTGCTTAAACGTCATGAACATGAGTCAAAGGTACGAACAAGTCTGATGGAAACACGGTTCAGTGGAGCTAATGACGCGCGCTCGCTGAGAATTAGCCATTAGCTTCAGTTTCTTTAACAGTAATAATAAATATAATAATTATAACGAATCATTTTTAACATCCTCTGATTCCACCTTCGCAGATGAAGATGATTGTCTCTGTCATATGGTGATGAAGTTATAAACAAATATAAATATATACATGCGATGTATTTGCTGTACTGTACCATGAGTTACAATATTTGAGAAGTCCAGGAATCTTCTGAAGGTTTCTTTTCCTCTTCCTTTGTGGGTCCTCCATCAGACGTGTTTGGAGACGCGAGGAACCGCACAAAGTAGACGAGGCGGCTCGTTTAGCGGCGGCGAGGCGAGGCGAGGATGTTCCCGCATCCCGTCGTCCTCCCACGTCTACGAGTCCTGCGTCTCTCGTTCCACTTCCTCTTCGCAGCCGCCGGTTCTGACTCGAGCGATTGGGATAATCATCCTGTCTCCTCTGCTCGGCCGGTCCTTTTTAATGAGCTCTGCGCGCAACACACTGTGTGTGTGTGTGTGTGTGTGTGTGTGTGTGTGTGTCACCCAGAGACGAGGCGCGCAGCAGGACGCAGAGACAAGCGTCCAGATGCTGCACGTTTTAATTCCCCCCAGCGGGTGTGTGTTAGTCGCTCTATCAGCGCTCACCAGACGGGAGTCATCCCCATGAGGGAGGGGTGGGGGGGTTCTGGTCCTTTTGAAGAGGGGAGACGGGCCTTGCGGGCCGGGACAGCTGACTCTTTCTGTCGCTGTCTAATTTCAGTTTTATATATATGTATTTATATATATAAATATCTATCCGCTGCTTTCTGACATTCTTTCTTTCATTTCCTCTCAATGCTCATAACACTAAGACGCTGCTCCCCGTGCTGGTGGTGTGTGTGTGTGTGTGTGTGTGTGTAAGACGCTACAAAGCACATGACTGGTTACAGTTGGCCTAAATATCAAGGTGGTGGTGGTTAAATGTGGTGATTTAATATTTTATAGCTGCTGGTGGATTGCACGCATATTTCTGTCGCTCACGACTAAGTGATTTTGTTGCAGCATCTGTCTGTACTGGTTGACGGTGTGTGTGTGTGTGTGTGTGTGTGTGAGGAAAACCAAAGCGTGCGGTCGTGTCGCAGGAGGTTGTGTGTTCAGGTGCGTGTTTGTGTCTCTCAGCACTTTTTCTCTCCGGGCTCGGCAGTGAAGCTGCAACGCTCCGGACAGAAGGAAGGACGTCCCGTCGTTCCTTCACGGGGAGACACGAGCCGGCGTGACGTGGTGGAAGTGTGTGTGTGTGTGTGTGTGTGTGTGTGTGTGTGTGTGTGTGTGTGTGTAAGGGCCTCGTTCCACATCACAAGACTCTGGTGGTCACAATCAATGTTGTTGTTTTCCTCTCTGGCTGCACATGAGTCCGTATTTCTCATTTCACGACGGCGTCGCTTTTCTCGACGCCGGCTGTAAATCTGTGAGGGGGGGGCCGCACGGCACGCCGCCACCCACTCACTCCCTCCCCGTTTATAATCATGGTTTTTTTTTTTAGTTTTGCGCTCGCCCAAACTTCTGCTGATCCCGTTTGCGATGCAGTCGACCTCTGTGAATAAATAAGTGACTCGATGCGATGAATGTATCCGCCGTATCGCTCCCATCTGCTTCAGGACGCCGCCGTCCTCCATCCCTCGCCGTTATCTGGACTCCGGTCTGCTCTCAAGTGCCGAGATAAGAACCCGCACTGAATCGCTCCACAGTTTGAGGAATTGAATTTCATATCTCTGTTATGACGTCTTTCTAAGCCTTTTTTTTCTTTTTGTAAAGCGCTAATTAGTTCCTCTGTGTCACGACATCACGACTGATCTGCTGTATTTATTAGTTGTTGTTTTCTGGGGGTTTCTATTGATCGAGCTTTAGCATGAAATAAATCACTGCATTTCAAATCACGCTGCGTGGAGATGTGTTCAAGTGCCGATCGTCATGTGGAGATGATGAAGAGGAAGCTCCTCTGAGCTGCAACACACGGCGAGGCCTACAGAGGGCGCTCTAACACAGAGGTTGTACAGTGAGTGGTTCACTCAGGTCTGCTCTGTTAGGACACACACACACACGCACACACACACACACACACGACTTTCACAATTGGCGATATTCACTATTTCTCTGTATAACCGTAGTGAAAATATCCACTCAGAGTCCAGACTATTGGACTTTGCAGCAGTTAAAGATGGTCTGAGTTATTTTAGGTGTCTCTTTGGAAAGGTCAAAGGTCATACATGTATACACACACCTTACATCAGTACTATGTTTGATTACATCAACAGATTCAGCAGCTGTTCGTCCCTTAAAGGGAACAATCCAACCTCTTAAAGCAGAATCTTCCTCTGAAGATGAAAGTGTCCCAGAAGACGTCCTAATCTGGTTCAAAAGGCCGTGCGGGACACCTGGTTTATTTAAACACATTAAGCCGTCGTCTGTCATCAGTTATGAGACGATGGCGCAGGTGTTTTTGGTCCCAACATCCAATCATATCTTTTTTTAAACATGTTTTAGTATGAGTGCAACCCTGACTGCAGCAATCTGATGTCTTTAAAGCAGATTATAAAGGGATGGAGCCGTCCGGATTGTGCCCAAAATCACAAACTGGCTTTATAATCTGTACACAGACGAGGTCTCTGTCCTCACATGGGATTAGGGAACCTTTCACGGGAAAGGAAGAAACCTCCAGGAGAGCCACAGAGCAGCTCTGGAGATCCCGTAAAGAGGCCATGAAAATGAAGATGTTCCACAGGTTGAGTCCAAGAACAGAGGAACAAGAGAAGGAACGCCGCCGGAGCTGTGAGGTAACGCCTCAAAGCCTCATGTTGTGTTCTTGTTCTGAGCGGTTTAACTTCCATTCTGATTTCTGAACCAACACTGACCCGAGTAGCCTCGCTAGCACGGCTAGCATGGCTAGCATGGCTAGCACAACTCTTTTTTTACACAGTCACATGTTTTAAACTGTTTCTAACTTCCACATTAATAAAACCAGCTCCTCTTCATGATCACA
>NW_027175943.1:13531644-13549144 GCF_023055335.1 Clinocottus analis | reverse complement strand
CTAGCAGAGACACCCACCGAAGGTCGTAGCGGCTTGTTACCCGACTATTACAGGTAGTTCAATGGGACCTGTGTGTGTGTGTGTGTGTGTGTGTGTGTGTGTGTGTGTGTGTGTGTGTGTGTGTGTGTGTGTGTGTGTGTGTGTGTGTGTGTGTGTGCATCCTCTCCTCCACGCTCATGGAACTCACTCACACCCGTCCACACGTAGAACATGAATGATATGAATATGACGGCCACAGCCGTGTGCACAATGGCTTTCATCAATGCCCCCAAATGTACATGTGCATATGTTTACACACACACACACACACACACACACACACACACACACGCACACACACGCACACGCACGCACGCGCGCGCGCGCGCACACACACACACACACTGTATTTTATGCTTCTCCTGCAGAGCTCCCATTTGGGCTGAAAGAAATGTGTTTTAAAAATAATTCAAAAAGCCAGGTAATCCATTTTGCACACACGGTTTGGGGTTGGTGGGGGTGGGGGGTGGGGGGTGAGAGGGTGTGTGTGTGTGTGTGTCGGTGGGGGGGGGGGGGGCAGGGGGAGCTGATTGGATGAAAAGTACTCCATGGAGAGATAATGGAAACGAGAGTCGAAGGGAGCGGAGAAGAAAGGAGAATGAGGAGGTATGAAGCGGAGTAATACTGCGACTCTAATCGTCTCTTTATGTGAGGCCTCTGGTGGGAGCGCATGTTATTACAGCACACACACACACACACACACACACACACACACACACACACACACACACACACGTGTGCTCTGTGTTCTGTGGGCAATCCATCATTTCACCGAGCGTCTGCCGCACAATACAAAACAATCCCACAGATATTACAGAACGCACATTACACACACACACACACACACACACACACACACACACACACAATCAGCCTTGTATGTATGTTCTTCTTGCACACGGACAGAACCACGTGACACGTTTGCTTTATCTGCGTGTGCAGACGGAGAGGACGCTGCGTGTTCTCTCCTCTCGCTGCTTCCTGTTGAACTGAAGGTTAGACTGGAAGTTAAAGGGTTAAATTGAATTAAATTAAACTTAGACGCAGCGTTTAGAAAATAAAAGCACCAAGAAATGTATGAATTAAACGTTTAACTAATAACCTGAACATTTTACCGTAATATGTTTCATTTGGACTATTAATCTCTGATGATAAACAACATATTCCCTTTTCTGTCTAATATTATTGTATAACTATTTTTAAGCGCATCGCTAACAGTTCAAGTGTTTTTTAATATTGAAATCTTGAATCTTTGCAGCAGTTTTCATCACTTTCCAGTTGATATTGTGTGAAATGTTCATGTTGACATCAG
Source organism: Clinocottus analis (assembly GCF_023055335.1). NCBI lineage: Eukaryota > Metazoa > Chordata > Actinopteri > Perciformes > Cottidae > Clinocottus > Clinocottus analis. The sequence goes on along the minus strand of NW_027175943.1, from coordinate 13,547,793 downwards.
GACAGACATTAGTCTGTTGACATTAGTCTCAGGCGTTATTTAAGGAGCTGAACTTACATCTTGTAGACAGAGAAGAGATTATCAGAGAAGACGCTGGAGTTCATATCCATGTGAGGACAGACAGGTACAGAGATGATCAATGATTTTAAAATAACCAACCCGGAGGTCAGGAGGTCAGGAGAAGAGAGAAGGAGCTCGAGTACAACGCACACACATCTGGGCCTGGACTGTCGGCGGGTGAGTTGCATTGTGGGTAATATGCAGCAGGTTTAGACTCCTCCCTGAAGAGCGTTGAGTCCTGCAGTGCTTCTGCGAGTCGACTCCTCGCTGTGGAGCTCCTCAGCTTGTTCTCTGTCACATTGACGTCTCCGCTCTGCCCTCAGACGCCTCTCTACATCACACTGAACATGACGTTGAAGTCATCTGAGAACTCTGCCGGCGACGTCTTGACCCAAAGTCACATCAACAAAGACAACAACATGGACTCTGCTCCACGGCCTCTGGTAGGAAGAGGAAGGGAGGGGACTGTCAGGTGGCAGAGATTTATTTATAAATATATTTAGATATAAATAAATATATAAAGAGAGAGAGAGACTTCTCAACGCTTCCTGTTCTGCTATCGTTCCTCAAAGCGTCATGCAGCAGGTCCGGAAGGAGGTGCACATTTTAATACCCAGCATGCACCATTCAGACAATCTTTTAGCATGAAATAAGTATTTTTTCCAGTGTTGGACATGACGACACGGTTTCATGACTGGAACTCCTTCCTAACAGGCTGCTCATCTGGTCCTAATCCCTCTCAAGAGGCGTGTTATTCACATGTGGGCTGATGTTGAGGCCTGAACGGCTGGAACTGGTCGGGAGATGTTTTAGGGAAATCTGGCTCATATCACGCTGGATGTTCATAGTTATGATCACAATATGGTATAAAAGTGATTTTCTTTTGAAATATTAGTCATATTAGAACTCATTTGGGGTCCATACGACTCGATACTTGAACGACTTGAACTACTTGAACTCGGGGAAGAGCTGCAGACCTCATGGAGGTCTACGGAGACGCTCATCACGGACTTTTCTGCTCTGATCTTCAGGCGAGGCGGCACTGCTGATGAAGATTTAGTACCTTGAGCTGTGTGTGTGTGTGTGTGTGTGTGTGTGTGTGTGTGTGTGTGTGTGTGTGTGTGTGTGTGTGTATGCGTGCGTCCCCTTACCACTTTACTATCTCGCCACTAGTTTAATGGTTTCTCATACGGGGAAAGGCAGATGTCACACTCACAACACAAAGTTATCTAACGTCACACACACACACACACACACACACACACACACACACACACACACAGCAACTGACCTTGGGGATGCTGTCATATGTGCAGCCTCTCACATTTTATACACACACACACACACACACGTACATGAAAGTGGAAGGACCAATTTAAATTAACAATTCAATTGTTTGTCTGCCTGATTCTCTTTGTGCGTCAACAATCTTTAATCTATTGACACACACTTTATTCATCTGTGTGTGTGTGTGTGTGTGTGTGTGTGTGTGAGTGTGTGTGTGTGTGTGAGTCTCAAGGGTACAGCCCAAGATGTATCAGAATGATTGGGTTAGAATTACATCCCGGGAGGAAATGCTGTGCTCTGATTGGTCGGTTTTACCGGCGTTGCGTTCTGGTCCATCAGTCCATGAAGCTACGGGAGATAAAGAATGTGCAATGGATGTTTTGGGGTGTGTGTGTGTGTGTGTGTGTGTGTTATCTGCCAGTACATTAGCACATGTGTGAGAGTACACACGCACACATCCTGGTGTTTCCCATGCGGCAGAAGGTCAGTGAAGGCATCTGGAGCGCTCCTCCAGGTAGGCCGTCCGTCACGGCGGCGCCGCTGATCCTCTGACCTCTGCAGAGGTCGTACCGGCGGTCCCCGAAGCCCCGAGGCCTCCGACGCAACATCCATCACCGCAGACCTTGGACGCAGCAACACACGCCGCGGCGTCCTCACGGGGCCGCGGCGTCCTGAGAGGACGGCGGCCGCCGAACCCTCGTGAAGCCGCCGCTCTTTCATGAAATGAGACGCTGTTTCACAGGATGTCTGTAAGCCGGTCTCATGCACGGCTTCGTCTCCTTGTTGGAGAGGTGAAGGTCAGCGCGCGCCATGCAGAGGTCACGGTTGTTCCTGATGTCATCACGGTGGAGTTATTAAAAGCATAAAGCAGGAGGGGAGCGTCCGTTAGGGCTCTATGGATCATATTGAACTAAAAACCATCTGTAGTTACAGAAGACTTTTCTTTTTCCAACTCTGCAAATGTTTTATTTGATAGAGAAATAATGACTTTTTATTTCATAATTATGACTTTTTATCTTATAATAATGACTTTTTATCCCTTAATGACGTTTTATCTCATAATTATGACTTTTTATCTCATAATTATGACTTTTTATCCCATAATTATGACTTTTTATCTTATAATTATGACTTTTTATCCCTGAATGACTTTTTATCTCATAATAATGATTCATTATCTCATAATAATGACGTTTTATCTCATAATTATGACTTTTTATCTCATAATAACTTTTTATTTAATGACTTTTCATTTCATAATTATGATTTTTTTATCTCATAATGATGAATTTGTATCTCATAATGACTTTTTATCGCATAATTGTGATTTTTTTCTTATAATTATGACTTTTTATCTCATTATTATGACGTTTTATCTCATAATATTAACTTTTTATATAGAAATTACTTTTTATCTCATAAGAATGACTTTTTATCTCATAATTATGACTTTTTTATCTCATAATAAATACTTTTTATATCATAATAATGACTTTTATCTCATAATTATGACTTTTTATCCCATAACTTCACTTTACTTTAACTCCTGATTGAACTGCTGGTCACGGTGATAAAGTACAAACTATATTCATGAGGATGTTTTAGTTTCTGTCAACTTTTGGATGATAAAACATGAGCGGTAGTCACAATAACTCAGGAACATCTCGTCTGTAGCAAACACAGCAGGTCAACTGACTCTGAAGAACCGACACGACGCTCGTCTCTGTGGACGGAGGCCGCCGACACAGCCGGCGGCCATCTTTGATCTTGCGCTGCTGAAGCGTGGCTGCTCGGTCCATCCACTGGTTCCTCTGCTGGTGCTGCAGAACCTCGGTGGCGTTCGGCGTCCGCGGCTCCTCGTCGCTGCATGTGAGCGTGACGAGCGACCCCGGCGGCGCCCGGAGAGGCGTTGGCGCTGCTCGTGTGCAGCAGATGCTCCTCATCGCTCAGCCTCCAGCTGCTGCGCCACCAGAGGAGGAAACGGATCGGCTCTCCAGGATATTTATCATTATGTAATTGCGGCGGCAAATCAAGTGGAAGTCATTATGCTGGAAGTGGGAAATAATATGATGATCTGTCTCCTCCCCCTGCCAGCGTCCTCCTCCTCTCTCATCACCGACTCCTTCAGCTTCATCGTCTGTCATCCTCCACCTTTGCTCTCCTCCTTCGCTCCTTCACTTCCTCTCCTCTTCCTCTCCTCCTCCTCCTCCTCCCAGAGTGACCAGATGTCGGCAATTTCACGACTGTTGACTTATTTACATTTCTGCAATCATGGGAACGTATGAATATTTATGTCGCTGGTCTCTTGCTGTGGGGCATCTGCCTATACAGCCTGTGTGTGTGTGTGTGTGTGTGTGTGTGTGTGTGTGTGTGTGTGTGTGTGTGTGTGTGTGTGTGTGTGTGTGCATAAAATCCATAATATTTCATTGTATGGTTGGATTCTGTGTTCAGCAGCCATACATTTAATGTGTGATTTTAGATGATGTAACAGCTGGTGTGTCTGTGTGTGTGTGTGTGTGTGTGTGTGTGTGTGTGTGTGTGTGTGTGTGTGTGTGTGTGTGTGTGTGTGTGTGAGGTTTCTCCTCTCCGCTCCGTGAAGACATGCCAGCGTACGAGAGTTCGGGGAATAACCGGATGAAGACGGCGCATCAATATTTCATGAGCGCTAAAACCTCACACACATTTTTCCTTTTCTTCTTTTCTCTCCCGTAACACTTTTTTTTATAAATGAATTATTTTTGGAGAGCGGAATGATGTTCAAGGGATGAAATACAGTATGTGTGAGACAGAAAGTGTGTCTGGTTGATAGAGGAGCGTTTAGCGTCAGGCTAACGCTCTGCTGGTCTTTTTCATGTAGAAATATGGAATATTTTATATAACATATGTTTGTTTTAACCCTCACGTCTGAGACCAGTTGCCAGGCGGACTAGAAATAGTCCAGCATGTGCTTTTTGTAGAGATAACACATGTTACATGGTTCAGCTAAGTGCTGCTATACGACTGAGTTATACCTTTGGACAGAGCTAGGCTAAGCTAAGCTAACAGCTTCTCAAGGCAGTTTCGTATCGTGCAGGTAGATGTAAGTGAACATATTTGATCCTGAAGGAATATGTACGACAAACTCTCAACACAACTCTCTAGGATGTTTAATAATTAACATAATAACTATATGAGTATTTTATCCTATTGCTTGTCCTCCAGTTTAACACAATGTTCTAAAAAACTATGCATGTGTTTTTTTATCACAGTTTTATCAGTGTGGACTGGGTTTAAAAGACATATATATCATAAAATTACAAAACAGAGTCACAACACTTTGACTTCTGCTGACTGATTGTTGTCACGCTCTTTTAATCTCTAGTTTTTGCCAATAAATTGCGCTGCTGGCTGCTGATTGGACGGCACATCCATCCTGTTACATCAAAGAGAGAAAGAAAGATGAAAAACTGAATCTGGAGCATCATCATTATTGATTTCCCCAAAAAATACATGGAATTAAATCACACAGGATTTGACCAAAACAAGGTTGTTAAAAGGATCTTTTGCGCAGCGGCTGCTTCTGGAAAGACACGCGTGTGCAGGATGACGCTCCACGTCACCACCTACAATATGTGTGCAGGTTGCATTGTGTATTCATGTTTTTCCTGCTGAAATATGGGAGTTCTTTGTCTTTTTGATGGCAGCAGAGCGTCGTGGTTCAACCTGCTGGAGGTGGAGGCGGCGTGGTTGAGTGCAGGTCTGCTCGCCGTGACGTGCAGATTGTTACGAGGATGATTCATTGTGTGAATCTTTCTTCATTGACCAGCGGGGACGCCGGCGTTGGATCAATGTGATTAGATCAGTATTGCATTCCTGTAAAGCTGCGTGCGGCGATTAATCTCTGTTGACTTTTAACACACTTTGATGCGCGTGATGCGTCACAGAGACGCCGCCGAACCTCCCCATGAAGGTGGACGACTTTGTGTTGGCCGCACGGTGTCCGAGCCGCACGAAGGGGATGAAAAACATTAGTGCTGTTTATTCCACTTGCCAAGACACACACACAGACACACACACAGACACACACACACACACACACACACACACACACACACACACACGACAACCGAGGGCTGCGTGATTTAAGACGCTGCTCATCCTCGCTCACACGCAAGATCCACAACCTCGCAGGCCCGTTGCGTGATGAAAACACACAAAGGTGTCTGTCCACTCCCCCGGTGTAAATAACTCAGAGGTCATTAAAGTCACCCGAGGGTGACGGCGTGCCCCGCCCCCCCCCCTCACCCTCCACCAATCATCTGTGTCTAACAGGCAGCAGATTGACGGGTCGGCCGCCGCCTCTCCTCCTTTATTACTCGCATCCCGGCTCAACACGTCTCACGTCTCGCATCTCCCGACGCCGTGATATGTGACAGCCGCGTTTCAGTTTAACGGGCCCGCTCAGTCCTTTTGTGTTCGCGACTCATGAGGCCTGAAGGCGCTTGATTTGTTCCCGGAGACGCGGACGGATGAACGTGCGCTTTGTTTTCTAGGGACGTGAGCAGCAGGAGATCTGACCGTCAGTCGGACGGTTCATCATCGTCTCGTTTGGATATTTGACTTTAATGGAGCACATATTTCTGACAGGCCTTCAGCAGAACATCTGAATGAGATAGTTATGAAACCAAAGAAAAGCTGTTGACCCTTTTCTATCAGGTCACGACGTACAAATCAAATCAGGTTTATGTGGAGCACATTTCAACAAGCAGGCGATTCAAAGAGCTTCACATGAAACCATGAGAAGAAAAACATGATGCAGATTAAAAAGCAGTGAAGAAAACATTAAAACATAAAAATGAATAAAAGTTGTGGTGCATTTTAAGAAATTAAAATAAAATGCAGGAGTGAGATGCAGCAGAAATCAAGAAAAATTCAATTAAAAAAACCTCTGAGGTATCAAAGTAAACATAGAAATCAGGGCTTTAATAATATATAATCCTTATAGAACCTCTCCACACAACTCAAACAATGCACAGGATTAGGAGTGAGGGCTTAAAGGACAATAAAAAGATTGAAGAAGTATAAAAGATACACACATCACAGCCAACGGGCTCACTGGTGTTTTATGAAGTAATTAATCTTTATTATATTCTCGACGTCCTCCGACTAAAACAAAGTAGTGGACATTGAAAGCGACGAAGCAGCAAACAGATAAACAGATGAACCAGACGTGAGATGAACGCTCGGTGTCTTGACGGCGTGATCTCCAGCAGCCAATCAGCTGCTGGTTGCAACTTCTCCGAGCCGCCGCTCGCCTCCAGGGCGCCGCCCACTCACATGACGGCGCCGATCGGCTGTCAATCACGCAGGATCGTCCCCTGGCTGCTGCCATCACATGTGTAATCATCAGTGATAAAGGATAATCCAATTTAGCAAATCCCTGCTGTCAGAAACTCAACTATACGAGGGGCTCGCAGTATAGAACAGACGTATAGAACGCACACACACACACACACACACACACACACACACACACACACACACACACACACACACACACGCCCGTGTAGCATCGAGCTAATACCATCAAAGGCCGCTGCGCTGTCTCTTTTCATGTGCCAAGCAAACGGGGACACGCTGAACCGGCTCCTACGGGGTCAGGGAGCGAGGAAGACGAGGAAGACGAGGAAGACGAGGAGGCGGCTCCTCAACCGGGAGATGTCCTAATTGGCGGGATTATGGGATGGAAGACAGGGCGAACAGCAGGGGGGCACTTTCATGTTTCTAATGAGGGGCGACTCCCCCCAGAGGGAGGGGGAGGGGGGGGGGTGCATTTGGACGCAGCGCCTGAGGCCTAAAACCAGAGAAGAAGACAGTTAAAGGACAGGAAGTGTCAAAACAGAGAGAATTAGGAGTAAGTGCTGCAGTGATGTGTACATGTATTGGATGGAAGACCATTGTGTGAGAATGCAGCAGTGGAAGAAAAGAAAAGATCGCTCTCTCCGTGTTCAGAGGCCTCTCCTTCCAAATCTCTGTTTCCTCTCCTCCTCCTCTTCCTCCTCCTCCTCTGTGGATCATGGCGGGCTAATCTCAATCTGTTTCGCCGCGATATCACACAACAGCTCCGTGGCTGCAGCGGCGGCGGCGCCAGCCTTTCGGGGCTCGCCCCCCCCCCCCCCCCTCTTCCCCGGCGCCAGCTCGCGGGCCGGCTGCCAGGTGGCGCCGGCTCGCGGCCCGGCGGCTGCATCCGACCCGCTGCCGTTGTGCAGAAGCTCCTGCAGCCACCGTGCCGACTGGGATCGGTTTGGTCCGAAGGCTTCGTGAGAGTTACGCTGTGTTCTCAGGATTCCTGCTCTTCTGGAGGCGCTCTGTCTGAGTTGCGTAACTTGACGCATCACCAGTGAGCCAGGTCTCAGTGGGAGCTCCTCTGTGAACCTCTGCTTCAACCCTTTTAATTAGAACGTGCAGTGTTTGTCTCTCACACTGTGTGTGTGTGTTAGCTCTATCTGTGAGCAGGCTGTGAGATGTCCCAGGTGTGCACACCTTCATTTCTTTCTGCACAATTTGTATTTCTGTTAATTACACTGAACCACTAGAAAGTGAGCGACCACAGCGTGCCGTTAGAACAAGGTCACGTGATGAAGATGAGCTCGTCAGATTAAAACAAAGTTTCCCAGCAACGTGGCGTTCCAGCCCTCAGGACGAGAAGCACTGAACTAAAACCAGACGCAGTCAAACTACTCATGTTGTTTCCCTTTGTTGTCGTCAGTGTCTCATGAAGTGGATATTGCTCTGGACAGTCAGGACAACAACAGGTGTTGCATCACAGCGTTAAACCGTCAGACCTGCTGATGAACTGAACAGAGAACTCCTGCGCTGCCCTTGGAAAGGTCACTGGAAACTAATCTGAAGTTCAGGGTAAGAGCGTAAGTACAGCATGGAACGGCCTCACCTCGACTCTACTCGACTCTACTCGACTCTACTCAACTCTGTGCTGGAAGAACTATATCAAATTGCTGGAGTTTCCCTTCAATATTAATGTCCTGACCCACATGTGTTGCATTAGAGACGCCAAGTGGTGTCGAATGCGACTGCATCTTCGTCATAGATTTGTCCCTCCTCTCTCACCGTAGTTGGTTCCTTTGTGAGGACAAGCTGCAGCTACTTTTCTCTTTTACTGCTTGGTAGCCTTTGAAGAAGTCTGTAAGTGTGTTTGCATGTAGCGTGTAAACATCTTACATGTTCTCTGTGTTTACCGGTTTGTTCTAACCTTTGTGTTGTAGCAATAGATGCTAATTGCGATGAGCATATCTCCATTAACATCAATGTTAAAATTAGCTTAAACGCTAACTGGTCAGCCGAGTCTCACGTTAATGATACATACTTTTTACTAGCATGATAGCTTTATGCTAATTCATAGCTTTATATTCATGTATGTGGTCAGTTCGTGAGGTCGTTCATGTTATCTTTCCAGAAAGATTGCCGCTAAAAATCATAAACTCTACCTCGGATTCCCGGGTCTTTATTTCATGGATCTGCCGTTAACTAGCTGCTAAGCTAAGCTAAGCTAGCTAGCTGACTTGTAGGAGAAAGAGCAGAATGAATAATAAGTCTAGTTCAGTGATACTGTGGGCTTATTATCATAAAGGTTGGGACAGCTTTCCCTCTCTCTTATTGGATGGATCAAGAAACATGAGCCGGGCGTGGAACCAGCAGCTGAAGACAGCTGTGGTACTGGGAGACTGGGAGTCTGTACTGGTCGCAGCGTGTTCGTAAACCATCAGTTTGACCTCTGATGGCGTCATCGGTGCAGCATCTGTCTCTGTGGACGTCCACGTCATCGCCGTGCATCGCTCTGCTGTAAAACCACCCGGCTAGCGCCGCCGCCGCGCGCCGCCGCGCGCCGCCGCGCGCCGCCGCGCGCCGCCGCGCCCGGCTAGCAACGCCGTTCTGGAAACAAGTCAACGAACGCTTTGATTAAAAAAAAGAGAGAGAGAAAGCTCATTTGCGAGGGCGCCGGCGCGCTACGCTGCACTGAAAAATGGTGCGAGGAACAAAGTTGAACTTTTTTTTCCTCCCCACCGCCACAACTCTCAGAGGAAGCAAAGAAACTTCTAATGACGAGATTGAAGGCCGCGGAGACGAGTCCTGCGCGGCGGAGAGATTGTCCGCTCTGCTCGACTGGGTGGAGCATCTCCTCCAGACAACGGGTCAGTTCTCTCTGTCTTCTTTTGTCCGCCGTGGCTCTTTAATATTTAGAGCTGCTCGCCGTTTCTTCCTCCTCCTCATCCTCCTCATCTGTCGGTTTGAGCGGGTCTAATGCTGGGTCCCTTGTCAGCTTCCTCTCTTCATCTTTTTTCATTCCTTCCCTTCATTTCCTCTCACGTCTCCTTCCCTTTCGTGAGCACAGTTCTGTCTCTGGACATGATGTCAGCCTCTCCTCTGGTCTCTTTGTTTCTCTTCTCCCTTTTCAAAAACAACAACAAAAAGAAGCTTTCCTGTCCCTTCATGTCATGTCCTGGACGGATAACTGGACGGGCCACAGGCCCACGGGCCCGGAGAGCAAGATGCCAGCCAGAGAGACACATAGCAAGCAGGAAGAGGCTCAAAATGACCACAAAGAAAGAAAAGACAACCACAGCAGACGTCTAATGACTGTAAGGAGGCGTAAGGTGTCAGCTAAAGTCTCTAAAGTCTCCTATGAAGGAGACGTCTGTGCCATCGTCTCATAGTCCGTCCCTGCCTGTCTCCTGTCTCTCAGCATGTGTGTGTTTCGGCAGCACACACACACACACACACACACATGCATATTCCTGCTTGTGTGTGATGCACACGCAGAGGTTGATGGACTGTGTGTGTGACGCTCAGTGTGCGGTGACGGCGAGAGACCGCTTCACAAATGGAACAACTCTCTGTTCAGCTCAACGCCATGGGACATTCAGTATGCTCAGCACACACACACACACACACACACACACACACACACACAGCCCTGTGTTTCTTGATCTGTGTGTTGTTTTAGAGAGTCACTTTCATTTTGCTGAGAAGAGAGCGTTTAGCGGAGCAGAGGCCCGTGTGGGATCAGCCCTGATACGCTGGATTCTCTGTGTTCGTCCGCCTCGTTGTTCCAGAGAGAGAGAGAGAGAGAGAGAGAGAGAGAGAGAGAGAGAGAGAGAGAGAGAGAGAGAGAGAGAGAGAGAGAGAGAGAGAGAGAGAGAGAGAGAGAGAGAGAGAGAGAGAGAGAGAGAGAGAGAGAGAGAGAGAGGGCGAGAGAGAGAGAGAGAGAGAGAGAGAGAGAGAGAGAGAGAGAGAGAGAGAGCATCCACAGAGGCAGCAGAGATAGAAAGTGAAGGAGTGTTTCTTAACGTCGTAATTACTGCAGCGTTGAGGATGACAGCAGAAGGTGTGGTGAAGGTTTTCAGAGTAATACATCTGGCTGCTCTCATCTCAGCTCCTGTGAAATATAATGCACTTTATAATTTGTGTATTACACACATAAATGATAGTGAGCAATAGGAAGGGTGACAGCAGTACACATTGGAAGAAGGAGTCATGATATCGTCTTCTTCACAACGCTCGCGGCTGATTGGCTGTCTCAGTACCTGAGGAGGGAGAAGAACCTCGGCCAGGTGTCTTTACACCTCTCGCCTCGCAGGAGAGATGTAACGCACAGACCCAGTCCAAGGTCTGACTTTATTGAAATGAATCGTGGCACAGGCAGCCATATTTATGACAAGGAAACAGCTGAATATGTCCTGCCAAACCCAAAACTAAAGCGGCAATGACTCAACGCCCTGCAGCCGTGCTGTGTTTGTCTGCAAGTAAACAATATTATGTGTTATTGATGAAACTGTTTGGCAGAATTAGACCACTTCCTTTTCTCCTTCATACTTCAAACCGTCAATATTTGTTACAGATTGACGATTCATAACAGCTCGTATTTCTCAGTGAGACAACAGGAAAAAACGCTGAATCCGACGGCACCTGCACACACACACACTGCTTGTGTTGTGTGTTCCTGTCTGCGGCTCGTTGCTGGTCCTGTAACGCAGACAGAAAGCAAACCAGGAAGTCTTTCCTGCGCTCACATAACCGCTGTGTGCAGACAACAGGCTCGTCCTCGCAGAAACACTTTGATGCGACTGGACGGATGGTACGAAAAAAAGTAAATAGTTCATTAGATAAACCCTGCAGTCAGACGGACGGACGGGTAGTTCTTGCTGCTTGTTTTTGTAATTTTTAGAAAGGACCGAGTGTCCGATAAAGAGAGTGAGATCTTTTACAGTGAGCGTGTGATCCCCTCTCTTTCCGTCCTCTAGAAGCAGAAGCAGAAAACGTTTTATTGCCACGGAAGTTATTACAAACGAGGAATTTGTCTTGGCGGAGGGTGCATCATAAAACACAACAACAACAACAACAACAACAACAACAACAACAACATTTAACTGTACAAGTGAAAGTATAAAAATTTGGATAAAAAAATAAGTAAATGCAGTAAATGTGCAGTAAATAAGTAGCGATGCAAGTAAAATAAAAATAAAGGGGTGACGATCAATAATGATAATAATAATAAGAGTAAAGGTGAGTAAAGTGCACAGAATGAGGTAATGAATGTTTAAAGTGACAGGTGATGAGTAAAGTGGAGAGTGACCTTGAATGTGAGAGGAGAGAAGGAGAGAAGGAGAGAAGGGAGAGGAGGGAGAGAAGGGAGAGAAGGAGAGAAGGAGAGAAGGAGAGAAGGAGAGAAGGGAGAGAAGGAGAGAAGGAGAGAAGGAGAGAAGGAGAGAAGGGAGAGGAGGGAGAGAAGGAGAGAAGGGAGAGAAGGAGAGAAGGAGAGAAGGAGAGAAGGGAGAGAAGGAGAGAAGGAGAGAAGGGAGAGGAAGGAGAGAAGGGAGAGAAGGAGAGAAGGAGAGAAGGAGAGAAGGGAGAGAAGGAGAGAAGGAGAGAAGGGAGAGGAAGGAGAGAAGGGAGAGAAGGAGAGAAGGAGAGAAGGGAGAGAAGGAGAGAAGGAGAGAAGGAGAGAAGGTAGAGAAGGAGAGAAGGAGAGAAGGTAGAGAAGGAGAGAAGGAGAGAAGGGAGAGAAGGTAGAGAAGGTAGAGAAGGAGAGAAGGAGAGAAGGTAGAGAAGGAGAGAAGGAGAGAAGGGAGAGAAGGTAGAGAAGGAGAGAAGGAGAGAAGGGAGAGAAGGAGAGAAGAAGAGAAGGAGAGAAGGGAAGGTCCTACAGAGACAGAGTCAGTCTTTGTGGTCATCCTCCAGCTGCTGTGATGAAGGCTAATAGCTAATAGCTTTCAGTAGTGTAGCATGAAGTTGAAGCATTAGCTAGAGATAACAAAGTTACACAGTCACCGACGACACGGTGACCAAACACCAGGAGAACAGCTGGCCCTGACTTGCTTCAACACCGTTTAGTGTCTAAATATACTTGTCATGAAGTACTTACCCATGAGATCCAGACTAGAGACAGGAACTGCGTTTATTCCCAGCATCCAGGCAGCGCAGTGCCAGACCTCCATGATGTCCTCCCCACAGACATCCCTCCATATCAATCCTAATTTGGGGCCCATTTGCCTCAGACTGGTGCCGGTTAACAGCCACTAAGTGACACAGAGGGACGGCGCATTATTGCCTTATTTGAGGCAGCGCAGCCGCTAATCCACAGCTGTATCAAGCAAGATGGCGCCGCAGATGGCAGCCTCGGTGCTGCGCTCCCTGGTACTTTTGCTCTTTTTGTTTATTTGTCTTGTTTCATGATCTTTTGATGTGGAGCGTGAATAGAAAGCGCAGAACACGGCCATGAAAGCTGTTCTGGTTCTGGTATCGGGGATATGGAGGCGAGCTGGAGGTCACACGCCTGCACACTGATGTTTACAGATGTGCTGCGAGGGGCTTTATATCTGGTTGGGTGTATTTACCTGTGAAGTGCGTTACATCACTGCATTGGCTGATGTTGAGATGTTGAGCCGGGCTGTTTGTCCAGTGTGCACAGGCCCAACCCTGAGCCACCCAAAAAAAAGAAGAAAAAATATATTAAAATAAAATAAATAAGAATAATAATAAAAAAAAATATATAAATAATAATAAATTATAGAAATTGTCAATATTTGGCGGAGAAGCTGTTCCTCAATGTGTGTTCTGGCTTTAGAAACTGTTTGTCAATCAATACAAAAGTTGTAATAACTGTATGTTTTAAGGAAATTTGAGTGAGTGGTGTGTGTGTGTGCATGTGTGTGTGTGCGTGTGTGTGTGTGTGTGTGCGTGTGTCGAATAACCTGATGAAAACGACGCGTTAATATTTCAAGAGCGCTAAAATTTATCAATACGGTTGAAATCATCAGTGATTTCAACCGTATGCAACAAGGGGTATGCAACTATATATATATATATATATATATATATATATATATATATATATATATATATATATATATATATATATATATATATACAGTAGTAATGCATGATACCTTTTCTGCATTAAATCATACGGGGATGTTTGCAGAAATGCATCACATGGCCCAACCAACAAGCTGCTATGTCACAGTGGAGAAGCTTGATGTGCGATAGAGACACACAACTTTGATTTTTGTGCGTTTTCATCTTCCCTCCTTGTCTTTCTTCCCCAACATCCGTCCTTTATGAGTCGGGCGTCTTGCTCTCTCTCCTGTGTCTCCGTCCCCGTTGTGGCCGAGTTGACTTTCTGTCTCGGTACAGATTGTCGGTCCTTCGCTAACATCACATGCAAGGCTGCAGCTTCTGTCCACGCTCGCCTCTCCTCCCTCTCCTCACACAGGGGGGTGCATATGAAACAGGACGAGAACCCATCACCAGGAATGGACTCATGGTTGAGTATTGACATTTTGTCATAACGCTGTTCTCGTGGACTTTAACAGAAGTCTAATCAAATGTTTGAGCGGAGGAATTATACATGAAAGTCACATCAGCAGCGTCACGAGCGGCTTCTTGAATGATGCGTTCACTGCCACTGCTGGAGAGACGCACCCACTAAAGGGGACTCATACGCCAAATAGGACACAGTCAAATATGTGGAGACAATGAAACAACAGAGAGAGAGAGGGGGGGGTGGGGGTGTGGGGGGGTGATTGATGGATATGGTGTTTATGAAAATGTTGTGTGGTAAATAAACATTTCAAAGCAAATGTTGTACAGTAACCATGTCCGTATGGTTTCATGAGTTTTGGCAATATTCTGTCTGTGAAATATAGCGTTGATGCTAACGACTGATGCTAAGCTAGTCCATATGATATCGTCACATCCTAAAAGTAACGTGGCTAAAACGCGCTAATTGTTACCGGCTAACGGTACACGTTAGCCGATCTGTCCGGGTGAGGGGATGGAGGGGTCAGAGGATGGAGGGGTGAAGGGATGGAGGGGTGAAGGGATGGAGGGGTGAGAGGATGGAGGGGTGAGAGGATGGAGGGGTGAGAGGATGGAGGGGTGAGGGGATGGAGGGTGAGAGGATGGAGGGGTGAAGGGGTGAGGGGATGGAGGGGTGAGGGGATGGAGGGGTGAGGGGATGGAGGGGTGAGAGGATGGAGGGGTGAAGGGGTGAGAGGATGGAGGGGTGAGGGGATGGAGGGGTGAGAGGATGGAGTGGTGAGGAGATGGAGGGGTGAGGGGATGGAGGGGTGAGGAGATGGAGGGGTGAGAGGATGGAGGGTGAGAGGATGGAGGGGTGAAGGGGTGAGGGGATGGAGGGGTGAGAGGATGGAGGGGTGAGGGGATGGAGGGGTGAGAGGATGGAGGCGTGAGAGGATGGAGGAGTGAGGGGATGGAGGGGTGAGAGGATGGAGGCGTGAGAGGATGGAGGGGTGAGAGGATGGAGAGTGAGAGGATGGAGGGGTGAAGGGGTGAGGGGATGGAGGGGTGAGGGGATGGAGGGGTGAGAGGATGGAGGGGTGAGGGGATGGAGGGGTGAAGGGGTGAGGGGATGGAGGGGTGAGGGGATGGAGGGGTGAGAGGATGGAGGGGTGAAGGGGTGAGGGGATGGAGGGGTGAGGGGGATGGAGGGATGAGAGGATGGAGGGGTGAGAGGATGGCGGGGTGAGAGGATGGAGGGGTGAGAGGAACACAACGCTGCCCCGTGCTGCTGGCTCGGCCTGACCGTGGCTCGGCCTCAGAGGCATTTGCCGATGGGAAAAAAAAAGCGACTCGCTCAGGAAACACACTCATGTTCGGGCACCGTGGTCGGCCTTGGCGCCGGCACACACATGCACAGTTACACACAAACACACACACTTGCGCACACAGTTGTTGCACAAACGAGCACACAAACTGACTCATTACATCTCTCTCTCTCTCTCTCTCTCTCTCTCTCTCTCTCTCTCTCTCTCTCTCCCTCCATCTTGGCCGGCGGGCCGTCTCTCTGTTCTCTCCCTGCTGGCACTCGGCACCATGTCTTGGCACGCCGGCTGATGTCTTCATTGCAATCAACCGGCGTCTGTTTCCCTGCACCTCCTCCACCAAACCTCACCTCCGTACCAGTTTCAATCCTCCGCTCGTAGGGTTGTTGGAGGATCTGGCTGTGTCAGACATTTTTAGGACGCCTTACCTGTTGGTGTCTGTATAGACTGGAGGTGTTGACACACCTGGCGGAGCTGCCAGGATGTTCCTCCAGTCTGTCTCTGCGTCGCCATAAAACGTGTGATTTAAGAGGTGCGACTTGGAGCTGGAGGTCGTTGGGACGACTTCCACGCGCTGTGGCTTGGTTTTGGGGAGAGGGGGGGGGGGAGGTGGGGGTGACCTTGAGGAGGGTGGGGGGGGGGGTGAGGAAGATAGCCATGGTGCAGTAGCAGGACAAGAGTG
>NW_027175943.1:13425973-13531544 GCF_023055335.1 Clinocottus analis | reverse complement strand
ATCGCCGCTTCAAAGAAACAAACGTGAACGAAGAGACGGAGGCGAGCGCGCGTTTGACCTCCACATAAAGCGGTGGAGAGGGAAGCGACCCGGCGGCTTGTTTACAACCCGTCTGCCGCCGGGCTCTGGTTTGGACTGGACTGTCCTCAGACGTATGGACGATGTGGCTGCAGTGACGCAAGGTGACTCAGGCGGCGTCACGCCATCTATACGTCCTTGTCGGAGCAGAAAGCGCAGCGCTGACGGGGCCGCTCGGCTTGTCTCTTTAAGCCAACATCACATCACCGGAGGCGGGAGGGTGGAGTTTTTTGGTGGTAGTGGGTGGGGGAGGGGGGGGGGGGAGGGGGGAGGGTCACCCCAGATCTGACCGGGTGCCCGGGCAGGTGGGTGGGGCGGTTAGAGGGAAGTGATGGAGAGAATGAGGGAGGAGGGGAGGAGGAAGAGCGACTTTGTGTAGCCGACATCGAACGGAGGGATCAGACTGACGGAGGAGGAGGAGGAGAGACGGGAGGGAGGAGGAAGAGCAGAGGGGAGGGTTTAGGGAAATGGCTTTTTGAGGGAGTGAGAGAGGAGGAGAGAGAGAGAGAGAGAGAGAGAGAGAGAGAGAGAGAGAGAGAGAGAGAGAGAGAGAGAGAGACAGAGAGAGAGAGAGAGAGAGAGAGAGAGTGTATGTAAGAGAGAAAGAGAGAGAGAGTGTATGTAAGAGAGAGAGAGAGAGAGAGAGAGAGAGAGAGAGAGAGAGAGAGAGAGAGAGAGAGAGAGAGAGAGAGAGAGCATGTGAAGCACGTTGCCAGTGCTCACTCGGTAATGCACTGTGAACAGGGACAAGCAAAGAGAGCGAGTCTCACACACACACACACACACACACACACACACACACGCCCATCCATACATGCTGCCTCTGTCACACACCCTCACACCTTCACACTGTGTTGCTCCTTCACACACACACACACACACACACACTCTCCTTCACACGTGTGCGCCGAGGCAGAGAGGTGCCTTGTTCAGGGGGATACACACTTCTCCCCCCCCACCCTCTCTCTCTCTCTCTCTCTCTCTCTCTCTCTCTCTCTCTCTCTCTCTCTCTCTCTCTCTCTCATGGACACACACCGTGCAGTCGGACTCAACAGAACCAGACCGGGCTGCTGTCACCCACCGGTGGAGACTCAGCGCCTACCTCTACCGTAAGGCTACCTGCCAGCTCCCCCTCTCCTCCTCCCCCTCTCCTCCTCCTCCTCCTCCTCCCTTATTCCCTTAACCTCATCTCCTCCCTCTCTCTCGCTGTCTCCCTCCCTCCCTCCCTTCATCCATTCATCCCCCATCTGCGAGGCGGCGTGCGTGGCTGAAGGACACACAGCGCTGCGCTGCTTGCCGCTCAGAGAGTTGGAGAGCCCCGATGCGATCGGGGGGATGTAGACGGACTCGCCGCTCTGCCTCCCGCCTCTCTCTCTCTCTCTCTCTCTCGCTCTCTCTCTCCGTCTCCCCCGTCTGTCTCTCCATCCCCGCACTCTGCCGCTGATGAATGTCACCTCTGTCTCTGGGAGACGCTGGATTCATCAAGCCTCTCCCCTCCCCTCTGCCTCTCTTCCCCCTTCTCCTCTCAGGGTGTGGGTGAGCGAGGGTGACGCCAGGAGAACCTGAAGGCGACGGCGAGGGAACCGGTCGCTCCGTCCGCACCTCGTCCCGGCTCGGCAGAGCCGACACCTCGGGTCGGACGCTCTCTACTTCTTCTACTTGTCGTTGTGTCGGATGGAGACGTCTCCCAGGTGAGGGACGGAGAGGAAAAGGAGCAGTGTCACTCTGGTTATGTTGGAGAGTTGACATTCAGGCTTTTTTTTTTTTTGTTGTCCCGCTGAAAAGGTCCAGAGCTGCAGGATTCAGGACTAAATGTGATTTTTTTCTTCTTCGTCTTTTCTTGGAGGGGTCTGGCTTCATCATGCATCGGATGCTTCTGCTGGTGAATCCTCTCGGACGGGGTTGAGTCGAACTTCACTGGAGCTCTTGGAGGAGGGTCGAGGGTCCACCGGGACGGCGGCGCCGGGGCACCTTGCTTGTTTTCGGGCGGACGACAACATGCCTTGTCCCAACGGGGGAACAGTGACGTATGAAGGCTTCACCTGAGCCAGAGAACCTCCAACCAGAAGGACGTTTTAGAGGCAGACGCTCGTCCGTCCGGACCTCGACGCGCGGCAGCTTCCTGTTTCGGGTGGGCCTTTTTTAAGGGATCCACCCTTCCTTCCTCCGTCTCTCTTCCTGCCCTCCTCCCAGCGGCTTCAGCCCCTCCTCAGAAGCCCCCCTCCTCCACTCTGCACCCCTCCACCAGCGGTGCTCCGTCGCCCTGGGTGAGCGGGCAGGGGGGTGGCCCACGGTACCCCCCGACACCCGGGCGCCGCCGAGCCGCCGCCGCCGCCGCCGGAGCCGGAGGAGGAGGAGGCCGGTGAGGCGCCGGGAGGGTCAGCGCCGGGAAGATGGCCGCCCTCGCCAGCTCCCTCATTCGCCAACGCAGGGAGGTCAAGGACCCCCAGGCGAACCGGCAGATCGCCAGCAAGCGCAAGCCCTGCCCGAAGAGCAACAAGTCGCTCTGCCAGAAGCAGATCCTCATCTTGATATCCAAGGTTCGACTATGTGGCAGTCGAGGGAGAAAAATGGAAAAAAGACCAGGTGAGTTCCTGTCAAACTCCCGTGTTTCCAGTTTCCTCCTCACGCCGCCACCTCGCTCATCTTCTCTTCGTCTTTGCTCCATTTTCTGCCCGTGCTGGGTAACTGGATTTTGATGGTTGACTTGCCAGACTACGGATTAATCCTCGACTGTAAATCCTCAATAGAGAACATCCCCAGCCTGTAATTTTCTAGTGCAGGACTTAATCAGAATCTGGAAACATCCAGCACATCTTCCCCCCCCTCCCCTCCCGGTTAGCGGTACACAACACATCCTGCACGTATGGCCGAACAGGAAGTCGAATGCAGCTTTAATGCGCGCGGATTTGCACCGCTGACCAGAGGCGCGACCTCTAGCCCGACTCTGTCGAGGCGCACGTCCACGCGTGCCATCACGCTCCGGTAATCCGCGAGCGCAAAAGCTAGCGAGCGAGCTCGTACGCGCGGTGATTTACTGCGATATAAAAATGTCAAGAGGCGCCTCATTTGCAATTCTGGGGGCCATTACTCTCTTTGTGCGTCCCCTCAAGGCGAGCGGGACACCGTGCGGCCTAATTTGTCTCGTGTGTGTTTGCATGTTCAACGTAATTGCAAAATTATGCACCCGAGCTAAGTGAGACGGGCTGACACTTTATTTGTGCGATGAGTGTGTGTGTGTGTGTGTGTCTGCGCCGCATACGGTGATGGTTATTGACATTACGGAGACGCAGATGGGCCGGAGAGCGGCGGCGGCGGCGAGGATGCCGACGCCTCGCCGGGTTTTCTCAAGAGGCGCCGTTATCTCGGCGGAGCCGGCGTGGAATCTGTGTGGAAATGCATTTTCTTAAAAAAACAGAGATAAGGAGAGGCGGAGCAGCGAGATGATACGCTGGCAAAATGCACTTTTGTAGGTCAGACCCCTTCGGTGCCGAGGTTTGGCTTCATGTTCGTAGTATTACTCATCGTGTGCCTTTAAAAGCCCAGTAGAGTAAATTAATCATCAGTACAACTTATTCTATATTTTGCTTTGGAGGAAGTTATATCTGCTCCCTCCTCCTGCTGTTTAGAAGTATTTGTGTGACTCTGAAGCAGTTTATTTCTCTGTCTACGTCCTACTCGTGGAGGTAAACACTGTGTAATCTGGTCCATGGATCTTGGATCACTGTGTACGTGTGTTAATCTTCATTTGTGCGTTTCCTGAATGAGCTTCCTGTCAGCTGTCTGCATGCGTTCCTCTCCACACACCCACCTCCCTTCACTCCCATGCGGCAGTGTGTGTGTGTGTGTGTGTGTGTGTCCTTGTTCGCACCGTGCTCGTGTGCCCCGTGATATTTATTACCTCGCCGTGCCAAGTTCATCACGGTAATTACGTGGGGAACCTCTAGCGTGGGAAGCGACATCTGCCGTGAAGCCGGCGCCGCTCTCCGTGTTGTAATCGCGGTCGTAAAGCACAGCGGCCGGCCCGGGAAAGGCCACGCCGGCGCCAAGGCCCGGCGCTGGAAGCCATTTCTGTCCCGAGCGGCTTCGGTCCTTCACGCGCTCTGATGGAGTCATTATGGTAACCCTGGGTACCGCGGCGCGAGGCGCGTTACCAGCTTCGCCATTCAAGCTCCTGATTTACAGTCTGTTAAGTACCGTGTGTGTGACAGTGTGTGGTGTGTGTGTGTGTGTGTGTGTGGGGTCAGCATAGGGAGGAATCCTCAACAGTGCGATATGCAGTAATATTTGACTTTAGTGCTCTATGAATAAGCTTTATTGTCGGGTTATTATTCAGTATGTTGTTGCTTTTATTTGTTTTTTAAACATGACGATTCAAAAACAAATTAAATCCTTGTTCATTGTTAAATGCAGAGCACAGATGGGCCATGAGGTTGAGCTGCGGTTGCGTCTGGATGCTGTGAAGTTAAAATGTCAGCACACAAGAGAAGGCTCTGTGTGTGTCTGTGTGTGTGTGTGTGTGTGTTCATTTATCCTCCACTGTAATTGTTGATCAGCACTCGCAGGATGCAGGGTTTGGTCTCCGTGGTATTTGTCCCGCCTCCTCCTCCATCGTGATTGGACGGCCGGGGGGCGAAGGCAGAATGTGACAGTGACGAGAGCGCCGTTTTACCCAAAAGTCAAACTTCTCTCAGCTCCCGGAGACGAGAAACAACAGAGAGCACGAGTGAAGGGTGAGGTGTAAATATGCAGCGCTCACTTTGCAAAGAAGGAGAAAAAAAACACACAAAAAACACATCGCTGCTTGTTTTCCCCGACTCGTCAATTGGGCGTTATCACAATATTGAAGTTATTGAGACAGCTCTAGCCCCTGGCAATGGGTGTGTGTGTGTGTGTGTGTGTGTGTGTGTGTGGTTGTTGTGTGTAAGTGTGTATTCTCATCATGTGTGAGTTTCTCCCTCTTCCTCTCAGCTTCAGCCCGAGGCCACAGTTGACCCCTGGCTTGGAATAAACGACTAGATTATTCCTGAGCCTCCTCCTCCTCCTCCTCCTCTTCCTCCTCTTCCTCCTCCTCTTCCTCACCCTGGCAGCACTTCAGAGCGTCCTGCTTACAGCTTGCATTCACTTTGCCTCCAACTGGCTGCCATTGTTCCCACTGGCACCGCGTGGCCGTGGCTCTCTGTGCATCCTGTTGCTGATAGTCATTGTCTGGTGTTTTGGTCGCTTCCCATTGTTTTCCATTGTCACGTCGGCTCCATTCCTCTCTGGTTTCCTTCTCTGTTGCTTTCCGTCGACCACAATGTTCCCCACGTATACCTCAGGCTCCAGCTCTCACAACAGGCAGCTGTCCCATCAGTGTGGACGCCCTTCGAGGGTCAGAAGGACAGGTCCAGCTGCCATGTTGTGTCTTTTTGTCGTCCTCTTTGAGCTCCAGCGTCTTGTGACACTACAGTTACACTAACGGCACATGAAGCCCGCAGAAGGCTGTCGTCAGAGAAGAGGAGTTGTACTTAAGATCGAATACAGTGTGTGTGTGTGTGTGTGTGTGTGTGTGTGTGTGTGTGTGTGTGTGTCCTTAAACTTATGCTACCTTCTTCAACTTGACGGACGGTGAGGACTGACATGTGTTTGTGTGTCCTGGCCTCATCCTTAATCCCCCCTTTCCACTCTTACCTCATCTCTTATTCTGTCGTCCCTCATCTCTTCCCACTCTGTCACCCCCTCACCTCTACACACACACACACACACACACACACACACACACACACACACACGCACACGCACAGCCTCTAACCCTCACCTAACCCATACTAATGATGCTCCAGCACTACAGCCTACTCAGCGTATAACAAGGTCAGCTTGCCCTGCGCACGCACACACACATACACACACACACACACACACACACACACACACACACACACACACACACACACGAGCCTCAGTAGACAAGTATCTATAATTACACACACATAACAAATAAAACACGCCCACACACAGTCAGACAAACTAATAAATCAACACAAACACCAACACATGATGAACCTGATAATGTGTGTGTGTGTGTGTGAGAGAGATAATTCCTCTCCCGGCTCAGCGCGTGTGCGCATTTGTGTGCGATGAGTGTGTGTGTGTGTTTGGGGCTGATATGATCTAATGAGCGCGTTAAGCCGCCGATTGGTTATCAAAGAGAAAAACACAAATACTTTCTGCTGTCCTCCGACTGGAAGCTCCAACGCTCTGATCACAGGACCAACAACACTGTGTGTGTGTGTGTGTGTGTGTGTGTGTCTCTAAATTAATGCCAATGACTGTGTGTTTATGTTTGTAAGTGTTTGTGTTTGTGAAAGAGTCTGTACGTGTTTTTGTGTGTGTGTGAGTGTGTTTTTCTGTGTGCGCTTGTGTGAAACTGTCTGTATAAGTGTTTTTGTGTGCGAGGGTGTGTATCTGTGTGTGTCCATCCCTAAATGAATGCCAATGACTGTGTGAGTGTGTGCGTGTTTGTGCGAGAAAAAATACATGCACGTTTGGGTTAGAGACCAACCACAAACAACAGTGTTCGGCACACACACTTCAGCCAGACTCTGTGTGTGTGTGTGTGTGTGAGTGTGTGTGAGTGTGTGACGCTCATTGTTGTGCTGTGATCCATCAGGACACATCAGCTCCTCTCATTAACACTCACTGATTCATCCATAATGTGCGGCAGCGTTTGGAGAGCACACACTGAACCGGGGCGATTTACTGCCTTGTAGACCGGACACTTCCACCGGGGGGGCCGGGACTATATTTCTCCCTCTTTCTCTCCCTGTGTTCACGTCTCTCCCTCCAGCAGCTTTCTCCCTCTCTCTCACACACACAGACACACACACACACAACTCACTTATCTTCTCAAGGACATCCGACTGGCTTACGCCCGTCTCTCTCCCTCGCCGCCTGCCTGTCTCTCTCTCCCTCGCTGTGTCTAATCACGTTGTCTTCGGGTTAGCGTCGGTTAGCCGCTGCATGCTACATCGGCAGAGACGCTGTCGGTGTTACGTAACCGCCGGTTCCGTTGCCGGTGGATCAGGGGGGCGAGCGGGATTCTCGTCTTCGTTCGTGGAACCTGGATCCTACAGACGTGGAGTTTCTTTGCCTCCCGGTGTCGTTCCCCATGTCGACGTGGAGGAATCGAGGGTGTTGGTGACACAATTTATACGACTGGAATTGGGTGTTGTGTGAAGAAAAAACACCTGAAGGAGACTAGAATGTTGAAAGACGCATTTTAGCTACAAGTGTGCGACAGGTCTTCTTCACACAAAGTAAAAAAAAATGCTGAAATCGCTGAAATGTTTCAATTTTCACCCCTTAACCTTTGACCCTAAAGGTAATTTTCCCGATTTTGCATAATTTCTTAAATTCATATGTGACACAGACTCATGTGTGACTAACATTACTACGTTACTAACATTGCAGAACAATCTCAGTTCTCTATATAATGAGGCAACATTTTCATGAGGCAATGAATGAAGTGTAAAGATTTGAATCTCGATTTTTTAAATTCTTCACGTCTCTTGTGAAAACATAACTTGACTCATGTGGTTGGATGGTTTTGGGGATGGAAATTGGTTTACCAAAGGTCTTAGGTTCATAAAAGCAGTTAAATATATGAATAAAATGGTAAATGCAAGTAAATAAATGTCTAAAAACACATTTTTATCATCCTTTTTTGAGTAGTAATGTGGTCTGTCACTACTTTCATCAAAATGAGAGGGACTGAGAAATGACTTCATACTAAATTAATATTACAACAGTTTGTTTTACAATATGAACTATATATATATACCAATGTTTCCCTTAATGGTGTGTGTTTCTCGTCCCCAGAGCTCTCCCCTCTGTGCATTCATAGACAAACACATGTAGTACCTACATACCTAAATACTGTAGTAGCTGTGCCATTAGCCTGTAGATATTTAGAGACAAACCCAAACAGATCCCTTTGGAGCGGCGCTGCAGATGTGAACAGCTGTACAGGAAAACAAAGCAAAGCAGCCTGCTGCAAGCCGGAGGCCATGTAACCGTGCTCCATCACCAGCGTCGCCGTTTCCAACAGAATGCTCATGAAAGGCTTTTTGAAATGTTTTCACAGGCGTCGGCCCTCTGCTCTGAACCCTGCACTGCTGAGCGCTCTCCAGCCCGACGCACGGGTCTGATCTCACAACTTTTAAGTTTTGGACAACGTCCCAGTGGCTAGCTTTGTATTTTTGAATGCAAGCTCCCTATATCTTGTGCTTATTAGCCACAGACAAGCAGCAGCTTCCCATCCATCACCGAGCAGGACGCTTTAAAGCCGCCGCCGCCGCCGGCCTGCGTCGTTTAGTAACAGGTTCCCGCCCACCGGCTCTGCCGGCGTGGCAGCTGTTGGGTATGAAATGGTGCCCGGAATAAATGAGTTGGAGATGCTAACATTTGGCCCCGTGCGATGATCAATGCGGGCCTTCAGCGCCGCCCCGCCCAACCGATGCATTCATGGAGCGGACCGCCGTTTGATTTGATGCGCAGCGGACGGGCATCCATCATCATTATCAGACCAAACGGAACATTTCTGGTGCTGGTGACCGAGTGTGTTACTTATTTCAGTGTGGGAGAACAGGTGGCACACATGCAATGTCCGGACTGTGTGTGTGTGTGTGTGTGTGTGTGTGAGGTTAAAAAAGCCTGCCCTGGTAAGGATGAGGCGAGCTGCTCGGACTCGATGTGGCACATTCTTGGCACGGCACGGAGCCGAGAACACCAAGGTGTAAAGAAAGCCGGGCGGCGATGCCGAAGGGTCTTAGGATCTGGTTCCGTGCCCTTCAAATGACCTCCACCTGAGATGCACACACACCCACATGCACACACACACACACACACACACACACACACACACACACACACACACACAGCAGCACTCTGTGTGACATCTTATTTTGCATCAGGTCCGCTGGGATTCACCGTCTTGAGGAGCCGAAGTTACAAATGACCGACAAACATGGAGTCAGCATCCCACCAACAACAACAACACAACAGATAAATAACAACAGAAACGGCGCGCTGGCCCTTTAATCAACGCCGTCGTTAAGTTGCGACATTAACATGCTGAGGACAGTAAAGCTGCATTAGCATTTTTACACGCAATCAATTTGCCGCATGGTTTGTGTGCAGAGCTGACATGTGTCACCACACAAACACACACACACACACATACACACACACACACACACACACACACACACACACACACACACACACACACACACACACACAGACACACTTACACAGTCATTGACATTCATTTAGGGATAGAGACACACGCACACTGACAGACAAAAACACTCACACAAAAAACCCACACTTACTCACACACAGCCTCACACACATACGCACGCATTCACACAGACACACACACATAAACACTCTCACAAACACACATACACAGAAACTCACACACACACTCATAGACAAAAACACACACTCACACAAAAACAGCCTCACGCACACACAGGCACACACTCACAAACACAAACTCACACACTTATAGATAAAAGCACACACACTCACACAAAAACAGCCACACACACTCTCATACTCACACGCATACACACACATTCGCACAGGCACATACACATAAACACTCACAGACACAAACTCTCTCACACACACACACACACACACACACACACACACACACGCCTGCTTTACTGCGTCTTCATTTACTTTGATCACAGACACGGTGGCACCCAAAGGTGCTGTCCATGACGGGGACCTTTCTTCATTTAAAGGTGATGGAGGAGACAAAGTGTCCGTTAGCATCCGTTAGCTTCAGTGTGTTTGTAGCGTTAGCTAACAGCTGTAAACGATGGTTTGTTCGCTTCAAGAAGACTAAACCTGCCACGATGTTCACGTCATTAAAATACACAACAATGCATGATGTTTACATGATTGACAAGTCAGTTGTCATTTGTAATGTGTGTATAAATACATACTTTAAAGTGCCGTTCCTCACACATTTCAAAGAAACATATTTTCCCACTTTCGGCGTATTTGTTCCCGGGGACTATTTTCTTCCAAAGTGCCTCTATAAAAAGTGGACGTGTCTCTGAGAAGCTGTTCCAGTGAGGTCCGTGGAGCGACTGGGAGATTGCTTTCTCCTCGTGATGGACTAAAGGCACAATGAGGAGGATTTGTGTGTCCTCCTCGCCAGCAGGTGAAAGGACGACATGATGGAGGGCGACACGCCGGACAGACGTGGATGTAAACTGCAGCCCGGTTGGTGCAGGCGAGCAGTAACTCTGGTGGAGGCAGCGGGTCCATCGCTGTGAGCGCCGTCTCTCAGGAACGCCTGCAGGGAGTTTCTTTAAATTTGACACAAATGTCCAACCCGGACTCGAGGATGATCTCTCTGATTTTAGTCGTCCAAGGTCGAGGTCGCGGCTTGAGTTAGTGTCGTGGACATTCGTTTGCCACGGAGCTTGTTTTCTTCAATAACCCAAAATCCAATGAGAAAATCATGTTTCCCTCTAAATAGAAAGATTTAGCTTCTTTTTTTTAATTGTAATCTGGAAACTGGTCAACAGAGAACAGATAGTGATGATTTAAGTCCCAGCTTTAACCCCAAAACATGATATATCACTCTTTTTTCCACCTTGACCTTTTCTCTGAGTGTCTCTGGTAGCGACAGCGACCTGTCAATCAAAGTCAGCCCGCCCTTCAGTATACTCTGCTTTATGGTGTGTTTGTCTTTTACCCTGAAACACCAACGCCGGGTGATTTTACACCCGAGCGATTGTGTTGACGTTATTTTCATTGTGTTGCTTTTGTCTCAGTTGGGTCTTTGTGTAGCTTCATGCTGCTCACTGATGTTATTGAAGGTGGGCGTGTCTTATTGACGGTGGGCGTGTCTTATTTAATGTAGGCGTGCCTTATTGAAGGTAGGCGTGTCTTATTTAAGGTAGGCGTGTCTTATTGAAGGTAGGCGTGTCTTATTTAATGTAGGCGTGTCTTATTGGAGGTGGGCGTGTCTTATTGAAGTTGTGTCTCTCTGCTCCAATCCCTGTTTTTGTTCAACTTTCACGTGTTCAGGTGATTTTCACCCGACGTTTGAGATCGTGTAACTATTTTTAACGTTAGTGTTTGAGGGTTAAATAGCATAATTTACTAAATGAACATCATGCTGTGTTGAAGAAGACTTAAAAACAACCGACAGAGACGATTCACTTCTGTTTACAAAGATGTAGGAGGAGAGATCATTCAGTATTGGCTGCTTTGTGGATCAGTATTTGTCTTTGTGCCGTTCCTCCACTTCCTGTCTTCCCTCCACATGTTCTCTGCTCCCTCTCTGCACATGGAGCACTTTAACATGCACGCTGCATTTACTGTACTTAAAAGTGCTGTTACCACGCCGGTACATGAATAGCACTGAATAATGTACCTCGCCGGCGTCTATAGACAGACGGCGGAGGCGAGCGCCTCGACCCTATAGGCGTGATTCACTCGGCCGCCTCGCAGACGGACGCAGCGTTGCAGGCGTTCGCATAATGAACGCACACAATCCATGTATACAAATGCAAATGCTGCCGCGTTGCTTTGAAGATAATTGTGGCAAATCACACAGACTGACGAGCACTTTGCATTCACTGCTGCTCACTTGTTCCCACACACTGTACACACACGCAGACACACACACGCAGACACACACAGGTAATGAACGGGGACACAGAGCTGTGATCCACACTGCATTAACCTCTTCCAGGCACCGTGTGTGCAGATGATGACTGTGGTCTCTAAGGATTTGGCATGTGAACACAGTGTGTGTGTGTGTGTGTGTGTGTGTGTGTGTGTGTGGGGCACCTTGCTGTTTGCAGCACCCTGTCTACCTGCGCGTTGTTCCCCTTGTGGTACACAAGCACAGGTGCGTGACGCGTCCTTCACTTTAATGTGCCATCAATCTGTGGAGCTGGAGGCGAGCCCACGAGCGCAGCCTCCCCGGTCTCCCGCCGCACACACACACCATCACACAGCGACACACATTTGTACAGTTGATGTGCTCCCAGAACGGTTTGCGGTTGACTCACAAGAGATTTTTTTCTTGCCACGCAGATGAGAGGAGAACTTCCCCCAAGTCTGGCGCTGGAGCTCCGCCATTAAATTATCCATCATGCAATTAGACTCTGCCGAGAAGGGAGGGGGAGGCCGATAACGACAGACAGAGATAGAAAGCTCTCTGAGACATTCATTAAGTCCAGCGCCGAGTCTTGGTAGAAAAAAAACTTTGAGTAAAAACTCTTTTCATCAAAACACCGTACAACTTGATCACAAACGTTTAAAACCTTTAAGAAAAGACAGATTGTGTTTAAGTGCCATCGAGTTACAAGCCGCTAGCACCTTCGCTGTCTCCGCTAGCTCCCCGCTGTAGCCAGCTAGCGCTGCTGCTAACTCTCTGCTAGCTTCCTGCTAGCTCTCCGACAACCACTGAAGGTAGCGGGACCAGCCCCGGCTTGACGCCCGACTCCTGCAGCCGGGACGCGGGGAGCTAGCAGCAGCAGCAGCTAGCGGGGAGCTAGCAGCAGTGGGGAGCTAGCAGCAGCGCTAGCTTGCTACAGCAGGGAGCCAGCAGCAGTGGGGAGCCAGCAGCAGCAGCTAGCGGGGAGCTAGCAGCAGTGGGGAGCTAGCAGCAGCGCTAGCTTGCTACAGCAGGGAGCCAGCAGCAGTGGGGAGCTAGCAGCAGCAGCTAGCGGGGAGCCAGCAGCAGTGGGGAGCTAGCAGCAGCGCTAGCTTGCTACAGCGGGGAGCTAGCAGCAGCAGCGCTAGCTTGTTTGTAACCCGACTTTTACGGTAGTATTAAAAGTGGTAGAAATCTTGTTGGACATACTTTTAAATGTGAATTTTTGTGTATGAGGTGCATGCATCGTTTTCTGTGACTCACTACTCTTCCTATAGTGGAAACGCTGCAGCGGCAAAATGGTGCTGGCTATGTTGAAAGCGTCTCTTACATATAGATATGTATGCATCATGCATTCATACTGCTAGTTGTCCTCTACGTACTCCTCTTACTGCACAGCTCTTGACAGAAGTTATGTTAACTGCTTATCCTGGAGATGAAAGTCCTGGCGGGGAGTCAGCTCAAATCATTTTCACCCATTAATGTCAAACTCTGAAGCTCACGGTTTGGCGGCGAACACGTGAACCGCGGCGGCGGCTAAAGAGCCGAGGAGCGAGATCGAGGCGACGGAAACAAGTTTAGACGTCGCACGCCCCTTCAGGCCACCGGGCCATGAAGGACAGCCATTCTCAGATATTCATCATCATTACTTCTAAACCATCTCTGCTTTAATAGACGCTTGGAAGCGGTAAGTGACGGGATGGCGCTGACATTCACAAAGGTCACGCCAAGGATTCCCATCCGTGATGCCGCCTGCCGCGATGACTCATAGCCGCAGAACATCCATTGCGCTCCGCTTTGATTCACGCCCCGTGCATTAATGGACGCATTAACATATGTATAGTCATGTTAAATGTGTGTTTCAGGTAACGCGCGTACGGACGTGCTGTGGGTTGATGGACGGAGCGTTAAAGCCTTATAATGAAACCAGACTTTATGACTTATTCAACTCTCTTTGCATCACAAATTCATGTGGCACCCTTAAATCAAGGCTCTTCATTTCAACATGTCTTATTGCAGAAGAGCTCACAAGCTGCAGACTGCACCGTGCAGCATATCACAGTGGAAACCATCGGAGCAATTGACATATATATATATATGTGTGTGTGTGTGTGTGTGTGTGTGTGTGTGTGTGTGTGCGTATTCATCATAAAACTATAGGAATCTATGTTGAATGTGGAACACGGCTCCGCGGTGGAACATGGAAGTTGGCAGCTATCGATGTAGCTGAAATTGGATGTGACAGAGAACAAGCTGGATTCAGAGAGCTGAATCACAATTAGACAGCTCCATCGCTGTAAAAGGGTTTGATTTGTGGGACTCGTGTACGTTCACGGCTCGCGATCTTCCAGGACGGACCGAACTCTGCCAACGCCGCCGCCGCCGCTCGCTCCAGAGAACACGCGCTTTGTGGCAGGACACCATCTTAGCACCAAGAGAGAGAGAGAGAGGGAGAGAGAGCTATTGCCTGTGTCCATTTGTGCAGATTGCTTTCATTATTTGCACCTACATCTGATTTAATCTACATCCAGCTTGTTCTCATTGTGGCGCTTTGCCATCACTTTTCATTGAATTAGCAAACCGCTCTATTCAGGCTGAGCCCAAAGAGAAGTTTCATTTATTTACCAAAACTATTATCCTGCCCGAAGCCTCATAGCGAAGTCGCTTCTTAATGTTTACATCGATCTGCAGTCAGTAAAACGAGCCATTCAAACACAGAATACAGATTTCGATCTCCTTTAAAATCCCAAGCTCCATGGACTACAACGACCATCATGTATGTTTACCTGTACATGCATTAGTCTATTCATATCATAGAGAGGGTGCCACACCCTGTTTAACACGGCAGAATATCTGCCAACACCTTTAGCCGTAAACAACTGAGGAACAATGGCCAAAGCTAGCCTCCTACACGGCTAGCTAGCTACCCACGAGAATAAATGTGCACTTTTATTTAAAGAAATATGTGCAGTGAAGCGAAGCATCCAACCCCCCCCCCCCCCCCTCTCTCTCTTGGACTAAAAGTGAATTGGGAGATAGTGTGATTGGAGCAGACAAGGACAGACTGGAGGAGGAGGAAGGAGGGACTTAAGTGGGACGCCATAAGTCAGGAGGTCTGTGGAGGAGACATGAGGATCTAAGGTGATGATATCATATCACGCCGGATCGTGTTTTTACTCTTCTTGCACTGCGTCGCGTGTGCAGACGGTTCAGGATCACTTCAGGAGGCGGACAGGTTGGAGGAAACCTCCAGCGGTCAGATGAACATGCGTTTCAGTTGTAGCTCGCCATGTCTGGATTTTGCAGCTTTCCCTTTTCATGAAGTGTGAGCTGTGAGGGTATCGACTTTGTGTCAGCCCCTTTCAACCAAAGAGCTTTGAAGAGGTTTTCACTTGAAACAGCTGTGATCCAGACATCTCTCTTGAAGGCAGCGTGCACACCGTAATACATCATGCACTGCGTCGGGTGATGGGAGGTTAATTTGCTGGAACGAATAGTTGAAATAAGTTGATTAATTAACAAATTAAATTTGAAGACAGATGTTCATGGGAGAGGAATGTTTGACTTCACGCATTTTGAATTTGAAAAGAAAAGCCTATCAGGAGCTCTGCAGGAGCTGATGAGTCAGGTGGATAGAGAATAAAGGGAGGTAAGGAGGTAAGGAAGGAGGGGAGATATATCTTGGAAAGCCAGAGAAAAGATGGACAGATAGGGAAGAGGAGGCAAGAACTAAAAGCAGCTCTAAATTGCCGAGGAAGAGATGGCGCGATGGAGAGATGGAGGGATAAAGAGGAGAGGTGGAAGCACGCAGGGAGGCAAGAGGGTCAGAAGCAGAGAGATGGACTGATAGAGGGAGGAAGGAAGGAAGGAATGGAGAGATAATTGAAAAAAACAAAACAAATGGCAGGACAAGGTAAAGAGCGATGGCGAGTAGAGGGAGAGAGACGACGCTACAGCAGCGCTCCATTATATCGAGGAAGAGGGGATGAAAGAAAGAAGTCAATTCATAACTCATAGAGGCCTTCATCAGATAATTTAGTCTGAGAAACACCGGTGTGTGTGTGTGTGTGTGTGTGTGTGTGTGTGTGTGTGTGTGAAATGAAGATTTCAGAGCTGAATGGGAGACCTGCACGTCCCAGCATGCCCCATTCAGACAATCTTTTGACATAAAATATGTAATATTTTTCCATTTTTGAACCAAACAACACAGTTTCTTGACTGAAACTCCTTCCTAACAGGACAATACTTTGTTTTATTGTGATTGTTGTTGCAGATTCTGATTCTTTAGGTCCTAATCTTTCCATAAAGGTGTCTTATTGACGCTCCAGGAGGCTTTTTTGGGGAATCTGGCTCATATCATGCTGGATGTTCATAGTTACCATCAAAATATCTTTTAAAAGGGATTTTTTTTGCAGATATACATTTTTTTCCCAAGACTTTGCTGAACAAATACAAACAATAAACACAAGTATTGGAGTTAATTTGGGGTTCCTACGACGACTCAAACAGGGAAAAGAGGTCTGGAGACAACGTTGCCACAGTTTTTAACGGGTTAAGTTGTGTATAGAGTGTGTGAGAAGGGTTTTAAGTCAATATGTACACACTATGTGAGAGCGTAGCTGAAATTAGAGTCTGGGGGCAGCGCCGGTGCTTTAGAAGAAGATAAGCAGACATAATTAAGAGGCCATTAATAAATTTGTTAATGAGTATCAGAGAGAAAGAGGGGGAGGGGTCATGTGTAATTGTGCGCATGCATGTGTGTGAATCAGAGAGGGGAGGACACGCTCACTGTGTGTGTGTGTGTGTGTGTGTGTGTGTGTGTGTGTCTCTAATATTCCATATCCGGCGTATCTGCTGGCTGAGATAAGTTATCATTATGAGATATGTCCTGCCTGTGACACACACTCACTGTCATCTCTGCCCCATTTGCATAAAGAGGGCTTTTAGCGATGCCCTTGTACCCTCAATGACAGGATCTCTGCATTAGTCAACACACACACACACACTCAGACACACAAACCCGCACACTCACACACATGCATTATGTATTAAGAGCTCAACATACAGCTGTGTTTTAATGAAATGATTAACTTTACTACAAGAAGTTCAACATGCAAAATGAAGTCAACAACAACAGGAAGGACTGTTGTTTGTCTGGTGTAAAACAAATATTCTGGACTGACGCTGTGAACACATGATCATCATCACTTCTGGTTTAAATGAACCTTTAAACTCAAGTTGTTGACTTCAATCTGCATCACTAGTACCTTCTGTGTGGAAACCTCGAGGTCAACGGCACTGACTTGAATCCATCGTTTCTTATTTTTGAAGTTTTTATTTCATTTGCATAGTTCCACAGGAACATATCGGGTTTAGAGATCAAAGTTCTGAGTGATCGTC
Source organism: Clinocottus analis (assembly GCF_023055335.1). NCBI lineage: Eukaryota > Metazoa > Chordata > Actinopteri > Perciformes > Cottidae > Clinocottus > Clinocottus analis. The sequence continues at coordinate 13,514,389 of NW_027175943.1, read as the reverse complement.
CGTCCGGTTTGGATGTAGAATCAGACAGAAGTTATTCAGGAAAAAACACAGTTTAGAAAGAAGAAGGAACTTCCCTCGAGACGGATTCCTGAGTTTATTTAATACTGTGTTAAAAAAACACATAAAAAACATGAAGGAACCGCGTGCATGCAGGTTTAACCAGCAATGTGCAGCTATTTAATGACCAAGCGTATACATTTGATGGATTTTAATAACTTTATATGCACTGTGCGGCTGTACCATCGAGGAACAAAGTATTACATCAGGACTCTTTCTCTTTATATTCAATATTAAACGAGTCCGATCGGTTTCAGGGGCAAGAAAACTTGACTTGGACGTTAAAGTCGTCATTCCTGAAACTCCTTTCCTTCCATGTCCCTCAGGATGTCTAATTGGAGCTTAATAAGCCGCCTTTAAGTGTAGATATCACACAGCAGCATAAGCTGGACGTGACTTATACATGTAGAGCACTCATCCGCCCACTACAAGTCGAGGTAAAGCGAACACGCAACGTCTTAGAAACAGATTCAAATATTAACCAGCTCACACACACACACCCACACACACACACACACACACACCCCCTGAGGGTCGTGTTGTATTATGGGAAGCTTTCAGCGGAAGTATAAATGTTAGATTAATGTCAGTCAGGGAGCTGGGAAGTGCTTATGTCAGAGGAGGATGTGACATAGAAAGTTGAATCGTGTGTGTGTGCGTGTGTGTGTGTGTGTGTGTGTGGATCACAGTTTACATTGGAGCACGTGTGAAGTGCAGTAAGTGAAGCACTGGGACCGGGTGGAGGGGTTGCGTGCAGCGAGTCACTCGGGAAACACTGACTGGGCAGTAAAGGAGAGTTTACTGCTGTGGATTTATTCTGCCTCCGCCGAGAGAGATTGATCTGCACTCGGCTCCTCGGTGCAGCAGCAGCCTCCATTCGGTGTTTTAAAAAAGAAAGTTACCTTCAGCTTTTTGTGGACTGAGGTGCCCGGGAAGTTGAAGCGGACGCGGCAGCAGCTAGAATTGATTTTCCGCGCTGACGCTGTGTTTTATTTGGTTTTGAATCCTTTCGAACGGGATTTGCGTTCAATTTGGGAATTCTCTTTGAGTTATTCAGCGTCCGAGGAACTCCTTCTCTGGAAGCCCGACGTGATGCACGGCCTGGAGGCCGTCCACTGACGATGACTTTGTGGACTCAGTGTTTGCCTGAATTTATACATCCAGACAGGCGTTTTTCTTTTTTTTTGTGCTGTACTATTGTAATCAGTCCAAAAGCAGAAGTACTTTTCACAGACACTGCCAGAGTCCTCCTGCCCGGTGCCAGACAGAGTGGAATTAATACATATATTCCTTACTAATGCTAAATCTATCTTGGCATCCTCCCCTAAATGTCCTCTACATGTAGAGACTCTTCATTCACCTTTTGGATTTGTCCTGTGCCAGCCCACGTGTAAGTTATATAATCCACCAAAGCAAAAAATAATAAAGACCATGAGCCGATACTAAGGCACATATTACAGGAAACTTAGCGACTGGGATGCTAGTTTTTCAGTAGCAAAGAACTTAATCCTTGAAGCTTAGTCCTTGACGCCGATTCAGCCATTTTTAAAAATGGCTGAATCGGCGTCATCGCTGGTTATCGGTCTCGTGGATACGGGAGAACAGGCCGCTGCACCTGCTGGTGGTTTGTCACCTCACGAATAGAAGGTGGACAAATTAGGTGGCGACCTCTAGTGGCTGTGAGGATTGTGACGGGAGCAGAGGAGTTGTGTTGTTGTGTAGAGAGCGACAAAGGCTGAGTGAGGACGAGGTTGTGGAGGGTGAAGGCATTGAACAAACACAGGACTGTCCTCCAGGTAGCCGCTAAGCTAACAAACTGCCTCCGGTTCACTTCGCTTTATTAGCCTGTTAGCCATGTTCAAGCTAACAGTGTTTTGGAAGACGTTTGAACACGAGCAAAACTATTAAGATTAATTACCTTTTTGTAATTATGACCTCTAGTGGCTTTAAGGATTGTGACGGCAGCAGAGCAGTTGTGTTGTTGTGTAGAGAGCGACAAAAGCAGCGTTAGGAGGAGGTTGTGGAGGACGAAGGCGTCGAACAAACACAAGCCTGTCCCCCAGGTAGCCGCTAAGCTAACTCACGTATGAATGCAACAAACATGCGTTTTGTTTCAGTTCAAAACTTCCTCTGTGTCACGTCGCTCCATTAGCCTGTTAGCTAGTTAGCCGCGCGACAGCTGTGCTAATCGGCCTGTTTCGGCTCAAGCTAGCAGTGTTGTGGAAGAGAAACTGGGGACCAGTCGACTTATTGGTTTGAACAGGAGCAACACCATTAGGATTATCTACCTTCTTGTAGTTCTGAGCCGTGCACATCGGGGGCTTCGCTCCGTCTTCGTGGCGCACCGCATGTTTGCTCGGTGTTTTGTTTTTTTTAGCTTTCGTTGCCCTTTTAAATCCAGGCGTCTAATATCCTTTTCCAATTCCACGTTGCTCAGCCTCCCTGCTCTCAATCCTCCTGCAGCCTGAGGGGGCTCTGACTTAACTGTAATTACAAAGACCCGACTCCCACACCAGCAGCAATTAGATATACAAAAGGGCCGCGCATCCCGCTGCACCGCCGCCGCCGCCGCCGCACCTTCTGTTAAATGATTTGAGGAAATGAGAGAGAGCTGAGCAACATGGGAAAGCTGATCACCTCATTGAAAACCTGCCTATCTGCACCGCTCTCCTCTCTCCCCCTCCAGAAGCCATCACTTGTGTGCACAGTAAACCTCCCAGGACCTTGGAAGGAAGCAATTAGTCCCTGTTGCATGCCGGTAATGATCTGCCTGACGATAGTCGTTATGGCTTTGCGTGTTGGTGTTGGTTGCCAGGTCCTTTGCATACGCCTCCTTAAGCAGCAATTGAGCCGGCGAGCAGAAGATCCCTGGATCTTGAGGATTTTGAGAGATGAGCTTAAGTAAGCTGCAGTTAAGTCGCCCTGGTGGGAAGCTTTGGCTCCTCTCAAGTGTCCTTGAGTGTCCTTCAGAAGGTCTCTTTGTGTGTGACCCTGAACCTCTCACTGAAGTGTAGCTAGTGTTAAAGTTTTTATTCATGGAGATTTAAATGTTGAAGTGTTGAAGCATCAGACGCATGCACCATACTGGCCTGAATGTAAGACAGTCCCTCTCTTTTTCTTTTCTTCGTCCTCATCGTTGAAGCCGTCTTCTGATAAAAAAGTGAGACATGAATCGTTCCATAAAGGCCCAACACAAACCCCACATATCCTCACCTGTCTGCATGGTCGAAGCCGCTTTCTCCCTGAGCTCCCCGCCGTCACATCGGGTCACACCACTACAGTTTATTCGCTTGGTGCCAGATGATAATTCCCTCACAGCCGCGACACCAGCGCCGAAGCTTAAACCGGACTAAAGGAAAACACCTTTAGGGCTGACTAACTAAACGAGCCGCTACTGACTTCTCTGCTGACGTCAGAGTCTCAAACGCCTCTCCCTGGACCACAGTCTAACTTTTTGTTCACGTTGTCTTCATATAGATTCAGTGAGGAGGTTTTACTGTAAATGTGATGTAGACGTTAACCCTTTGCCTCCTGAGAGATGTGTCTCACTGCCACATGCAGAGCACCCATGACTCGTGTGTGTGTGTGCGTGGTATTTTCAGCACAATGTGTAGCAATGCATCTCAGTAAATCTCTCACACACACTCCTGTCCTCCACTCCTCCAGTAAACGTACTCGGCTGCGTTCGTCCTTCGCTCCCCTTTAAACCCGATTGCGGCGCCGCGTTGCGTCTCAGGGCCGAGCGGCGTGATGGAGACGCGCGACGGCAATAAAGAGAGTCACCAGCGCCGAGCCAGACGGGCTGACCGGGGCGACGGGGAGAAGAGCGCCGCTATAAAGAGACGACCGGGAGGAGAAGAAACAACAGATGTTGGAGGAGAGCGAGAGCACCGGGCCGGCTGGAGGTAACGGGGTTTCCCGCATGGGTCTTAACGGGAGGCCCGTCTCCGCACGCACAAAGGGAATCACCCCCGTCCAGTTCAATAAAGCAGCTTGCATAATTACAGTGCAGTTTACGAGCTGCAGGGAAATTGAATCCCCTCAGAACCAGGGCGGGAACGGTGAGAGAGAACGAAGGGGCGAGATAAGCAGGTGAACAAAGAGGAAATTATTGAGAAAAGAAGAAGGGAAGAGCAGGAAAGAGAGCGTGCTGTGGCTTCACTTTTTCTATTATCTCAGTGCAGCAAATTAGACTCAGAGGCACAGGAGCTAACTGTACAAACCCTGAGTGAGTGTGTGTGTGTGTGTGTGTGTGTGTGTGTCCTCTTCTTTGCTGTGATTAGCTGCAGCCGGGGTTGAGCAGCCCGCTGCTCCGTGAGGATAACCTCCATCTCGCTCGGTTCAATCCTGGCTGACAAATGCGCCCGGCGGCGGCGGCGCCGGTGACAATTGGACTTGGGGCCGCGCGTGCGGTTCGGTTGTTTATTGTCGAGTCGCCGCCGTTGCTGGTGTCGCCGATCAAAGAGCGATCGCAGCGGAAGGAGAGAACAGCCGCCGCAACGAGACCGGGAAATAATTAGGAGTAACATTTCGTGAACTGCGTGGCATTTTCGGTTGATTGCAGCGCTGCCAACGAGAACAGAGTGGGATGAGGATGTACTGTGTGTGTGTGTGTGTGTGTGTGTGTGTGTGTGTGTGTTTTGGTATGGGGGTGCATGAATGAATTGAGGACAGACTGGAAGAGAGAGTCTCTGCAAATCAGTTTAATTAAAGAGTACCGATGCATGAGATTAGATTGGGAGCCTATGGTGTAAAGGATATGATTGCACCGTGAGAGAGACACAGATATGGCGATAGGGAGCGAGCGACAGGGAGAGCGGTGGTGGTGGCGGCGGCGGCGGCGGCGGCGAGAGATTTCGGAGGAAAAACACAAGCCCCGCCGCTGCAGACTCCTGAGGCGGTCGGTGATGCACAACATGCCGGTCCCACAGCGCCGCTCAGGTTGCCAGAGCACCCGGGGTGTCTGCCCGTCTTCACCATGTGGTAAAGCCCCCCAGGGTGAGGCTGTGTGTGTGTGTGTGTGTGTGTGTGTGTGCGGGTAAAAAACTAAAATCGCTGGCTGGGCCTGTCTGTCGCTGAGAGCCTAATTAATAGCGTCGCAAAGAATGTGGTGACAATACGGAACACAACTGCTGCAGGACACACACACACACACACACACGCACACACACACACACACACACAGGCTCTACTGTATGTCCCATGTCCTTCGTGAGGACATTGAGTCTCTCAGGCCCCGGGCGGCTCTCTTAATGTCATGAGCGTTGCTTTGTGGCATTACGATGAAGTCCTCTAGAGACGATCCGGTTCAGGAAACTGTTTTTATTCTTTTGAAGTTGGGTTCACAATCACTGCTGTCCAGCTTCACCTCCAGTGAGCAGCAGAGAGATATTATCCTTTTCTTCTGTCCTCCAAGACACACTTTCCCTCAACATGTTTAGTTTCTTTACTATATTTTTGCTGTAGTTCGGGGCGTCGGTGGTGTTTAAGCAGTGACTCCACAGCCTCTGTTGTTCAACATGTTGTCATGTTGGCACATTAAAGTATGCAGAATGATCTCAGCACATCCGTCCTGCAGCGTACCCATGATGCACCGGCAGCCGCCGCAGGATTACTGACGCTGAACATCTGTGTGGTTCCTGAAGGGATTTATGGATGCATGTGAGATGACACGAGTATCCTCTCTGATACCTGGATGGCTGAATCCAGGTAGTCTGAGAAGATAACCGTCTGAGAGGACGCGCTGGACATTGTTCAGCGCTCCAGTGGAAGAGAGACGGCGCTCTCATTGTTCAACTTGCAGACGGAAACGTCACAGTCCACGCCTCACACGCCGGCATCGGGGATGTGACCTGAAGGAGAGAATGAAGCGACGCTCGAGTGGCCGGTGATTTCCTCATCTGGGAGCGGATGCTGACATCAACTATGAAAGAGAGGAAGAGGAACGGGGCGAGCGAGGGGAGGAAGAGAGGAGGAAGAGAGGAGGCAACGTTTGTTTCTTTTACAACTCCTGACACTCGTTAGACAAGGTGTGTGTGTGTGTGTGTGTGTGTGTGTGTGTGTGTGTGTGTGTGTGTGTGTGTGTGTGTGTGTGTGTGTTTCATACATACAGCGAGAGGATCATTAGCATTGTGCTCCATGTTTACTGTTATGGAGAGAGAGAGAGAGAGAGAGAGAGAGAGAGAGAGAGAGAGAAAGAGAGAGAGAGAGAGAGAGAGAGAGAGAGAGAGAGAGAGGGAGGGAGAGCGAGAGATGGAGGGAGAGAGAGAGAAATATGGGGGTATGAGAGAGAGAGAGAGAGATAGATGGGGATGAGAGAGAGAGAGAAAGAGGGAGAGAGAGAGAAAGAGAGAGAGATAGAGAGAGAGAGAGAGAGAGAGAGAGAGAGAGAGAGAGAGAGAGAGAGAGAGAGAGAGAGAGAGAGAGAGAGAGAGAGAGAGAGAGAGAGAGATGGAGGATGAGAGGGATGAAGGAGGCAGAAGTGCTGGCTCAGTGCTGTGCCAAAGGAAGAAGAAGAGGAAGAGAGGAGGAAGGTGGAGAGAGGTGTTCACTCCATATGTTCAGAGATGAATGAGAGAAGAGAGAAGAGGCAATTAAAAGAAGGGAAGATGTCCTCTCTCTCTCTTTTCCTCCTCGTCTGAAGGCCCCTGAACGCCTCGTGGTGTCGCTGTCATGAGAGAAACGTGACGAAATATTCAAGGTTTTCAGTACAACATGATGAAGATGATGATGAAGATCCACAGGCTGTCCTGAACATACTCGTTCCTTCTTTTGTTTTTAACGGCCGAGTCATTTTGTGCGTGTAGAGATTAGCGTGCTAACCTGGACCATGCTAACAGCAACATGCAGGCCAACGACGGGTTTGAAGAGTCGATGAAGAACATTATGAGACCGACTCATCATTTAATTTGAATGCATCCGCGTTTGAGCAGAGGTCCAAAAATCCAAAGCAAACAATAGCCTCACAGTATTTCATCCCACAGCCTGAAACAGTAAAGTCAGACCACGATATCACTTCATCAATTAGCTTCTCCAATGACGTCCTGCCGTTTAAAAGCCCCACACGTAGAGCTGTGAAGTGTTTCTGATAATAATGTGAAAGCAAATTGATTCGTCCTCTTTCTATCAGCGACTCTGGATGTGATCCAAGTGAAGGATCGAGCAAAGAGACCTTCTGGTGTGTTTAACTTCGTCAACGTGTGTGTGTGTGTGTGTGGCAGAGAGACATCAATTGGTCATTAACGAATGCGCGATGGGGTTGTGTGTCTGCCGCGACCGGCCTCGCTGAGGTCAGAGGTTGCCGACGCGACAGCACACGAGCCCCTTGCAGGGCCGGCTCGGCCTCATCCATCTCTGTCAGAGACTCAGCCAAGAACACACACGAGCATGAATGCATAGAGACATGTAGACATGCATATCCTGAGAGTACACACACACACACACACACACACACACACACAGATGGAGCAACCACATAGCATCTGGTGTCACTTTCACATGCATTTGGTTTGCAGCCTCACGGGAGACGACTGAAAGACAATGACAGCAGAAACGCTCATGACCCATTTTTGTCATAACCTGTGTGTGTATAAGTGTGCGTGTGTGTGCGTGTGTGTGTGTGTGTTTCTCATCTTACTCCTAAACATCTGAGGAGTAAGGATCCTCAGAGGCAGAGGAAGGCGGGTTATATACCGTCTGACTGTTGAGGTTTTCTGAATAACGGCGAACAGTGGATGGCATTTGGACTGAAGAGGACCACTCTGCAGTGTTTCAGTGTACATCCTCTCATGTCCACCTACAGACACTAGAGGCACACAGGTCATAGTTTATTTTGTACAGCTCAAAAACACAAATATTCGGATGCTTTACCATCTGTACACATGACATCCCTGTCCCAAAACCTCACATCGGACCAGGAACAACTCCTCAAATGAAGATAGAAAAAACCCTGTGACAGGGAAACAGGAAGAACCTTCACACAGAGGAGGATCCTCTCCACGATGGACAGAAGCAACAGATGTCATGTGACCAGAATGAGCAACGTAACAGAGTTACAGCCCATCACATACATGACAGAGACTATTCATGTAATGAGTAGTATATGCATGGTACATGTCCATGAAGCAGAAGAGGTAGAGAGGAGCATCAGCAGGGCCAGAGTGATGCATTTCGCTATCGAGTGTTATAAATATTCCTTTTGTTTACCGTGACAATAGTTCATAAAGTGGCCGCTGGGCTAAATGTTGCCTCAGTCGCCAGCGAGAGGATTTACATTTCATCAACACGGCAGTGAGTCCCGAAGGCGTCAGGACCGAAAACTCAACAATTTCTAAACTTCCAACCAATCAACACGATCAGAGTTGTTCACTTTCTTTGGCCAATTTGTATCTCCTTTGTGTCTTTTGGGGGAAATTTCTCTCATATTTCCATGTCTGATATTTATGTCCTCCACTTGTCTGTGGCTGTGAGTTATGGCATAATATACTCAAAGTGTCATCTGGAGAGCGTCTATGGACAGGAAATTGGCTTGTATTTGCCTCTAATGGCTCTTGAGGGAACATTCCTATTTATCTCTGTGTAGGTCAGCACTTACCAGGAAGAGGAGAAATATAGTCCGGTGTTAAAAAGCTGAGAGATGTAAGGTGTCGTTACGAGAGGGAGAAGAAGAGAAAGATAAACTGAGTGTACAGAAGAGAAAGAGAGAGGCGTTGGCGCTGGAGAGAAGGAGTGTGTGGGTGGAAAGTTTGGTTCCTGGCCATTGACTCTTTTCAGCGTTACAACAGCGGGGCCATCGGTGATTGATCTCTCCACTCGCCTCCCACTCTTTTCTCTCCCTCCGTCTCTTGCTGATTCACTCGCTCGCTTTCATCCCCTCCTCCCGCCGCAGAGCTTTCCTCCACGCTTTCCTTCCTTGCTCCCTAAGTTCTTATTTTCTTCCTCCATCCATCCTCTTCCTCCTTCCCTCCAGCCAGCCTTCTTTATCTCTAGTCTCCAACTTGCACCAACTCTCCACCCTCCTTCCTCTTCCCCCTCTTCCAGCTCCTTCTTCTGCCTCCCATCCACTTCTGTGACCATTCAGTACTAGGTCTTTGCATTGTGAAGGCTCTTCCTCAGGCTTAGACCTGTGTTGCTACGTTGCTGTATTTAGGGCTACATTGCTGTGTTTAGGACTATGTTGCTGTATTTAGGACTACATTGCTGTATTTAGGACTATGTTGCTGTATTTAGGACTATGTTGCTGTATTGAGGACTATGTTGCTGTATTGAGGACTACATTGCTGTGTTTAGGACTACATTGCTGTATTTAGGACTACGTTGCTGTGTTTAGGACTATGTTGCTGTATTTAGGACTACATTGCTGTATTTAGGACTACGTTGCTGTGTTTAGGACTACGTTGCTGTATTAAGGACTACATTGCTGTATTTAGGACTATGTTGCTGTATTTAGGACTATGTTGCTGTATTGAGGACTACATTGCTGTGTTTAGGACTACATTGCTGTATTTAGGACTACGTTGCTGTATTTAGGACTACATTGCTGTATTTAGGACTACGTTGCTGTATTTAGGACTACATTGCTGTATTTAGGACTACATTGCTGTATTCAGGACTACGTTGCTGTATTTAGGACTACGTTGCTGTATTTAGGACTTTGTTGCTGTATTTAGGACTACATTGCTGTATTTAGGACTACGTTGCTGTATTTAGGACTACGTTGCTGTGTTTAGGACTACATTGCTGTATTTAGGACTACGTTGCTGTGTTTAGGACTACGTTGCTGTATTTAGGACTACGTTGCTGTATTTAGGACTACGTTGCTGTATTTAGGACTACGTTGCTGTGTTTAGGACTACGTTGCTGTATTTAGGACTACGTTGCTGTATTTAGGACTACATTGCTGTATTTACGACTACGTTGCTGTATTTAGGACTACGTTGCTGTATTTAGGACTACGTTGCTGTGTTTAGGACTACATTGCTGTATTTAGGACTACATTGCTGTATTTAGGACTTTGTTTTCTGTATTTATGACATTAGCTGATAGTAATTAAGCCTTTGCCCTCTCCTCAATGTAATGGCTTCATGCATCATATTTATGTTCATATCTTGGCTTCAAGGTTGCCGTGCTGTCATAACATGAAAACAGACAACATGGACCAGAGCAACTTGTTTGCAGCATGGCAGCTGTAACCCTTTAGCATACATCCAGTACTCTGCAGTGCTGAGGTTGAATGGATGAAGACGCTGTGTGTGTTTAAACCCTGGACATCAATTACGAGGTGAAGATTGGTCCACTGCTGATGTCATCTCTACTTCTACTGGTCCGGATTGAGCAACTCTGAGCTGCTGGGCCTCCATTAGGTCTTTGCATTGTGAGGACTCTTCCTCAGGCTTTGATTCACTGCGTGGGGATTGGATTGAACGCATGATAAAGATATTCCACATGTTAGCATGAAACTCAAACCATAAAGACTTTGACACAGGCAATAAACCAGGACCCACCTTCAGGCCCTCATCATGTCGGCGCTAGTGATGCGTCCTGTTCAGCGTTCAATTATAACCCACCTGGAGCCTGAAGGACTGCACCGCTTTGCCTGGATGGTAATCCGCTCTTCCCCTGGGATTAACCATCCGTATACACGAGGACCTCGTACAACCCTCGTTAAAGTCATGTGACCACAAGACAGAAATATGGATCCACACACAGGACGTAACCTTTCTGACCTTGGCCAGGTTGTATTGCGTCATCGCCGTAGAGGCGGCGGCTCAGAAAGGCTTCTGAGAGACGCCGACCGATGACGGCCATCTTGCAAAGAGGATGTTGGAAGCTTAAACTCTCGTTGGAGAGGTTACGTCTCGTTATTTAGGACTCGAGTTCAGCTTTCACTTCGCTGCTTTCTACATTTTCTGTCCTGCTGTGTCTCTCTCTCTCTCTCTCTCGTCCTTGTTTTCTGTCTCTGATCTGAAGCACTTTGTTCCTCTGTGGTTTGATCTCTTCCCCGTTTCCCCGCTCTGATCCAGGTGAGGCCCGTCTCACCGGGCATCCCTCCTTCTCCTTCAGTTGTTCCTTTGCTTCTTCTTCTCCCTCCACGCCTCCGTCTGGTTGCCTGTGCAGACTCATCCTCCCCTTCGGGGGTCTTCCTTTCAGCTTTTCTAAACCGGCGTCTTCCCTCCTTGATTCATGCCCTCCCTCTTTGTCTCACTCCTCCTCCTTGTCATCCCCCTTTTCAATCTGGTTATTCATCCCCTTCTCTTATCTTCCTCTCCGTATTCACACTCTCTCACTTTCCGAGGCAGCTGCTTTTGTTTCTGTCTCTCTCTGACTTCATTATTAGGCCGTTCGTTTAAGCTTTAAATCATTAAGCTTTAGTGCACGCACTGAAAAGTTCACTCGTTGCTTTTCTAATTAATCCAACACGTCTCAGTCTCCCTGACCTGTGAGTGTGTGTCATGTCCCGTTGGAGTGGTTTCTGTTTTATTACTTTATCTTATAATAACCAAAATATAAAAAAAAGAAAACATTGCGATGAAATGTTCCATCAATTAACCTGATTTTGGCAAAATCCACATTGTGCTAATTATGTTACATAATTGCTGTGTTTAGGACTACGTTGCTGTGTTTAGGACTATGTTGTTCTATTTAAGACTACGTTGCTGTATTTAGGACTATGTTGCTGTATTTAGGACTAAATTGCTGTATTTAGGACTACATTGCTGTATTTAGGACTACGTTGCTGTATTTAGGACTATGTTGCTGTATTTAGGACTACGTTGTTGTATTTAGGACTATGTTGTTGTATTTAGGACTATGTTGTTGTATTTAGGACTATGTTGCTGTATTTAGGACTATGTTGTTGTATTTAGGACTATGTTGTTGTATTTAAGACTACGTTGCTGTATTTAGGACTACGTTGCTGTATTTAGGACTACGTTGCTGTATTTAGGACTACGTTGCTGTATTTAGGACTATGTTGTTGTATTTAAGACTACGTTGCTGTATTTAGGACTACGTTGCTGTATTTAGGACTACGTTGCTGTGTTTAGGACTACATTGCTGTGTTTAGGACTATGTTGTTCTATTTAAGACTACGTTGCTGTATTTAGGACTATGTTGCTGTATTTAGGACTATGTTGTTCTATTTAAGACTATGTTGTTGTATTTAGGACTATGTTGTTCTATTTAAGACTACGTTGCTGTATTTAGGACTACATTGCTGTATTTAGGACTACGTTGCTGTATTTAGGACTACGTTGCTGTATTTAGGACTATGTTGCTGTGTTTAGGACTACGTTGCTGTATTTAGGACTATGTTGTTCTATTTAAGACTACGTTGCTGTATTTAGGACTATGTTGCTGTATTTAGGACTACGTTGCTGTATTTAGGACTACATTGCTGTGTTTAGGACTACGTTGCTGTATTTAGGACTATGTTGTTCTATTTAAGACTACGTTGCTGTATTTAGGACTACATTGCTGTGTTTAGGACTACATTGCTGTATTTAGGACTACATTGCTGTGTTTAGGACTACGTTGCTGTATTTAGGACTACGTTGCTGTATTTAGGACTACATTGCTGTATTTAGGACTACATTGCTGTATTTAGGACTACATTGCTGTATTTAGGACTTTGTTTTCTGTATTTATGACATTAGCTGATAGTAATTAAGCCTTTGCCCTCTCCTCAATGTAATGGCTTCATGCATCATATTTATGTTCATATCTTGGCTTCAAGGTTGCCGTGCTGTCATAACATGAAAACAGACAACATGGACCAGAGCAACTTGTTTGCAGCATGGCAGCTGTAACCCTTTAGCATACATCCAGTACTCTGCAGTGCTGAGGTTGAATGGATGAAGACGCTGTGTGTGTTTCCTTCAGTATTTCCGGGGTTGTAAACCAGCAACTCTCTTCTCTCGTCTCTGCCGTTGACAGTTGCTCATCTCCTTCCTGCAACACAGACTGGGTTGCATTCACAGACGCGTTGATCCAGCTTCACGAGGCTGTCGTGTGTTTTCTCGCTGTTCTGCACTACTTCCTTCTCACGATGTTGCAACACACACGTGCACAAGTTGTGTCACTTTGTGTAACTCACATGGGGAAAGAGAAGCCGTTTGTTTTGAGACGTCCCGCCCCTTCCTCTCTCTCGTCCTATGAGGGATGAGGCCACTGGCGGTTTGGAGATGATTGATGTGCCTTGTAAATATGGCCATTACCATGTCGGCTCTCCCCGGCTTCATACCCATTATTCACTGTCAACTGGGGCCACTGCGAGCCCCTAATTTCATGCAATTTAGCCGTGCACCTAATGAGAATGGTGCAATATGAAAATATGAGAACACATGCGGCGCCTTCTCATCCTGAATCCAGAGTGTAAACGCACCAAAAGGCCTCACTGTGATATGAAAAGGATCTCCGTCCCATCCTCCACTTGTCCTCATTTCAATATGTTATTGCTTTGGTGGCTGCCGTCGAGCGTTTGGATGCAATAAATGCTGTGAGGGAGAAAAGGGAGGGGGGGGGGGATGAAATACTAGCGGTTGTAAAATCCATATGTCCATGGATTAATAGCTGCAGGCTGCTCATGCTAGTGGTGAGAAAGACAATATTCGAGTCAGTGGGGAGTAACAAGCTTATTAACTCCGGAGAAAGCTCAGAAGTGTTTCTGGGCCCAGTGTGCAGCGGCACGGCGTGTTAAGTAGCAGCAACCAAGCAGGAATTTGCCCACAGTGCTGTATTTGATTAGAGGGAATTATACAGCAGTGACCTTTGTCCACCGGCTGAGGAAGGAACAGATAAGCTCAAAGTTGATTCCTGGTTTTTTTTCCGGCGCAAAAACACAAGCGCACAAGCTGAACAATGCAAGAACGACTTCACTCCTTCGCCGCACGACCAGCATGCAACTGTCAGCCGCGCCGTTGCTCGGCCTTCGAGCAACGATTGCTCTGAGAAGTCCAGCGTGCTTTGTGTCCACCTGTCAGGCGGCACAGACGACAACCTGTCAGCCGGTGACAGAAAGTTGTGTTTAACGACACGCCGAAGCCGATTTCTTTGATGACGCACGAATGGAAGGAAACAACCTCGCAAGGAGCGTTTACTGCAACAGCTGAAGTTGTGTCTCGTGATCTAATGTGTGTAGTTTAAGTCTAGTTTGTTGGTCGGTGGAACCTTTGTTTCGTCGTGTTTTAACGCATAACTCTTGAGTATTTTGACACGACAACTGAAGGTGACGCTAACATGTAATACCTTTTTATAAACGCCATCGTATTGGTCCCAGCTTCTTGTCTAATTACTGGGGGATTGTAGATGAATTTTAGTCCACTTTGTTTGCTGTATGTAGGACTACGTTGTTGTATTTAGGACTACGTTGCTGTAATTCGGACTTTATTGCTGTATTTAGGACTTTGTTTGCTGAATTTAGGACTTTGTTTGCTGTATTTAGGACTTGGTTTGCTGTATTTAGGACTTTATTGCTGTATTTAGGACTACATTGCTGTATTTAGGACTTGGTTGTTGTCTTCAAGACCACATTGCTGTACTTTGTTTCTCATGCCAGAGCTTAGCTGCCAGAGACGGAGCGGTGTTAAACGTCACCGTGCAGGTCGAGCATCCAACCTGAGAAACAGTGCCATCCCACAGATTCTTGCCGCTGGTTTTATCAGACCCGTCTTGTTTCGTTGTGGGAGAAACGGTCGTCAACAACCTGCGCTACGCCGGCCGCTAACACGTTAGCAGGCGGGTAACTGAAGCACTACTGTGCCGGAGTTCCACATCTCGCTTGTTCTTCTTCCCAACTTTCGTCTCTGTTGTCCAGTGTCGATGAGTGTCTCCTCTCCACTTCTTCTATTCTCACGGCGTCACCTCCTGCGCTGCACCAGCCGCTCTGTCTGCTGCGATCCGTTCGGGGGTTGCAGCGATGCGCTCAGCGGCCCGACTCTCTCCGCCGAAGTCTCCGGGCTTCAACGCTGCCAAACGCCGAGGCAGTTAGTGAACTACAATGGCCATAATTCATCAGGCGCGCGTCAGCGATGTCGCACATCTGTTCTCCCTCCGGAGTCTGACTGCGTCGGTGCCGACACAGACCGAGCGCAGCGCGGCGTGAGACGACGGGCAAACAGATGGAAGCGTAATAATCAGCCGTTGTCGCCGGCGCCATCGGCTTCGAGTGGTTTGACAGACTTCGGCGCCGGTGGAAAAATATGAATCACCGCGCTCGCTAAATGAAACATCAATACATATCATAATAGCGGTGGATCCCAGAGCTGCTGGAGTGAACTGACTACCTGTGGGACACCTGGATGAAGGCAGAGAGTCCTCTTTCTTTCCTTCAGCTCGTCCTCGACGGCTCTATTTCGTCTTCCTCTGAGCGGCATGCCAGTCATTCAGAGTCTCTGATTCTGCTGACGCCGCTGTTCTCTCCCGTCACCTTCCTCCGTCCACTGCATTGCTCCTCCACCTTGTTTTCTCGCGAATAAAAAGGACTTCTGTGCTGGATGGGTCTCCATCTTTGGGGAAACGAGAGGGAGGGAAGAGGGAATGGGGGAAGAAACAAGATTTACTGTAGAGCCAGATCAACCTGTCTGGGACAAATATCTGCCGTTAGGCTCCGGATGACCTTGACCTCTACACCGTTAGTCTCCGCCTCCCTCGACCTCCCATTCTGGGACTGACCGCTGGCGCTGGTCATAAACCGTGCCCTGCCGAATCGCCCAAATGTGGAAGTCATTCCTAGAGATATAGTGAGAGGAAAAGTAAGACAGGACTGTGTGTGTGATGACAGCCGGTCCTGGCACACCATCTTTGCTTCTACAGCCAAGCCAAATCTTTTGGAGGTGTCCAACACACAGACACACACACACACCTCTGTGTGTCTTGCCGGATGCCACGGGGGGTGAAATAACACTCTGATGCCCAGTTGTCGTCTGTAGTGAAGCAGCCGCCAAGCTCAGGGTGACTTTAATGGTTGAAATTATTATTATGCAGTCAAATTAATCCTCCTCTTTACTAAGGTCACTCTTTAATTGGCATTGAGTGTCTGAGGGATTGAACACACAAATCCTCATCATGCATGAACACACACACACACACACACACACGGTCCCGTGTTGGAGGATAGGAGGCACTCTGGTAACTAATGCAATGATAAGCTGTGTGTGTTTCAGCCTCGTGGTCTCAACACCACTTCAGAGCCGCAACACAACTGAACACAAGTCCTGCAAAGGATTGTGGTAGTTTTTGAAAAAGTTGTAGGCATAAAAGTGGAAAAATCCAGCAGCTTTAATCGAAAAATGTCAGAAGGAGCTTTCAAAGCGTCCTGCAGCTAAAGCCTGGATTCAGACTTGAACTGGATTTTTTATGGATGTTTTTTCACTCCTGAGCGATGTATTGTGATTTTTAATTTTTTAATGTAAGTCATGTACCTGGGGTTGCTGTCGGATCTCATAGACATGAATACACGCATGATGCTGTTTGGGTTTTATAATACATGGAGTGTATTAGTGAAAAACAATGATATTATAAAATAGATAACTTTTAAAAATAAAAAAAGGAAAATGTAATGTCCCACAGCCATCTTTTTTTTTGCTTTTTTTTCTCAAATCCGTACTTCTTCGTGGCGGCTCTGTGCACCTGGCGTCCTGCGGCGTGTGTTATCCAACATGGCCGCCTGGAGGCGGAGTCACGCTGAAGGTCGAGCTCGGCCTCTCCTCGTGCTCGGCTCTGCACACGGCGCGCGGTCTTGATTTGGGATTAACACTCAGGCCCTTTCAGATTACCACAAAGGTTTTGAGCGTCTGCGTCCGGACGGATGAGCTTTCATCTCTTTTGGCGTTGGAGACTCGATCCAGAGCCTCCGGTGAAACGCCTCCAGCCAAAGGGAAGAGATGGAGGACGTTAAGGGGAATATTAATAATCACAAAACAAACTGAACAAATCCACAGCTGTATTGCGTTGATTTAGTGAAATACATAATGTAAGCCTTTCATTTGAAGGAGGTCTCCACCTGTAAGACGATGAGGTCGCTCTTCATGGTGAGGACTGAGTTATCATGATGAAGTCCTCTGCAGGACTCCTGAGACTCCGACTCAAGTGTGCTTCAAAAGAAGTATTTATTGAAACGCCCTCACATTTAAATTACATACAGATGATTCTTTTTTTTATTTTAAACACACTTTTTGTAGCTGGCGTGTCGAGTCTTTGAGGGGTCGAGTGAAACTTTACTTCATATCGATGAATATGCAGCACGACTCTGCAACAGGAAAACATTGCTGACATTATAAAGCATGCAATGAATACCATAATCTCTTATATTAACGATAATATAAGATGATTACACAGCTGACGCCTGCACGGTGTTTTCTTTACTCACTCATTCATTCATTAAAAGACTTTCTTCATCGAAGAATTTTGACATTTTTGTTGTTTTCTGTTGACATGTAAACATTAGAACAAACACATGAGATGAGAATGTTTTCATGTGAACGTTAGGCTGGACACCTTTTGCATGTCTCTCTCTCTCTCTCTCTCTCTCTCTCTCTCTCTCTCTCTCTCTCTCTCTCTCTCTCGCTCTCTCTCAATTTCAATTCAGTTAGCTTTATTGGCATAAATGTTGCAACAACAATATTGCCAAAGCATCAAAACACATCAGAAAAATAGAAATGTACAACTCTCTCTCTCTCTCTCTCTCTCTCTCTCTCTCTCTCTCTCTCTCTCTCTCTCTCTCTCTCTCTCGCTCACCCTCTGGCCTCCCCCCCATACTTCTCTGTCCTCGTCCATATTTGATGCGTCTCATTAAAACTTGATCGTGGAAACACTTCAGCATTCTGACATTCCTTCTGATCCACTATTTAGTCTCCCTCAGCACTCGGGAGTGAAATAGCCCTCCGTCTCTCTGCGTGTGCGGCCTGAGAAAACACACACACACACACAAACACACACACACACACACACACAGGAGGTTTGAGGAGGAAACAGCGACTTATCTCCACAGCGATGCCCGATATGTTCCCCGAGACAAATCGGAGTCGGGTGCCTGCGAGCGCACCGAGCAAGCGGCGGCGTTGGTCCTGCAGAGCGAGGCAAACAGACGGCAGGAGACGGTTCATTAAACTTTCAGTATGACGGCTAAGTTGTTGCTCTTGTTTGTTTCTTGAGGTTTTGCCAGCTCACATGCAGGAAATGGAGCTTCCTGCTCTGTTTACGCGCGCTGGGGGTGGACCGCGGGGCGCTTGTGGGTTCATATTTCCACGTATAAGCTACAAGTTTACTGAGGTCACATGATCGCCACCTGCGGACAGAAAAGAAGTACACCGCTTGAACCTTGGGGCCTGGTCACTAACAGCTGCAAGCTAGAGGCGCTAAAGCTGCAAGCTAGAGGCGCTAAAGCTGCAAGCTAGAGGCGCTAAAGACACTTCCATTAGTGAAAAGTATCTGTGTCCTCCCCAAAATGAAAGGGGGTCCTCCTGGGCCCACGCTAGACCCTCACACCAAGTTACATGGTGTGTTTTTTAATTAAGCAAAACTAAAACAACAAATTATACCTATTTAAACTAAACAAATAGCGTAAAAGTCGGGTTACAAGCGGCTCCTACCTTCAGTGGGTGTCCCCACTGTAGCAAGCTAGCGCTGCTGCTAGCTTCCCGCTGTAGCACGCTAGCGCTGCTGCTAGCTCCCCGCTAACTGTTGCTGCTGCTGCCGGCGTCCCCGCTGCCTGAGTCGGGTGTCTAGCCGGGCTGGTCCTGCTCCCGTCGGTGGTTGTCGGGGAGCTAGCGGGGAGCTAGCAGGTAGCTAGCGGGGAGCGAGTGGAGAGCTAGCAGAGAGCTAGCAGAGTCCAGGACACACAGTGCAATAACAACTTGGTTGCCTCAATTGAACCCGTGAAAGATGCTTCTCTTTAGAAGGATCCCATCAATCCTGCTGAAAGCCACAGTCACACACACACACACGCACACACACACACACACACACACACACACACACACACACACACACTCACATGCATTCCAGCGCACACACTTCACTGTTTGACTGTTTCACAGTGCAAATATCAAGACCTGCCACTTGTTAAGTCGATGTGCGTACTCATAGTAAGGGTGCGCATTAATAAAGGCGCATTGACAGGTGTGTGTGTGTGTGTGTGTATGTGTGTGTTCCCAGGTTGCTAACCATGTGTGTTTAACCCTGTGTTTGCTCTGCAGAGCCCCAGCTGAAGGGCATCGTCACACGGCTTTACTGCAGACACGGTTTCTACCTCCAGATGCTGCCGGATGGCACCATGGAAGGCACAAAGGACGAAAGCAGCTCCTTCTGTAAGTGAACAATCAGACAATCAGTTCGATGAAGGATTGTGCGTCACTGGTCTGTCATGTGTACCACCTGCCTCCACGTTAAAACAGGACATTTAAAAGGGAATTGTACATCTCTGGTTTGTAATGAGTAGAGTGAACATGTTGTGGTTTCACTTTTCTCTCCATCCCCACAAACCTCACGTTCATAACGCACTATTTTGGGGCCGACTGTATGCACTCAGCTTGTGACTGCAGTATTTTAAATTCACTTAATGTGAGCAGAGAATCCTCTGAGGATCTGATTCGAGACTTAAAAGCTCTGCCCATTAGTGCAAAAACATGCTGAGATGTACACACACACACACACACACACACACACACACACACACACACACTCTGCGAGGGGTCTTCACCTGGGTGATTACTGACCAAACACGTCAGATCTCCTGGACTCCCTCCAACCCTGCCGAGGAGATCAATATTGTATTAAAGGATATCCCTGATGTGGCAACACAGCATTTTTTTTCTTCTTTTTTTTTCTGTCAAAACACCAGTTTGGATAGAAACATGAAAACATAAAGTTTGCACAATTTGGGATTTACAATCTACAGAGAGGAGAGAAAAAATAAAAATAAATCAGACCTTTAGCCGGTAAAGTTTATATTTCAGCGTTTTAGTGTGATCAGGTAACCTTGAGACATATAACATCATCATCATCATATATATATATATATATATATATATATATATATATATATATATATATATATATATATATATATATTATATATATATATTATTCTAGGTATTCCTAGGAAAGAGTTTATTGTGAACCTGAAAGTTTTGGTGTGACGATCCCTCTGGGAATATTAGCAAATCCTGAGACTCCGCCTCCAGACTCCGCCTCCAAACTCCGCCTCTAAACTCCGCCTCCAGACTCCTCCTCCAGACTCCGCCATGAGACTCCGCCATTAGACTCTGCCTCCAGACCCCACCTCCAGACTACTCCTTCAAACTCCGCCTCCAGACTCCGCCTCCAAACTCCGCCTCCAGACTCCTCCTCCAGACTCCTCCAGACCCCGCCTCCAGACCCCGCCTCCAGACTCCTCCTCCAAACTCCGCCTCCAGACTCCTCCTCCAGACTCCTCCAGACCCCGCCTCCAGACCCCGCCTCCAGACCCCGCCGCCAAACTCTGCCTCCAGACTCCTCCTCCAGACTCCTCCAGACTCCTCCTCCAGACTCTTCCAGACTCCTCCTCCAGACCCCGCCTCCAGGCGGCTGCGCGGTCACCGATTGGCCCGCTCTCACGCCTCCCTCTTACGTAACGGTGAGACCGTCAGCACGCTCGTGTCTTCAGCAATCTGAAATATTCATGGCATCAGACCGCCGGGCGCATCCCAAGCCCCGCCTTCAGTCGCACGTGGAGGCCGCCGCTGCTGCCTCGCGGCGGGATATTAAACACCCGTCAGCGGAGGTCACGTCGCTAAGTGTCCGCGTGGCTCATTGCAGCGATTAATCCATCAACCCCCGGTTCTGGTGCAGCCGGCCCCCGGGCCTCCTGCATCACCACGGCCGCTTATTTATGCATTCGTGCCGCAATCGTTGAGTGATTGACGTGATTGTAAGTATCCATCAGCGGCGCCATCATCTACCTGACTGCATGGAATATTGAAAGGGCAGAAACAGCTGTGTGAGCGTGTAACACACTCACTGTCAGGCTTATCGTCAGCAGGCTGGCCCGGGACCAGCCCGCTTTACATTTCCTCTCTCTCTCTTTTCTTCTATTGCTTCTCCAGCCAATAGAAAACACGCAGTGCGAGCTCTTAGTGCACCACTCTGAATGAGGTTCAATGCATGATTGAAACCTTTGTCGAGACACATTTAACCCGTTGAAAACTGTGGAACCCCAAATCCAGTACTTGTGTTTATTGTATGTATTTGTTCAGCAAAGTCTCGGGAGAAAATTGTGTATCTCCAAAAAAAGAAACACTTCTAAAATAGATTTTGATCATAACTATGAACATCCAGCATGATACGAGTCAGATTTCCCAAGAAAGCCTCCTGGAGCGTCAATAAGACACCTTTTTGGAAAAATTAGGACCTAAGGAATCAGAACCTGCAACAACAATCACAATAAAACAAAGTCTTGTCCTGTTAGGAAGGAGTTTCAGTCAAAAAACTGTGTCGTTCGGTTCAAAAATGGAAATGTATTTTATGCCAAAAGATTGTCTAAATGGGGCATGCTGGGACTTAAAATGTGCGCGGGAGGATTTTTGCACGGTTTCCAAAAGGTTAAGGTCATAAAACAAGCCTTCATGTCATGTCAGTTAATATCTTGCTTTAGTGGGTGCTTTTATGCTATTCCCATATATATTTATGATTAATTATACAACCATAAAGTGGTTGATAATAAACTTGGGGCTTTGTTCCAGCCCCTCGAGGCCTGCGGCCGAAGCCGGTGATCCAGCCTCGATCTTTCATCCTGTTACATGACATGTTTAGTTTTATACGACTAGTCTTAAAGGTTTTTATTAAAAACATTGCGTTTATGGGTCGAGACGTCGTTTGTCTTCGTTGACGATAACATCTTTACTCACAGACCCGACTGTGAAAGTTCATCCAGATCATCTCAGACTGTTTTTTTGTCTTTCGCGGGCGTAGCGACCTCTCGCTAATGAGGAAGAGCTACATGGGCGAGCGCCGCCGCCGCGTGACCGCGGGTCACAGCCGGCAGGAAGTTGACTGGCGTGCGCTGTGCGTGGTTCACAGATACACAGCTGCTTTTATTTGTCTCCACCTCGCAGTAACCGCGTCGTCCTCACGGGGCGCCGGACTATCGGGTGATCCCATCACCTCCGATCCAGAAACTGGATAAGACCCTGAATGCAGCGCGTAACCTTCTGCTCAGGACGCTCCGTGCATGCGCACGCAGACATCACCGGCATGCACCCCCACTGTGGTGTTCGCCGAGAAAAGCCCCCAAAAAAGTGCAGAATCAGCATTAAAATGGGATAAATAATTAACGGTGTGGTTCATATCTGAGTTCCTCGTCCTGACGGGAGTTCTTGGATGAATTTGTGCTACTTGATCGGAAGAAAAACTGCAGCGCTGAAAGTCTCCGAAAGTACAGGTGACCTTTAAAAAGAGTCGCAGGCCTCTCCTCTCTGACCTGTGACCTTGTGACCTTGTGACCTGCTGTCATGACACCAAGCCAGTGACCTGCAGGGAGCAGCGGCGCTACACGCCGCCGCAGGAGGACGCCATGCCCCTCTGACGGCCTCTCGTCACCTCTCCTTCTGGGCTAGCCGGCCGTGCAGCAGCTGCCTTCACCTCCGGAGAGGTCGGTGTCGGGACAAAGGGTGGCAGAGAAGCCCTGCGGGGCCGTTGCAGAGGTTTTTAAAATCTTTTTCAATGGCCTTGCAATACTTTTATCAATTGAAAAAAAGAAGTTGTCCTTTTAGGGCGACATAGGAAGGTGTCAGGAAGCTGAAAAGTGATTGTATATTAAAGAGAAACAGCGAGGAAACGGAGGATAAGAGGATCAGAGAAGGAAAGAGGGCATACGCCAGAGAAAAGCTGAGCGGGAAAGACAAGAAGGGTTGGCAGAGAGAGAGAGAGGGGGAGAGAGAGAGGGGAGGAAGAGAGAGAGATGGGGAGCAGTGTGCAGCAGCTGGCACACAGCTGATGGCTCCTCCATCACTGTGTCTCCCCCCTCTGGTGGGAGGTCAGAGGCGCTGGCCCCGCCCCCCTCTCTCCTTCTCTGTTCTTGGCTCTTCCATCCTGTTATGTAATGAAAGTGGAGGAGGGATGAAAGCGGGGGAGACGAGCACGGCGAGGGAGCCGAATGTGCCGCTGCAGCGCCACGTTGCACGTTTCAGCACTTCATGCGAGTCTCAGCCTCTTCCTTCAAGTGCTGGGAAGACTTTTAGCTTTTCAACGCAGTTTCTTAACATTTAAGCAGCCATAGCTCTTAATGTGTTCCAGCCGGAGAGTGAAATGACGCTTTCAAAGACCTCAAAGTAATGTGAAGGGACAATGTGCCACCTTTCATGCACATTTAGTTGATTGAAGTACTAAATGCTTTAATAAATACTTTAGTCCATAACATTCCCTGCTCTCATATTGTGGAATGCTGTTATTGAAATGTACTGTGGTAGAAACTCTTTACAAAGTCACTTTGGGAAACAACGGTTAGTACTGTGCAAGAAAAAAAAGTGTATTAAAAAATAAAATAGGCTTTGATGCTCAAAAACGATGAGAGGATGTGAAGAAAGTTTGTCCCCGGTGGAGGTTCACGGGAATTACAGCTCCTGCAAACGGGTTTCTCTCCAACATTAAATGTTAATGACTAAATAAACAACAATGAAAGTGGAAGTAATGAAGAAATGAGAGAGAGGGAAGGCAAAAATCGTGGCACCGGCACCTCATGGAGTCATGTCCGGTTGCACGTGGCGGTTGCATCTCTCAGATGCCGAGGCGTCTACGAGCAGTTGCCACCAAATCTACAAAATGCCGGGGCTTTTGCCACTAGTGTTTAAGTCGTAGCACCTCGTAGAGCGCTGGTGTCAGACCCGTTTTCAGTGAGTCACGGGTCTTTGCTTGGGCAAAAATAACCCTGTGCTTTTATTTTGAAGGCAATTTTTAATGCAGCAGAGTGCCGTACTCGCACTCCTCAAAACTCTTTACAGATTGTGATAGTTCGCTGCTGAGTTCACACAGAAAACGAAGCGAGGAGAGAATAAATGCAGCGGGCGAGCGGTGAGGGACGGAGTGATTGAACTGGATTCGCTCTCCTTCTGAAGTCAGTTATTTGCGGAGGAGGAGAGAAAAAGAGAGCGAGGCAGCATGACGGGCAGTTTGACGGAGGAGAGAAAGGGGAGGCGACAGAGAGGGATGGGAGCTGTTGACCCTCTGTGTACATGGGAAGGCCACGACAGAAGCCCGAGGAAGCCACTGAACTCACAGTAGCTCACACTGTGAGACACGAACACCGAAAACAAGCGCTCCCTCAGCCGGATGAGGGGGGTGGAGACGGTGAAGGAGGACCAGAGGATAGAGGAGGCCGAGTCGGAGAGGAGAGGGCAGAATAGGACAAAGATGGATGGACGCTGATGGAAAAGTATTGGCTTCACAGGACGGGGAGAAGGACGGCAAAAGTATTGGCTTTACAGGACGGGGAGAAGGACGGCAGGCGGCGAGGGAATTGAAAGGGAACACATAGAGAAGAGAAATGCATCCAAAGAAAACCACACAAAACAATAGAGATAAGACAAAGGTTGTTAATTCTCCACGAGGGAGGGCGAGGAGACAGACGGCAGCTGGTGGAGAGAGGAGAGGAGACAGATGGACTTTCAGGGAGACGGATGAAGGCTCAGAGGAGTCTGTGATGGAGAGGGAGGCCCGCGGGAGGAGGAGCAAGTTAAACAACAGCAGAGAGGAGGCCGTCGTCTCGTCATCAGAGCCGTCGACCACGAGGGAAATCAGGCGCCGAGCTCGTCTACGAGTCCGTTCATCTGCCGTTGAGTCTCGCGCTCATGTTTCTGTGACGGCGTGCGAACGGAGAGGATCTGAATGAACTGAGCATCCGCTGTGTTTAAACATTATGTTTAAACGTTATGTTTAAACGGGGTGGAGAGGATTCAGGTCCTTCTCATCGCTTTGAACCACCATACATATCGTCATCCTTTGCAAGCCAAGGTTTTTATTATTTTCAAAGCTAATTATTTTATTTTTTTAAATACAAATTTATGGCCATTTATCGACTATGGGCAAAAAAGGTACGATAAATGGTATTTACTATTTATTCATATCCATAGACATACTTACTTGTACTGAGTCTTAATAGTCTTAATGAGCTTTGTCCTCATTCCATACTACGTACTCAAAATAGAGCAAATTCTCAAAATCAAAGAGTGCACACTAAATGATATTCTGACTAAATGATATTCTGACCATGTTAAATTGAGGTCGTGGAGGTCAAAGGTCACGGCGTGATGTCACGTTGCATCATTTCTCATTGAGAGCGGTTCATAAAACACTTTAAATGTCTTCACTGCGAAGACGGTCGGCCGTCCTGTGAGTTCTGCTTTTGGGACATACTTTATAACATTAACTTTATGATATTAGTGTAATTGGTATCTTCTTGTTTATTTTGTATTTGTGCGATTAATTTGAACTTTTTCAAACTGTTTTTGTCATGATTAGACACGGAAGGCGAAGATGGAAAAGCAACTTAACTTATTGATAAATAAAAGCAAACTTTGTCCCTGTTTTAAACCTCGAAGACCAGATCCACTCTTACCTTTCACAATAAAAGCCTGAGAAATACAACATTTGCAGGCGACACTTCCTGTTGTTCATTTGCAACGCCCACTCCTTGTAAAGACCTGAGGTCTTGCACTGGAAGTGGGTCATTTTCCACTGGGCTGGTGAAGCTCGTGTAGAAGCTGCTGAGCCTCTCGCTGACGGTGAGGATCCACCAAAGACTCTTTCAACAAAACGTCTAATATCTTTATTTTCTTGAGCTCATTCGTCAAGCGAAAGACAATTTAGCATCGCGCCGCAACGCAGACGACTCTCTCTCTCTCTCTCTCTCTCTCTCTCTCTCTCTCTCTCTCTCATCTCCACGTCCTCCTTGTTTATTTATTGTGTTCATGATCTCAAGCCTCAAATTGACTTGTGGGATTGATTTGGCGACACCCTCCTCACTCCCCCTTCATTCCGCTCCTCTTCCTCCTCTCCCTCCCTCTGTCTCTCCCTCAAAAGACTTTCCACTAATCCAGCGACCTGCTCTGAGAGAGCAGAGGGAACAGACAGCGAGTCCAAGTGAAGGACGGAGGGAGAACGGGATCAAAAGAGTCGGGCCGGAGAGAACCGAGCTCATAAACCGTCCAGAACGTCGACGTTAGAACTCGAGTTCAACGTTTGAATGCAGGCTGTTTTTTTTGCTTGTCAATCTTTTCTGTTTAAACCTTAATTTCTGCAGGTTAAAATAATATGCTACACTAATATAATTAGTATTATACTAATCGTTCCCAGAAGTCATCAAAGAAATCTGATATAATAGGAATAAGAAACTCTTCCATCATTTACAATACAACATAACACGATCAACATGCTCATCCTTCACTATGTTTTTACAAACATGACGCCACCCATCCTATTCATATTCACATGTTTGTCTTTATTGTCCTGAAATTCAATTGAAACGGTCGCAGAGCTTCTTCCATTCCCTGAATATATGATGGTTATATATGATTATATATAGATATGATGTTTATATATAAATATATGATGTTTTGCTGGCTTGTATCTCATTGTTTTGTCGTCCTCTTGGTGTTATGTTTATGGACCGTAAAGGTTGGCTTACAAGCCGCTTCAACCTTCGGTGTTTGTCCCGCTGTAGCAAGCTAGCGCTGCTGCTAGCGCCCCACTTTGGCAAGCTAGCGCTGCTGCTAGCTCCCCGCTGCTGCTGCTACTACTGCCCGCGTCCCCGCTGCCCGAGTCGGGTGTCGAGCCGGGGCTGGTCCCGCTAGCTTCCGTGGTTGTAGGGGACCTAGCGGAGAGCTAGCAGGGAGCTAGCGGAGGGGCTAGCGGAGAGCTAGCAGCAGCGCTGGCTGGCTATAGCTGTGAGCTAGCGGGACACCCACAGAAGAGGCTTGTAACCCGACTTTTACGGCATTGTCTTTTTTTTTCTTACAATAACATTTTTTAAAAGAGTGACTGTTACAACGCAACAGTCAAGATTACAGGAGTTAATTTATCGTAATCAATAAACGCCCTGGAACTGAAACAAACTAATTTCCTGATGAATCTCTGGCCAGACGCTCTGAGACTCATTGGAGAAGCTCAGCAGAGCCCTGAACCGCTGCCCAGCTGACGGAGCCGTAACGTTGGCTGAAAGCTTTTTAATGCATTAACACAAGAACCCCGAGTGTGTCCCGGTGTCATGTCGGGTCACCGGGGCTGCTGTAAGAGAGAGAGAGGGAACAAGAGGGAAGGGAACGAGGAGGCAGGAGGCAGTCGATGTGCTCGCGCCTCGCTCTATTTGTCATCCCGGCCGCGCTCTTCGGTGACACCTTGTTCATTTGCGAAAGCGACTGTTTGAGATGCAGCGATCGATGGAGCAAACAGAAGCCCTGAAGATAGAGAGGAGGAGACGGGGGAGGGGGAGGGGCTTGTACCGTTTCATTACCACCTTCAAACTGGACCCACCCGTGATGTGTTTAGCACAACTTTCTTCCCTTTTTCGCCCCACACGTTGCAGAAATAGCATCAAAGGTTTTACCTTTTTCTCAAACGCTGCCTGAGAGAAAGGACGAATAAAGTTTTCCTAAATACTCCAATCGGTCTGACCGGGTTTCCGTCTGGTTCAGTTCTGGCCCTCATGGCCATCATTGACTTTCTATCCCCACCTGATAACTCCACTTCCATCCATTATGTTGGCAGAATTTTTGATTTGAAATTGATTTGTTTAATAGCAGCTAATGGCTCCATGAATCTAAAACGTGCTCCTAAGACTTAATTTCTCATCGGTTTATAAGAGATCCGTCATTTTGACAAGAGCGCTGGGACTCTATAATGCTTTCTTCTAATTTGTCAGAAAAAAAAGAAGAAAATTGTATTAAACATCTCTATTTGCTCGTGACTTTAGGGATATTTTATTTTGCTAAAGTCGAGCAGACGTGAGTGCGGCCCTTTCAAGCGTACTTCATGGTCTTCATTGGCAGAGTTTTGTCATGCTTAACCTATAAAATATAGATCAAAACTAGTGTTTTCCAGCTCAAGAACTATTAATAATTTCAAGCTTGACCCAACATGTCAAAGATAGATGGATAGATCAACATTTCAGGTAACGCCGTCTCTTGCCGACCATGATATGCAATGATGGATGCCGCCCTCGTGTCTGTGTTAGCTGTGTGTGTGCAGCTCGAGCTGCTCGGTCAATAAATTCAGCTTTCCATAAACAAGGCAGGGCATGTTTATTTATATAGCATCCTTTTTAAAAACAATACATTTACATAAGAGCGAACGCACACATAAGATGTGGCTTAACAAGGTTCCAGGAAGTCACCAGAGAAATATATTTACATATTTCCCATCAGCCCCAGATAATACCTTGGTGCCTACCTTCAATTAGACACGCCCACCTCGATAAGACACGCCCACCTTCGATAAGACATGCCTATCTTTAATAACGTCAGTGAGCAACACGTTCTAGGGTTAAAGACGTCAGCGTTCTAGGGTTAAAGACGTCAGTGTTCTAGGGTTAAAGACGTCAGCGTTCTAGGGTTAAAGACGTCAGCGTTCTAGGGTTAAAGACGTCAGTGTTCTAGGGTTAAAGACGTCAGCGTTCTAGGGTTAAAGACCTCAGTGTTCTAGGGTTAAAGATGGTAATGTTCTAGGGTTAAAGACGTCAGTGTTCTAGGGTTAAAGACGTCAGCGTTCTAGGGTTAAAGACCTCAGTGTTCTAGGGTTAAAGATGGTAATGTTCTAGGGTTAAAGATGTCAGTGTTCTAGGGTTAAAGACGTCAGTGTTCTAGGGTTAAAGACGTCAGCGTTCTAGGGTTAAAGACGTCAGCGTTCTAGGGTTAAAGACCTCAGTGTTCTAGGGTTAAAGATGGTAATGTTCTAGTGTTAAAGACGTCAGTGTTCTAGGGTTAAAGACGTCAGTGTTCTAGGGTTAAAGACGTCAGTGTTCTAGGGTTAAAGACGTCAGTGTTCTAGGGTTAAAGACATCAGTGTTCTAGGGTCAAAGACCTCAGTGTTCTAGGGTTAAAGACGTCAGTGTTCTAGGGTTAAAGACATCAGTGTTCTAGGGTTAAAGACGTAGTGTTCTAGTGTTAAAGACGTCAGTGTTCTAGGGTTAAAGACATAGTGTTCTAGGGTTAAAGACGTAGTGTTCTAGGGTTAAAGACGTCAGTGTTCTAGGGTTAAAGACATCAGTGTTCTAGGGTTAAAGACGTCAGTGTTCTAGGGTTAAAGACCTCAGTGTTCTAGGGTTAAAGACATCAGTGTTCTAGGGTTAAAGACATCAGTGTTCTAGGGTTAAAGACGTAGTGTTCTAGTGTTAAAGACGTCAGTGTTCTAGGGTTAAAGACATCAGTGTTCTAGGGTTAAAGACGTTAGTGTTCTAGGGTTAAAGACATAGTGTTCTAGGGTTAAAGACGTCAGTGTTCTAGGGTTAAAGACATCAGTGTTCTAGGGTTAAAGACGTCAGTGTTCTAGGGTTAAAGACGTCAGTGTTCTAGGGTTAAAGACGTAGTGTTCTAGGGTTAAAGACGTAGTGTTCTAGGGTTAAAGACGTCAGTGTTCTAGGGTTAAAGACGTAGTGTTCTAGGGTTAAAGACGTAGTGTTCTAGGGTTAAAGACCTCAGTGTTCTAGTGTTAAAGACGTCAGTGTTCTAGGGTTAAAGACGTCAGTGTTCTAGGGTTAAAGACGTCAGTGTTCTAGGGTTAAAGACCTCAGTGTTCTAGTGTTAAAGACGTCAGTGTTCTAGTGTTAAAGACCTCAGTGTTCTAGGGTTAAAGACCTCAGTGTTCTAGGGTTAAAGACGTCAGTGTTCTAGGGTTAAAGACCTCAGTGTTCTAGTGTTAAAGACCTCAGTGTTCTAGGGTTAAAGACCTCAGTGTTCTAGGGTTAAAGACGTCAGTGTTCTAGGGTTAAAGACCTCAGTGTTCTAGGGTTAAAGACCTCAGTGTTCTAGGGTTAAAGACCTCAGTGTTCTAGGGTTAAAGACGTCAGTGTTCTAGGGTTAAAGACATCAGTGTTCTAGTGTTAAAGACCTCAGTGTTCTAGGGTTAAAGACGTCAGTGTTCTAGGGTTAAAGATGGTAGTGTTCTAGGGTTAAAGACGTCAGTGTTCTTGAGTTAAAGACGTCAGCGTTCTAGGGTTAAAGACGTCAGTGTTCTAGGGTTAAAGACCTCAGTGTTCTAGGGTTAAAGACGTCAGTGTTCTAGGGTTAAAGACCTCAGTGTTCTAGGGTTAAAGACGTATTGTTCTAGGGTTAAAGACCTCAGTGTTCTAGGGTTAAAGACCTCAGTGTTCTAGGGTTAAAGACGTCAGTGTTCTAGTGTTAAAGACATCAGTGTTCTAGGGTTAAAGACGTCAGTGTTCTAGGGTTAAAGATGGTAGTGTTCTAGTGTTAAAGACGTCAGCGTTCTAGGGTTAAAGACGTCAGTGTTCTAGGGTTAAAGACGTCAGTGTTCTAGGGTTAAAGACGTCAGCGTTCTAGGGTTAAAGACGTCAGCGTTCTAGGGTTAAAGACGTCAGTGTTCTAGGGTTAAAGACGTCAGTGTTCTAGGGTTAAAGATGGTAATGTTCTAGGATTAAAGACGTCAGTGTTCTAGGGTTAAAGACGTCAGTGTTCTAGGGTTAAAGACGTATTGTTCTAGGGTTAAAGACGTCAGTGTTCTAGGGTTAAAGACGTCAGTGTTCTAGGGTTAAAGATGTCAGTGTTCTAGGGTTAAAGACGTCAGTGTTCTAGGGTTAAAGACGTATTGTTCTAGGGTTAAAGACGTCAGTGTTCTAGGGTTAAAGACGTCAGTGTTCTAGGGTTAAAGATGTCAGTGTTCTAGGGTTAAAGATGTCAGTGTTCTAGGGTTAAAGACATCAGTGTTCTAGGGTTAAAGACGTCAGTGTTCTAGGGTTAAAGACGTCAGTGTTCTAGGGTTAAAGATGGTAATGTTCTAGGGTTAAAGACGTCAGTGTTCTAGTGGTAAAGACGTCAGTGTTCTAGGGTTAAAGACGTCTGTGTTCTAGTGTTAAAGACGTCAGTGTTCTAGGGTTAAAGACGTCAGTGTTCTAGGGTTAAAGACGTTAGTGGTCTAGGTTTAAAGACGTCAGTGTTCTAGGGTTAAAGACGTCAGTGTTCTAGGGTTAAAGACGTCAGTGTTCTAGGGTTAAAGACCTCAGTGTTCTAGGGTTAAAGACCTCAGTGTCCTAGGGTAAAGACGTCAGTGTTCTAGGGTAAAGACGTCAGTGTTCTAGGGTTAAAGACGTCAGTGTTCTAGGGTTAAAGACGTTAGTGGTCTAGGTTTAAAGACGTCAGTGTTCTAGGGTTAAAGACGTCAGTGTTCTAGGGTTAAAGACCTCAGTGTTCTAGGGTTAAAGACCTCAGTGTCCTAGGGTAAAGACGTCAGTGTTCTAGGGTAAAGACGTCAGCGTTCTGGGGTGAAATAATCCAACCGCTGCTGTCCTCTCGCTGCAGCTCTAATCCAGGCGCTTCAGGGACTTTAATTGTCGCGGGCAGCGTTTGGTCGCTCTGACAACGTGACCACAGAGCAGCTGGCGTTTTGTCAGAATCACTCAACTCAGCGTCTCATCTCACGAGCTTTCAGACGGCAGCGGTCTGGAGACGGATCCCTGTACTGCCATGTGTTTGTACTCGCACAAGAGGAGCGCCCGGGAAACAAATGAAGCCCACTTCACACACCAGATCCTCGTGTGTGTGTGTGTGTGTGTGTGTGTGTGTGTGTGTGTGTGTGTGTGTGTGTGTCTGAGCTGAAGCTAGTTTGTATGGAGAGCGATGCACATGAGACATCCAGGGCTCTAAAGCAAGGGGCTCCAGCAGACTGCACCTCACAGCGCTGCTCACTGTGTCGGGACAAGGCCAAGGAATTCAAAGCAGGCTCAGGCCATGTCACTTCATAATGTACCGAAATCTCAAAGCTCTCTGCTAAGCTATGCTCTCTCTCTCTTTATCTCTCTCTCTCTCTTTCTCTCCTCCCCCTTTCTTTCTCCCTAGCAAGGGAGTTCTCCGTTCAGTCTCTCCCAGCTTTGTCTGACCTCTGGTGCAACAAGACAACCAGACTTCATACCGCCTAACTCTGCCTCTCCTAATCCTTCGCTGCCTCACACACACACACACACACACACACACACACACACACACACACACACACACACACACACACGCGCCATTCCCTCCTCTGACAGATATACTGTTCAACAGGGAGGATGAAATAGGAGACAGATGGAAAGCAGTTGTCTCTTTATGCCACGAGGAAGCACAGTGTTTAGAGGAGAGAGTGATTGCTCTAACACCAGTCCTCCCTGTCTGCTTTGTGTTGTGTTTTCTCTCCCCCAGTGCAGTTCAACTTGATTCCTGTGGGGCTCAGGATCGTGGCCATCCAGAGCACCAAGACCGGCCTCTACGTCGCCATGAACAGCGAGGGCTACCTCTACACTTCGGTACGGTCAGCGAACGCAGCACAGCCGGGAGGATGTGTAGTCTTGAGTTGTGGTGCGTGGAGAAGGGATGGTTGTTAATGGCTGGTTTGTCGCACGAGACGCCAACTACTTCTACTTTGGCTTGGTTTCTAAAGGTACTTCTACTTTGGCTTGGTTTTCAAAGGTACTTATACTTTGGCTTGGTTTTCAAAGGTACTTATACACTGGCTTGGTTTCTAAAGGTCAGGTTGGTTTCTAAAGGTTTGTTTCTAAAGGTACTTATACTTTGGCTTGGTTTCTAAAGGTACTTCTACACTGGCTTGGTTTCTAAAGGTACTTATACTTTGGCTTGGTTTCTAAAGGTACTTGTACTTTGGCTTGTTTTTTAAAGGTACTTATACACTGGCTTGGTTTCTAAAGGTACTTGTACTTTGGCTTGTTTTTTAAAGGTACTTATACACTGGCTTGGTTTCTAAAAGTACTCATACACTGGCTTGGTTTCTAAAGGTCAGGTTGGTTTTCTAAAGGTACTTATACTTTGGCTTTGTTTCTAAAGGTACTTATACATTGGCTTGGTTTCTAAAGGTTGGTTTCTAAAGGTACTTATACTTTGGCTTTGTTTCTAAAGGTACTTATACATGAGGTTGGTTTCTAAAGGTACTTATACATCAGACTAGCATTACAGCAGAGTATGCACGTTGTGCTGGTTCTCACCAGGGACAACATATATTGTTAAACACATGTCTCTGTTACATGTTATTGTATTATGTATATTTTCACCTAAACTCAAGGTCCAGTCACTATTTTTTTCTCAAGCTTTCAGCCTCTTCTCACCATCCTCCTCCTGTTCTTCCTTTTCTCTATTTGTTTTGCCAATCTACTGTTTCCAGGGTCATGGTCATCATCAACGTATTTTATTCTTGTCATACTGGATGCAAACGCTAGTCTTATGTTAATTGCAGTCATGTTCATTTGGGGAAATGTCCCCTGGCTGTAGTGTAATAAGTGAGTTAAGTCACCTGACGAGCTGCTCGTTGACTCCTCACCACACACAGCAGCACACGACACAAACCCGGTTTGTTTCTGCACGCTTCTGCAAACGAGAGAGTTCCCCAACTCGCTCGTGCTCTACAGCTCGTGGAGCGGCTCGGGCGCTGCTGCATTGATGTGCAGAGAGGCGAGGCCCAGATTTGAGAGGTAGATGGAAGAGCAGACAAAGCCACAGAGGGTGGATCAGAGTGCACTCTATCAGGATGCAGGGAAAAGCTCTTTTTCTCCTCTTCTTCCCCCACCAGCGCGTCTCCTGGCAAAGTGTGCGAGATCTCGTTTGAAGTGCATCGCCGCGCTCACTTCAAAGTCCATCTGACTGCCTGCACACTGCCGGAGACGAGCAGATACGGGGGGTTTCTCTCGGGTGGAGCGATGGAGAGAGAACACACGGATGCTGATGCGCGCAAAGTGTGTCGCCGCGAGTACAGTACGTGAACCTCCTTCCACTCGCCGCGGCTCACGTTCCCAACCGCGGATAGCAGTGAGATGCTGCGGGAGTCTTGCAAAGTTCAAAGCCCTTCTTTGTTCCAGACGTCACATAACACGACTTAGAGTCTGGTTTTTAACTGAGGCCTTGTGGTTTCCTCATGAATGTACAATCCAAGAGCCCCAGTTTTAAATCTCTGCATGCTTATGCACGACAACAACACAGCGTCCCGCAAAATCTTCTCGACGGCCCGGCGGGAATTTGCGTCTATTTGCACCTCTGCATTGACTTTGTGGGTTCACCAACGAGCAAACTAATGCTCAATATTCACCTCCTGCAGCAACAAGAACAATGCATCATGTGCTCTTCGCGTGTCAGGTGATTCCACCACATGTGCATCTACGACTGTTTGTGTTTACTTTCATTTATAATCAAAGACAAGCACCTGATTCATGTCAACTTTTGTTTTGAGGTCTTTAGTGAAGCCTGTTTGTGTCGGTGTACAGTGTAGGAGAAGAGCAACTATTAGAAATATTAAACTACTCTTAATCACGAAAAGTCCTCAGTAGTGTCGTATATTTAGAAGAAGCCCCGATCCATATTTTAACCTAACTGCAACCCCAAAGCCCCTAATGAGGCCCAGAAAATGGTCCTTGCACGTGTCTTTTCCAGGGCTCAGAACCCCCCTAGACAGTAAGAACCTCCACACACAGAATATAGAGGTTATACTTACCCAGGCTTTCTCCTGACAAAAGAAAGGTGACCCATTTTCACTGAGGGGAAATAACTACAGGGGAGGAGAGAGAGAGAGAGGGAGGGATGTTGGAGAAAAGCCCTCTGAGATGAGAAAGGATGGGAGGACAAAGTAGAGGAGGAATCTTCCCCCGTCTCACCTGAAACCTCCTGCGCTGCTGGTGCTGTGTGCAGGTGTGAACACCAGCGAGAGGAAGCTGAGCAGAAATAGAGGAGGAAGTCGTGGCGCCTCGACACCCTGTTATGCAAGCGTTAGCATGTGCAGGGAACAAAGGGCCCCGCGTTGGCCCCCGAAGGGCGAGGTTTTTTTTTAGCAAGCTGTCAAAAGAAGAAGCGTCAACGTACAAATCTTGCACTCGAACATGTCAACATTTTCTGAAGATGTGTTTTGGTGCCGTCATGTGTTGCTTTGTGCGGTGGAGGCAGCACGTTGGGGCCGAGGGAGACGGGATGGCTGTTTGATTTCTCATGAGCGCTTCCTTAAGTGATCCATAACGACTCGGTGGTTGGTCATGTGACGCCACCGTCGAGCCGCCATCCGGACGCATCCCCACGCGGGTCGGCCCGTGTGAAACGAGGATTAATGAAACCATCATCGTGTAAAATAAAGTTTTACTGCAGATCGTTTTCGGTCGATCTTCAGTAAATAAACATGCGATTTAAAGCTGAGTATGAATGTATAAATCAGCAGGAGGAGAGCTTCCATTCAGTTGCACTGTGACGCGTTCAGCCTTCAGTAAAGATGAGTGAATTAATAAAGTTATTTAGTTATTTCCACAATTCAAACAATAAAATAAAATGACAACAGAGATAAATGAATATCATAGTGCAGGAAGAGACAAAAAGCCAACTGGGCTTATTTGAAGTATTTAAAGTGTGTAGTTTTTGTAGAGAAACTTAAATAAATCCAGTTATTTCCAGGAGCAGTTTTACAGCAATAAAAATAGATATTAGAGAGAATTATAACCCGTTTAACTTCTAACATTATCTCTTATCAGCATAAAATACATCATTAAAACCACAAATTCAATTTTTTTCCCCATCAATAGAAATTCAATCTTTGATTTCTTAATCAATTTAATGATGTGTTTTAATTAAAAACCACTACAGATGACTATAACAAAGTTAAATGATGTAATTTAGAGCTCATGTGTCTTATCCTTTGATCCCTTATGGGGAAGGGGGGGCGGGGGGGGTTAGCATATAGCGGACAAAGGCAGGTGGACGACCACAGGGCTGACACACACAGACAGGAAACATTCCTGCCGCATGTCCTTGAGCTGTGGGAGGAAGCGTCCCAGAGGGAAGCCACGCTGACACAGGAGGACATGCAAACTGCACGTCAAGACGAGGCCACAGGAAATGAGCGCCGTGTGGCTGTATGGAGGGCTCCAGCGTCGTTCAGCTCGTTGTTTTGGCTGAAGGCCTTTAGCAGGAAGCTACTGAAGTACGCTGCACCCTGCAGACCTACAGACGAATACAGCTAGCAACGAGCTAGTGATTCTAGTGAAGCAAGTGTCGAGACAACAGGTCGGGTTACTGTTGCCAGCTCCCTGCTGTAGCAAGCTCGCGCTGCTGCTAGCTCTCTGCTGCTGCTGCTAGCTCCCCGCTGTAGCAAACTAGCGCTGCTGTTAGCTCCCCACTGTAGCAAGCTAGCGCTGCTGTTAGCTCCCCTCTGTAACCAGCAAGCTTTGCTGCTAGCTCCCCGCTGTAGTAAGCTCGCGCTGCTGCCAGCTCCCCACTGTAGCAAGCTAGCGCTGCTGTTAGCTCCCCGCTGTAGCAAGCTAACGCTGCTGTTAGCTCCCCACTGTAGCAAGCTAGCGCTTCTGCCAGCTCCCCACTATAGCAAGCGAGCGCTGCTGTTAGCTCCCCACTGTAGCAAGCTAGCGCTGCTGCTAGCTCTGCGCTGCTGCTGCCAGCTCCCCACTGTAGCAAGCTAGCGCTGCTGTTAGCTCCCCACTGTAGCAAGCTAGCACTTCTGCTAGCTCCCCGCTGTAACCAGCTAGCATTGCTGCTAGCTCCCCGCTGTAGTAAGCTAGCGCTGCTGCCAGCTCCCCCCTGTAGTAAGCTGCTCGCTCCCCGCTGACCTCTAGTGGTCGTAACAACTATGGCGGGAGCAACCGGGGGAAGTTAGGCCCATGCAGGTCAGAGGTCAGACGTGATAGATAGGTACAAAACATATATTGCACTAAAAATATTGCAGGAAAACGACTTAAATATATTATATATTATAAAGTGGATAATTTGGAATTACTTTGACTGCCAAATACTTGAATTTGTCACGTTTTGGGGGCCATTACGTTGCAAAGCAGTAGTCTGAAAAGTCATTTCTAGGCGACAAGTCTGACAGTTAGAACTACATCTGCTCTCGGCCTCAAATCAAAGAGTATTATATAATAAAGTCTGCTGCTGCAGAACAAACCACATGTAACCACACGAGGTGTTTCCTCTACGCTTCTGTAGCAACAACAAAAGGCTCACCTTGTCTGCGGCAGCGTTCCAGTGGTTACTCAGCATTAATCTTTCATGGGCTTCGGAGGCAGACGTATTCCCTCTGCATCCACACACACACACACACACACACACACACACACACACACACATACACACGAGCAGATAATTACAACCCTTATTTAAAGGATTTGAAAATGAAGTACCCTCTCCCAGCTGTACATTTGCCAGTAATGGCTCAGAGGATAGAGGAAAGTACTTTTCCAGCGAGGCCCTCTTAAGCCCCATCGTTTATCTTTATTCATCAGTTGCATCATTCTCATTTAAAGCTCTTTGTTGCTTTTTTCTTCTCGTGTTATCTTCAGTGGTTTCTGTTTGTACTGTTTGTATTTATCTCCTCCTCCGCTGCCACAACTCATTTCTCCCCCCCGAGCATCACTGAAACTCCATCTGATCGCCTCATCTAATTAAACGATGTCATCTTCTCTACATATCTGTTGTGACCTCTGTTTATCTCGCCGGCTAATTAAAACAACCTGAAACACAGCGCATACAGTTTGCTCCATGAAATGTGCTTGATCATGTATTCTACTTCTCTTCTGTTGTTGTATCGTGTTTGCTAAGTGAGGAACGATGCAGTGATGTGGCCTCCAGGATGAACGAAGGGATTGAAGTCCCATAAGGAATATTTGGTTCAAGGTCACCGAGGTCTATAGAGACACTTTCTTTCCTCTGTTTGGTCCGTCGGGAGTTCAGAGGTCAGAGAGAGAGCGACGCGACTCCTTGATCTGCTGGAGATTTTGCTTCTAGCGCAATGAAACGGCAAGGTTTTGAACCGGCGTCCATTAGTGGAAATGTAGTTTTTAGGCTGCCGTGAAATGAAGGTCCAGAGGGAATCAGTGTGTTGTGAGCGGGCTGAAGGGACACTGGACCATGGACGTCTTTTTTTCCTTGATTTCACAGAAATAAGAAATTGCGTTTAAAAGAAACCCTGAAATGCTTCTAGATCTTCATCCACAGGTCCGATTTAATACATTTAAACGGCTAAAGTACTCCAAACCCCTGTGAGAAGAGAAACGATGGAGTACATTTTAAAAAAGATTGTTATATTTTAATAATTTCAGAAGCTCCTCAACATGACTGAATGATATTTGTGATATATGTTTATAGTTGCAAGCTGCAAAGTTCTACCTGGTTGTTTTTTTCATTGTTTCTAAGTCCTGCGATCTCATTGGCCCTCAGACTCATCTGAAAGCGCGTCAGATGACACATGCGGAAAGAGGCGGTCAGTTAAAGAGGTTGTTTGTCATGGTGGGACACAGGAAAAGGTCAAAGTTTTTCCACTTCTGAACCGAAAAACACGATTTTTGCACTAGAAATCCTTGAAAAAGTGTCAGTGTGTTTGTTTATTGTGATTGTTTTTGCAGAGATATGAGCTAAAAAACACCTCGGGTCCACTAATCAGGGTACATATGAGAGGACGAGGTTGATAGCTGACGTGTGAACACGCCACAGTACGACGTGACGAAGGGGAAACGCCCATCCGGAGGCTTGAAGCTTTGGCGGCGAAAAAACTACGCAAACATTTTTCCGGGAGGATTAAACACACAGCAAATCTCCCCGTGCTTGGGTTTACACAGCGGTGTTTCCCCCCGCAAACACACAGCGTGAATTATTGATCGCGTGCAAGCACGGTGAATCCCCAACTCCCCACTTTGGCTACGTTCAACCAGACAACACACTTAAACCTGCAGACATATTTTACTCAGTGAAAGCAGCTCCTGCCAAAGACAAAGCCAGCGGGGTGAGCAGGACTCAGCTGAAGAGGGATGGACTTTCCTCTTAAGTGTTGAACGGCTCGGCGGAGAAGAGATCCCCCTTCAAGCCTGAGAGATATTTAAGGATCACCAACGCGTCGCTGCTTCTCGGAGCACTCGGGGGAGAAAACAACAAAGTGATCTTCTGTAACTCCTTAATCGCTTTGTGGATTTGAGAATTGGGGGAATCAAAAAAAGGGAGCGGGGGCTAAGCGATGGCGCCAATGTCCTTTTGTCCTCCCACGGGCGCCTTGTTTCTGGAGGATGAAAACGAGGCGATGGAGCGACGGAGGAGTGAGTCTGTCGGTTAATGGACTTTTGCTTGGAGACGGGACCCACGACGCAGCATTTCGGACCTTCTCGTACACACAAAGCGCGACTCGCGTACGTGAATCTGCATTCAAGGCGCCCTCAAACTCCTCGGGGGGAAAGGGGGGCGGGACATCGTGATGGACAGGACGGGCGTTTGGGGGGCGATTAATAACAAACGGGGACGATTGTCGCCGCTGTCTTCAGAGAGGAGGGAGATGGAAAGAGAGAGGGGAGGGGGGGAGAGGAGCCGCAAAGGATGCTGGGACGGTGGAGGAGAAGGATGGCCTGACAGAGCCGGACTGGTAGAGAACATAGCGCCTCCGCTGGGAGAACCCTCCTCCCCCATCCCTCCCTTCCTCCCTCGTTCAGCTGTTACTCGCCTGTCAGTCTGTCTTGCTCCCCGTTCGGCCATTTGTGTCTGTCGGCCTCTCTGGCGGTTTGTCTCTTCCTCTCCTCTCCGTCGCCTTTCCTCACGCCGCAAACCCTCTTTTATTCTGAACATACACCCCCGCCTCGCTGTCCTCGTCCTCTACCTCTTCCCCCTCTCTCACTTTGTCCTCCGCCTCCTCGTCATGAAGCCGTTCCCTCGCTCGCGGCCCGTCGCCCTCACACATGTTTTAGTCGCCCCGCTCTTCATTCCAGCATCCTGATGGTTTTTCGTCAGTCTCTATATTCCAGGACGTGATCCGTCTCTGAGGATAAGATGGACTGACGTTGGCGTTCTGCTCCTTTTGACAGAGATGAAGCGTCCACCCGGATCCCAATCAAGTCCTAGTTGATGTCTTCCATTTTAAAGGGACAGGGTCACCCCGCATCAAAAATACGTATTTCCCGTCCTACCTGCGGTGCTGTTTATCAATCTAGATTGCTTTGTTGTGAGTTATCGGCCGCGGAGACGTCTGCCCTCTCTCAGAGATGATGGGACGAGGTGGCGCCCAAAGCGCCAACAAAAATACACCATTTTTTTCTGCAAACAATCACAACACAGGCGATGGATTGCCCAGTAACAGGGTCTGGATTTCTGGAAGGAGACGCTGCCGTTGAGTTTTTCAAATCTATATTATTGGCGCTGTGAGCTTCATGCTGGAGTCCCATCACAGTCGAGGGACGGCAGAGAGGAACCCCGGCCTCGAGCGGTTGCTTTCTTTCGGTCATTGTTGGTCGCGAACTAACCAATCAATCGAGCCGACGGTCGACCAGCAGCTCCCGCGTTCTGAGAGGTGTGTTGACGGTATTTGTCATCCGAGCACGGCGGCTCAGGAGAGAGCGTGGATGGATATATAGCGGCTTTAGTTCCCCATCGAAAGGGCCAAATGTAGCGTGCACTTAAAGTGATATTGATTTTGTGAGGGGTCTAAAACATGTTGCCACAGCAGAGCATCGCTTTGCTCCTGTCTGAGTGCCACAAACACTGAGCATCCTCTCTCTCAGATTCCCTTACAGTCCCTCTGATTGACCTACATCTGCAGACTTAAACATCTCACGTTGCCGCAGCAGAGTGAGGATGATAACCAGCGCTAACTGGCGATAGCATGCGGGAGCAGAAGCGGTGTAATCCAGCTGTAAGAGGCCAGATGGGCGCCGTGGATCCATCTGTCTGTACACATCCCCAGCAGCACACACCTCTTCATCACTCTGCAGTACCTTCACTCATCTGGTCGCCGCACATTCGTTTAGCTCCCCACCTTCTGCCGCTCTTTCCCTCGCGTCTAACGTCCCACAATCCTTTGTGGTCACCGGTCATTAATCCATTTTGTCTCCAGGAAGTCCGGCACAACGAAGGGTCTTTGCAGGGTCTTGATATTAATACGACAAAGATAAGAAACCGGGTCTATGCAAGGCACTCGGGAGTAGCCCAGCAGAGGTTAATGGCGGGGGGGAAACTCCCCGTCATGGCGCCATTGTCTTCGGCGCCGGGACCCGTTTACCTGTGGGCGCCTCCTGAAAATTGCTTTCTGATAAAACATAGCGCTCAGCCGCGGACCTGGCCCACTTTATTAGCCCTGCGCTCTGGAAAAGCCTCCAGGGTGGAGGGACGGGTGGAGGCGGTGCAGGTTGTGTTTTTTTAGACGCTGCTGAACCTGAACACACACACACACACACACGCTTTCCCCTCGTGCACTTCATCCACCGTCCACATCCCCACGAACACACATGTGCAGCCAGGTATAAACAATCTGACAGCGGCAGGCAGACATAATTGGGCCGGACTCGGGTACCCGGGATCAGCTCTGGCCACACTTCACCAACTTAACTGGGGAAAGTTGGGCAAAGTAAAAGTTACCTCCGCCGGATGACATTGTGTGTGTGTGCGCTCAGAGGATAAACACACACACACACACACACTTACTGAGCATCATCGGTGGGGGGGAAGGGAGGCAGAAAAAAAACAAACATGTTCTGCCTTTTTTCCCCTTGTGAATTGAGGAGGAGACAAACAGCCTCGGTGATGTGCTGGGATGTCAGAGGGAACCATTTGTAATGTGCAACGTGTTAGTTTACATTTCTGATGCACACAAAGATGTTCAAAATGAGCTTTTTACTCACAGATCACCATCAATACATGCAAGCACAATGCAGGAATTCAGGTTTCTATATTATTTATCGATGGGATGACGAGATCACTTGAGGTGTGTTGCTGGTTGTCACAGTTTAACTCTCGGTTAGTTGCTTAGTTGACCAACTCAGCCACGACCTCCTGCTTCTGTCGACGCTATAAAGACGTCACCTTATAATTGCTCTGGCTGCTTGTTACCTTGTTAGGTGTTTTTTGCCTTTTCTTTGTCAGGATACGCCTCCAGTTCTATTAAAAACATGTTAAAATGAACCTTAAGAGAATCCTGTAAATAAATAAAAGGTTGTTGTGTTACCTGACTGATACTGAGGGCGATGAGAACACGTCCCTTCAATACATTTGTGTTATTTATTTATTCATTTTATTATTATAAACTATAGTAACATCTATGGTGTTACAGGTCAATATGACCCGTAATATTTATTTCAAGAAAAAGACTAAATTATTGTTTTTTTTCATCAATTTAACTTCAATACAAACACAAAATAAAAAAGCAGAACAAGTCATAACACAACATGTGGCTTTGTAATCAATTAAACAAATTGGTGCCGAGAGGAAGGTTGATGCACGTAAAGGCTTCAAACTCACATGAGTGGTATTTATTGAGTTTTATATCGTTTAACAATATGTAAAATCTCTCCAGTTATTGTTTTCCTCAAACTTTTATTAGGACATCGAAGCAAACGCCCCATCCGTCAAGAGAGTTCACTGCTTCTTTAAAAGAGGAAAGGTTTATGCAGGTACTTATGAGACAGGAGTTAACAAGCTTTTTAAATAAACCTCGTGAACTTATTGTCCCTTTAGCGGCAGAGCAAACACGTCAGCTGTTAACGAGCCTGTTAGCCTGTTAGCCGAGCGCCTTTTGTCCTCTTCAATGAAAGTTTTCACGGGGAGGAAACGATGTACAACGCCGAGTCAAAAACATGCCAGTGGGAGAAAGAAGCCCAGGATGCTGCTGTGACTGAAAGGTGCTAGCATGTCCCTGCTAGCATGTCCCAGCTAGCATGTCCCTGCTAGCATGTCCCAGCCAGCATGTCCCAGCCAGCATGTCCCAGCTAGCATGTCCCAGCTAGCATGACCCAGCCAGCATGTCCTAGCTAGCATGTCCCAGCCAGCATGTCCTAGCTGGCATGTCCCAGCGAGCATGTCCTAGCTGGCATGTCCCAGCGAGCATGTCCTAGCTGGCATGTCCCAGCGAGCATGTCCTAGCTAGCATGTCCCAGCTAGCATGTCCCAGCCAGCATGTCCTAGCTAACATTTCCCAGTTCGTCCCTGCCAGCATGTCCCAGCCAGCATGTCCCAGCCAGCATGTCCTAGCTAGCATGTCCCAGCCAATATGTCCCAGCTATCATGTCCCAGCCAGCATGTCCCAGCCAGCATGTCCCAGCTAGCATGTCCCAGCTAGCATGTCCTAGCTAGCATGTCCCAGCCAGCATGTCCCAACCAGCATGTCCCAGCTAGCATGTCCCAGCCAGCATGTCCCAGCTAGCATGTCCGAGCCAATATGTCCCAGCCAGCATGTCCCAGCTAGCATGTCCCAGCTAGCATGTCCTAGCTAGCATGTCCCAGCCAGCATGTCCCAGCTGGTTACAGGTGACCAGTAACAGCAGCTAACCAACGACTTCTGCAAGTTCCCTTTCAAATCAAATGCTTCCCCTGCACAGTGTTGAGCGCTCCATGGGGACTCCTTTAGGGGAGGCACCGGCCGCTAAATAGGGAACACCTCTGCTCACATGAGC
This sequence comes from Clinocottus analis, assembly GCF_023055335.1. NCBI lineage: Eukaryota > Metazoa > Chordata > Actinopteri > Perciformes > Cottidae > Clinocottus > Clinocottus analis. Next base: position 13,470,753 of record NW_027175943.1, on the reverse strand, counting down.
AAGAGGAGAGAGGAGGGGAAGAGGAACAAGGGGAGCGAGTGATGGGGAAGACGTGAGAAAGCAAGGGAAAAGGGGAACAGGCAAAGGAAGATGTGGGGCATCATGAAGGATGAGGAAGTAAAAGAGGAGGAGGAGGAGGAGGAGGAGGAGGAGGAGGAGGAGGAGGAGGAGGAGGAGGAGGAGGAGATCGTATCCTCCCTGAAAATCTGCAGCGGGAGACGAGGAGGTTCTACTGCATTATGATCAGCGCTAACAATCCATAAAGTCACGGGGTAGAAACGCTTCAACTGCACCCCATTAGCGCTCATTCTGATTCCCCGTCAGTGGAGTTGTTCTTCATTCACTTCACGCTGAGCCAATTTGCTGCCATATTTGACAAAAGCCGGTTATCTGGGTTGGACGATCTCTGGTGAGGCAGAAGGTTACCGCATCGAGCGTCACGCTGTGTTCTGTAGCAGCGAGCGCTTCCTGTCTCTGCGGAGACTGGCAGAGAGAAGGTCTGTGTGTGTGTGTGTGTGTGTGTGTGTGTGTGTGTGTGTGTGTGTGTGTGTGTGTGTGTGTGTGTGTGTGTGTGTGTGTGCATGCAGAGTTAGACTAAGAGTAGGTCACGGGACTGAGGACATAGCTGGAGAAGTTAACTTCTCTGTTAACAGAGAAGAGCCTCTTTGAAGTCAAATGTTCTCCTTCTGTGTCCAACATTTACTCGCTTATAGCTCCGTTTTGGTCGGCACCAACGGCAGCTGCCTCTCTCTATATTCACCAGTGTGAGTTGTGTTCTTGGAGTAGACACACAGCAACAACCTTTCAGCTACACTGGGTAACTTTAAGTACCTTTACTTTAACGAAATATTCAATGAATGGAAAATTGTTGGAGACGGTTGGAGTAACAGCAGGTTTGTGCTGCATGTCTGATGACGAGGGCGCGAGACCTGCCCTCCGTTATCACACCGTCATTACTGTAGAATCAACATCCTGCCATTCACACACACACACACACACACACACACACACACACACACACACACACACACACACCCCTGACAGGTGGCAAGCTGGCAATTAGTCAGTTTCCTCAACAAAGCTTTCAGCAAAGTCTTCTTACAGTATGACCTGAGAGGACCGACTACACACACACACACACACACACACACACACACACACACACCTACGCACACACCTCCTCTTGCCTCCAACTCATCTCCTCTGACCTCCCTCACCCGCCCATCGAATCAGAAACCGCTTGTCTGTTTTTCCCTGAGTCAGCAGAATTGTTTCCTTTCCTTCTGCTCTCCTTCCTCTTCCTCCTTCTTCTGCACTCTGAACGACCCCCCCCCCCCCCTTCCCTCCCATACACACACCTACACACACACACCTACACACACAACTACACACACACGCCTTCCTCCGCTGAGCACGAGCGTGCAGACATACACGGCCTTGAGGAAGGAGACGGGGAGGAAAGTGAAGAAAGGAGGAAGACGGAGAGGATGCTGAGAGAAAGAGAGGGATGAGGAAGAGAGAGAGAGGGAGAGAGAGATGAAGGGAATAAGGAGGAGGATGGATGAAAAATGCAGTGTAGAGGTACGGCACGGTTATCTCTGGTTCCCTTTGGAAAATCCCCAAACGCACAGCGAGGGTCTGGCAGTCAAGGTGAGAAGCAGAGGACACCCCTCCCTCCTCCCCCTCCCTCACCCGCCTCCCCTCCCCCTTCTCATGCTTCTTCCCCCTTGTGCACCGGCCTGCACCCTCTCCAGCTGTTCTCATTACAGTGTGTGTGTGTGTGTGTGTGTGTGTGTGTGTCTGCCTTTTCCCCTCCTCTCATTTGTCTGCGTGTGTGTTTCTGTCAGACGGCTGCTTTATCCATGTGTCTTGTTTATTCGCCCTTTTGTGTGTGTATGAAGTGAACATTTGAGTCTACATACAGTATGGGTTTTTGTATGTTTTGTGTGTGTGTGTGTGTGTGTGTGTGTGTGTGTGTTCTGGACACAGCACATCAGCCCTGGTCGAGCTTCAGCGCTCCTCAGGGCGTCCCTGTAAATGCCAGAATGTTGGCACAGTCAAGGGCCCGTCTCCGTCTGAGCTGCTAAAAACTTTGTTCTCCTCTGTGTCGGTCAGCGACTCCATCGCCGCTCATGAGGGTTCACGAGAGCACGGGGAGGCCGAGAGGTGGGACTCGGACAGAGGAGAGACCTTTAAAGGTCGCTGTGGGGTCCGTTTGAGTGAGGGAGAGCTGTCAGATCCGTCAAAAGTCACCGCTCACTGCGGAGGAAACGTGTCATTTTGGAACATGCGTCGTCTTACTTTTACTTTTTAGGCCTTGAGACACGATGTGTAACTCTATGAAACACTGTGTCTGAGGCCTGAGCTACCGTGTGCATGCTAACCATGCTAAGTTACATTGCTAAGTTACCATGCAAAGTTACCATGCAAAGATACCATGCAAAGATACCATGCTAAGTGACCATGCAAAGTGACCATGCAAAGTTACCATGCTAAGTTACCATGCTAACAATGCAAAGTTACCATGCAAAGTAGCCATGCTAAGTTACCATGCTAACCATGCAAAGTTACCATGCAACTTGCTAAGTTATCATGCTAAGTTACCATGCAAAGTTACCATGCTAAGTTACCATGCAAACAATGCAAACTTACCAGGCTAAGTTACCATGCAAAGTTATCATGCTAACCATGCTAAGTTACCATGCAAAGTAGCCATGCTAAGTTACCATGCTAACCATGCAAAGTTACCATTCAACTTGCTAAGTTATCATGCTAAGTTACCATGCAAAGTTACCATGCTAAGTAACCATGCAAAGTTACCATGCAAAGTTACCATGCTAACCATGCTAAGTTACCATGCTAAGTTACCATGCTAACCATGCTAAGTGACCATGCAGTTCTTCTGTTTATTCCACGTGAAACACCTCCAGGTTCAAAGTTGTTTCGTCGCTAAAGAGCCAAACGTTTCCCCCGTGAGTTGGTGGCAAGCGAAGCATCTTGGCTTAAAAGTTGAGGTCATCCTGAACCTTGGACGAAGAAGACGAGTAAACGGTCTCATAAATGCATAATAGATACAAAAAATCTGCCATCAAGAATAAATGACAACCAAAGGCATTTCAAAACAACGTTAGCGATTCGAGACATCTGTGCTTCTTGCTGGAAATATGTTGACATTTTCCTTTTTTGGAAAACATGCATTTGTGCCAGCAGTGTGACTGGTCTTAAAGGCGCAGTGCCGAATATAACTGGAGCCCAAAAAGGTTCACCAAAACTTCTAAGACGATCACACAAGACTGGATCAGTGTTTTCTGCTGCCGGTCACGTCATTGCTGTGAACAGATATGATGGATTCTGATCATCAATATGTGTAGTCAGAAAACCTTTTAAAAAGAGCTCGATGTGATCTCCAGCAGCGGTCCCTCCCCTTATTTTTGTCACGTACGATAATATTTTTACGGACTGGACTTCACAGTATGAGGTAATAAAATGATACGACCGGCATAAAGACACATATGAAGTGCATAAAAATACAACTCACCATTATGGCCAAACACGTGACCTCTTGTCGTGTATCGAGAGGCTCAGGGGGATGTATCCGGTCATTTTTCAAAATAAAACAATGTTTTAATTCTTTCTGAGTGGCCCGGTACCAAGGGACCGGCACGGTGGGGACCTCTGGTCATTCTTCTGCGCCTCTGGTTTTGCCGGCGTGTTCTCCCATCGTAATACATCCTTTTCTTTCCCCGAGTGAAGCTTCCTGTGCCCTTAAAGCTTCCTAAAGGCTCTTGCTTACAAGTTGCAGTGTCAACCAGAAAAAACAATGTTGCCTCTCAAACTCAGTGCTGGTGTTACATTGGACTTGACAGAGTTGCTTTGGATGACAGGGGTTGTTTTTCACTTACGGGTTGTCGATGTTGATGTCGCTTTGTGGCTACGTTAGCCACCAGAGAATACAATGCTGCCTCCGAGTTTTGATGTCGACAGCTGCTGAGTTTTCTTCCCTAAGTGCTGAGTGATGTTTTTCTACAAAGCATTTGAAAGAGCCCGCTGATGATAACACGGCAGAGAAAGCCGGCGGGGCCACATGTTGTGCATGAATTAATAAATGATAATTACTCCCGCCTTCAGACAATTATTTTGGCGCGCTCCTGTGATGCTTCCTCGGCTCTCACGCTTCAATTAAAGTTGTTTTTCTGTTTGTTTGCTCGGATTGTAATCGCTGTAGCTGGTAAACACGCATCTGTAAGGCTAACTTCGCTTTTACTGCTGATTCATATCCTTCTGACAAAAGTTGCATCTGCAGGTAAATATGGCATTATTCTCTATGCAGAGACAACAAAACCTCCCACTGTAGCTCACTGTGGCCGTCAGCTAACAGCTGAAAGCCTGCGATGCATTGCTTCATGCTCATCTCATGGTTCCATGAAGCAATAATGACACAGAACCACGCTGCAGCACAACGCTCACAAGTACTGACTCTGATCTTCTGTGAGTTGTCATAGGATATGCTCAGCAGCACACACGCGGTCACAGAACCCTGAGATCAGAGAACAGAACCCAAAGGTCAGAGCTTAGAACCCAAAGGTCAGAGAACAGAAACCCCTGGGGAGAGAACCCTGAAGTCAGATCATAGGACCTTGAGGTTAGAGCATAAAACTCTAAGGTCAGAGAACCGTGAGGTCAGAGCATAGAACTCTGAGAACCAGAGAATAGGAGCCTAAGATCAGAGCTTAGAACCCAACAGTCAGAGAACAGAAACCCCTGGGGAGAGAACCCTGAAGCCAGAGCCTAAGACCTTAAGGTCAGAATATAGAACCCTGAGGTTAGAGCATAGAAACCTGAGGTCAGAGAACCCTGAGATCAGAGCATAGAACCCTGGGATTAGAGCATAGGACCCTGACGTTAAAGCATAGAACGATAATATCATAGAACCCTGATATCAGAGCATAGAAACCTTTTAGTCAGAGCATAGAACCTTTAGGTCACAGCATTAGAACCCTGTGATCAGAGAATAGAACCCTGAGAACAGAGAATAGAACCCTGAGATTAGAACGTAGAACTATAATATCATCGAACCCTGAGATTAGAGAATAGAACACTGAGGTCAGAGAATAGAACCCTGATATCAAAGAACCCTGTGATCAGAGAATAGAACACTGAAGTCAGAGAATAGAACCCTGATATCAAACCATAGAACCTTTAGGTCAGAGCATAGAACCCTGTGATCAGAGAACCCTGAGAACCTTTGGGCCCTTTGAGCTGTCTCCCTGACTGTCTCCAGCTGATCCTGCCTGCGGTTCCATAAAAAGCAGAAAAAGATTTTAAAAAAAACGACTGAAGTGTTTCTCGAATGAAAGAAAACGACTCTCAATTCTCGATCAGTCCAATATATTTTTAAAACCCGGCCGTCCCGTATAAAGCGATGTTCCCCCGCAGGACACTTTAATGGCAGTGTCTTTTTCATGGGATCGTGAAGTGAAGAGACAGGACGGGACCGAGACATGGAGGCTGGAGATGAGATCTGACAGAGCGGCCGGACCCTCAGGCCCACGCTGCAAATACACACCTGCTGGAAGGATGCAAAAGAGGGAGTTTGATGCAAAACACTAGTGTGGCTTCTCACCAGATTTAACTCATTGGAGCTGAACTTTCACTTCAAAGTGTTACTTGATGAAATCACTGGTTGCTTTCGGCTTTTGGCTTGATATCCTCCACAAGCCTGAAGCTTAAGAGGCCTTGAATCAGTCTCACAGGAGACTTCCATGTTGGAGGCAAAAGTATTTTGTTCAACTTCTGCAACAAAAGGTCCCTGGATGTTCCAGTGTCGCGTGAGCAGGACTTGTGGACGCCATTCATCCATTCTCCTCGCTGTTGGGGAGATGCTCACTGCATCTTTTATGAAATGTCCTCATCTCCTCAGCCACCAGTAACCGATGTCTTCATTTAAAATGTTGTGGAGCTAAAGTAGCATGGAATGGACTCCAGACAAGTATTCCTCAGTCGTGTACTTAAGAACAGTACTTTTTGTTTATTTACTCTGTACAGTGTGTCCTACATTCCACCACTGCATGCAAACTATTGAGCAAACTATCAAGCTAGCACAGCTGCTAGCTCCCCGCTGTAGCAAGCTAGCGCTGCTGCTAGCTCCCCACTGCTGCTGCTACTGTCCACGTCTCCACTGCCCGAGTCGGGCATCTCCTGCTACCTTCTGTGGTTGTCGGGGAGCTAGCAGGGAGCTAGCTGGCTACAGCGGAGAGCTAGCGGGAACCCACTGGAGGTAGTAGCGGCTTGTAACCCGATTTTTACGGTAGTCAACAGGAAGTGACACATCGTTAATCGATTAAGTTTGAAAATAAGTATAATGTTTGTCGTTTTAAAAGATATTTTTACTCATAAAAGTCACAGTTTGTTGAAGGTTACTTAGTTTTGTGTGAAACTACTCTGTGAACTTACATCTCTCATCTTGCTCAATGTGGATCACCAACTCTCGCTAGCTAGCTAGCTTAGCTGTTTCCCTGAAAGCTGGAAACCCCCACACATGTCGTGTATTGTCCCCGTCACGCACAGTAGAAACACGCGTGTGAGCAGAGACGATGGGAAACACACCCGTCCTCTGGAGTGAAGCGTAAACCCTCTGGATTAACCTGTAGTCGCTTGATCGCAGCTTGTAAGTCCTTTTAAGTTATTCACGCTGGGTTTGTGTCGCCGCGCGGCCAATCAAAGCCTAATCCCGGGTTTTTCCCTGGACTTAGTGCCTATTGACGTTCCACAGAGGTCTTACTTTGAATCAATCCTCCAGCTCAGCGCACCGGAGGCTCAACGGTTAACATGAGCACGAGGCCGAGCCGTGTCTTTAAGTGTCGGGGGATGGGAACGAGACGACGGTGTGTGTGTGTGTGTGTGTGTGTGTGTGTGTGTGTGTGTGTGTGTGTGTGTGTGTCATTACTGGAGAATCATCCCGTCTCCTTCCTTACCTCTAACGTCAGCCCGCTCACATTAATATTGTTCTCTCCCGTCCTCTTGTTTCATCTCGTCCTCTCTCCTTCCCTCCATCCCTCTCCTCCTCTCTCCTGTCTGTGGGGCTGAGCGATGAGGGAGACGACCGGTCCATCCGTCACTGTTGAAGTTGTGAGCATGTGTGTGTGTGTGTGTGTGTGTGTGTGTGTGTGTGTGTATGCATGTCATCTGGCGCCGGGTGGCCTCCCACTGATGTAAGAGGGATCCGTCATGTCTCTCTGTCACAACAGCAGACACGCATGAGTGGATATACATACCCTCACACACACACACACACACACACACACACACACACACACATACACACAATCCTCGTGTCTGCTTTGAAACGCTCGGTGTGTAACAAAGAGATTTTAGTCAATTTAGTGTCATAAAGTGACCTGATTAGTGAGTGTGTGTCTTTGTCCATATTCTTGTTTTTTTATTTATTTATTCTCTGGAGTATTTTGACGTAAGGCTGCTGGAGTCTTGCACCTTGTAGCTTTGTATCTCGGCCAAATTCAATGAAATCAGGGCAGTAAAAAACAGCCTTTTAAACCAGGAACATCTGCATCCTGAACTGTACAACGCAACATGAGAGAATGTTTAAACAAATGCAGATTAAAACTTTAAAACAAAACAACAACGTGGAGCACCAACACAATCCTCCAGTGTTCTTCAGCGTGCTACAAGAGCCCCTTTGGGGTGAGCTGGGCGCTACGCGGCGAGCTAATTTGGGAGCATCGACAGCGTCAGGACCAGTGACAGGCGCCGTCGGGGACGGCCTGTGTGTTTGCAGCACCCCCTGCTGGGCGCCGGAGGCACTGCAGCGGCGAGGGCCCCGTCTGGTGGGCCTTTCAGGAGCGAGAGTTATTGGACTCAGGTGACACTTGGCTCTCTCAGTTTTCATTCAGACATCAGTAGATAAAGAGACGTCTGTCCTTTTGCTCATTTCACGTTAGAGGGGGATAATTAAGTGTGAAATCCGCCTGAAGTCTGGTCGGAGGTAACGCTCTGCAGACAGATGGGCATCTGTCCCCCGAGTGTCTGCTGTGTGAATGATGGCGCTCTGTAAACGACTGCTTAATAGCGTGTTATCCTATAAAGCAGCATCACTGATGGCACCCTGAGTGTGTGTGTGTGTTTGGGACTAAGTACTTGTGGCTGGACTCGATTAGTTAAAACATTTTCATGGTTGGAAGTTTCGATACAGCAGAATTTCTTTTACAAATGTCAGATGAAGGGAAAAGGTTTTGTAAATCATGAGACTATTTTTCTGGCAAACGAATGTAGGAAACCAACTGCCCGTGTGTGTTGCAGAGGTGTGTGTTCTCGTGCGATCGTGCATGCATGTCAGTGGTTCTGCTCCCCTCAGTGTGTGGAGCTCCATGCTGAGCACGACGCTGAGTTGATGCATGAAATATGAAAGGAGATCATGCATGAGTTATTCCCTGAGAAGAGAACCCATGTTTGTGGCTTTGCCGCATCATGTTAACTGACTAGAAGTCACATTTTAATCTGTTTTTTTTTTACAATATTTTACCACCTCGGAGCGTGTAAGATTACAGATGGAGCTGCAATGTGATGCTGACAGATAATCTACTGTAAACAACAACAAGTGAAATATAACCTGAATGTTGTTTAATGAGACAGATTCTATATGGACGAGAGGATTAGAGGAATTAATACAGGATGAAATACATTTAAAGATGAAGAAATACATGTTGAATACATTAAAACTAAAGTCATGATCACATGAATGTAGTAATTAAAAAAAATGAATAAATCAAAGGGACAATACGTGTCTTCATATTTAAAAAGAAACAATATTTAATGGAATATAACACACACACTACACACACACACATTACACACACACATTGCACACACACACATTACACACTACACACATACACATTACACACACACACATTACACACGCACACTACACACACACACACACTACACACATACACACATTACATGCACACACACACACACATTACATGCACACACACACACACACACACATTACACACACACACACACTCAGACACTACACACACACTACACACACACTCAGACACTACACACACACATACTACACACACACACTAGTCACTACACGCACACACACACATTACACACACACATACATACATATGCACACATACACACACATGACACTACACACACACACGTTACTCATATGTCTTGATTCAGTTTAATTCATGTAATAAATCAATCCATATACTTGAGCATGTCTTACTGTGTGTGGGCTTTTATCTTTTACAGCCCCTTAAACACACACACACACACACACACACACACACACACACACACACACACACACACGCGTGTAGAAGCGGAGCTGCCAGCAGGTTCAGCGATCTGATTCCCCGTCAGAGCCTCCAGACCTCGACGAGCCGCTCGTGTGATCATGAACCGAGCGACACGTCGATGTGATTATCTTGTTTGTGTTGCGGCACAACGGACGGCGGCCGGCGTTAGGGCCCGGTGGAGAGAGAGAGAGAGAGAGAGAGAGAGAGAGAGAGAGAGAGAGAGAGAGAGAGAGAGAGAGAACTCCTTATTCAGGCCTTTTCTGCTCACCCGTCACATCAAGGCTCCGAATCAATCCTGCAAATTGGTTTGTTCCTCAACAAGGTTAACAAATGACGAAGGGACGGGGGGAACGGAGGAGGAGGAGGAAGAGGAGGAGGAGGAGGAGGAGGAGGAGAGGCGGAACGAGGGATGGAGATGGAGATAGAGAGAGGAGGTGTGAGCTAACCAGAGGGAGACGGAGGGTGGGGTGCGTCCCGGTGTTGACGTATTGTCTAATGCAGAGCTATGCGTGTGTGTGTGTGTGTGTGTGTGTGTGGCCTGAAGGCCGGCAGTTGAGCCACAGAGGGGGGTGAAGGATCCGGGCCATTGCTGCTTGTTCCAGGTAAACCCGAGCGGCTGAGTTATGGCGTCCCCGCTCACAAAGCGCTTGGCTCGCGTGGCGGATGGCTGCGCTCTGCTCATGTTGGGATGAGTTTGCGCTCCTGCCCCGTAACCCCACCCTGTCACCATGAGTTGTGGGGCCCATTTCCCTCCCATTTCCCAGCTGAATCCAGCGAAAATTGGAGAGTAAATATATAAATAACAGAAGAAACCGATAAGGAACACGCGGGAGATGTGTTATTCTGACGTGTGTGTGTGTGTGTGTGTTCCTGTGTGTGTGTCTTTCAGGTACACTTCACGCCCGAGTGTAAGTTTAAGGAGTGCGTGTTCGAGAACTACTACGTCACCTACTCGTCCATCCTGTACAGACAGACGCAGTCGGGTCGGGCGTGGTACATCGGCATCAACCGGGACGGGCAGGTCATGAAGGGGAACCGCGTCAAGAAGACGAAGGGGGCCGCGCACTTCCTGCCCAAACTCATCGAAGGTAATGCCGAGCAATACGTAGAAGGCACCGGTCATCCTGAGAGACGCCCTGGGCTTTTATTTTGTAGAGGTCAGCAGCCGTGCAGTCAAGTATTCAGTTACCGTGTTGGGTAAATAGAAAAACATTAAAAAAGACTTTGAGTTGAGCTTCAAATGTGGAGCTTCACCTCTAAAATACTCATGGAAATATTGGGCTGACACATTTTCTGAGGAAAATAGGTCAGTTAGTAGTTTTTTTTTATGTCAAAAGGCGTTTTACCTTGATATTTTATTTTGTAATAGTGCTTTTGGATCGCCACTTCCTGTCGGTACTCGACACTGAGACAGACAGGATGAGGGTTTTCATATTTCATTTATATATTATTCCCTAAACTAAAAGTTACATGTAGTAAAGTATTCCTTTTTACGATATTGATCTTAATGTTAATCATGTTAATATGTTAATACTTAATAATACGATCATATTGTGTGAGTAATCCAACGCCTCTGAAAGGGCCAGTGTGTCACCTTCAGCTGATCTATATGATATTAATGTGTTTAATAATCTATTTAAAATCATTGTGTTTCATTCAGAATAAGTCAAAGTCTGTTCTGTAGCACCAAATCCAGTCTTTAAATCATTTGCAAAAGGGACGAAAATGCACAATAAACAAAGTTAAAGATGCATTTCAACAATAGCATTGTTATTATTTTCTAATATACAGAAACAAAAATGATAGTTTAAATGATAAGTGTGCAAACTTTATTTAACTAACCCGACGATGCTTTGAACCAAGTTAAAGCTGCTAGTTTAGTTGTTTTACCACTTGGAGGCCGTGGAACAGGCTGTAAAAATAAACGTGAAGCCAACAAGCAGCAGCTTCTCAGCTCTTTAACTATTTGATCCATTGCTCATATAAACATAGCGAGCATTGCACCTTCAAAATAAAAGCCTGGGAGTAATGCACTGTCAGCGCACTGCATGTTTCTTTGTCCTTATCTGTTTGAAGCTGACTCACATTTTGAATAAATAAGGTCAGGTTCACGTCGTCAAAGCCACAATGTGTGTGTATGCGTGTGTGTGTGTGTGTGTGTGTGACCTGCACTGATAGTATCAAACAAGATAAAATGGCCGACAGAAAGTTAGGTCATTACCGCACACACCCGAAGACGTTGACAACAAACTGCTGAAAGCAACGCTGAATATGCACCAGGGATTATCTCATAATTTGAGAAAAACAAAAAAACAACGTATTCCACCGGGGCTTAAAATGTTTCTTCTTTTATTTATGAACCTAAAAACACTTTGAGGCAATTTTCCAAACAACAAACTAAAGCAGCGAAGCTGGGTCCACTGCATCACACACACACACACACACACACACACACACACACACACACACACACGTCCTTAACCCCTGCGACCTTCTCCCTCCTCAGTGGCCATGTACCGGGAGCCGTCTCTGCACGACGTGGCGGCGCAGAGTCCGCCCAGGAAAACGCCCAAGACCTCCAGCGACTCGCCCGTGCTCAAGAACGGCAAAAAGGACCCAAAATCCAAATCCAAATCCAAAACCTCGTCCTCCTAGCGCTCAGAGACGCGGGGTGGAGGACGCGGGGCGCCAGCAGGCCGCTGAACAGGGTTACACACACCCACCGCACCTGCAACACTGAGCCCACGTGGACTCTGCATCCCACAATGCACCGGTGTACAGCTGGAGAAGGTGGAGCTGGTCGATGAGAAGCCCCTCCCCCTTTTCTCCCATCCAACACAGCCCTCCACCTTCTCACTGTACTACATTGTGATGATCCAAGCCTGGGATTTAAAAGCAATAACTCCATGAAGAGGCGGACGGTGGCCTCGCACCGTGTAGCATGTCACCGCGGCGCGCTCGGCCCGGCCGGAAGGAAAACCCTCCGGCCGCCATCACGCCATCAAGCCGCCTCCTCCTCCTCCTTCTTCCAGTTGACCAAATATCCAGAGCAACGTCTTCCTGGTTTCACCGCGACGGGTGCAGCGGTCGCACCGTTCCCGCCGCAGCGCAATGCTTCACATATTAATTTCCCCACGGGGTTCCATGCTAATGTTAGCGCGCCGCAGAGCCATGCTAATGCGAGGCCGCTACGGAGACCCGCGCTGCCATCTGCTCGGTCCTCGTCTTCTGTGCGAGTCAGCGACTTTGTGAGATGGCCTGGATACTTATCGGCCGTGTTTGTGTGTGTGTGTGTGTGTGTGTGTGTGTGTGTGTGTGTGTGTGTGTGTGTGTGTGCGGCGTGTGTGTGTGTGTGAGTTCCCTTCTTCCATTCACCTTTGGCGCGATTTGATTAGTTTGTGACATGGACTCAATTTTCCACTCGGCGGCACAAGAAAAGCCCTCCCCGCTCCTCTCGGCTCTGTTAATGGAGTCTGGGGCTGATCACAATCTTTCGACCCTTAAACGAGGGGCCATGAGCTCCCTCGACACACTGCATAACCACACACGCACAAACACACACACACACACACATTCTCACGCTGGCATTTACACGCGCGCGCAGGTGTGTGTTTGTGTGTGTGCGCATGATATCCAAACGCAGAAAATGATCACGCGACTTGCAACGACATGCATTGGCACGGATGCAAACGTGTGTGTGTGTGTGTGTATATGTGTGTGTGTGTAGGTTCTGGGAGATGATGAAGATGTCATCAGTGAGACGGGGTGCTGATGGAGCTCGGCTCTGGAGCTTGGGATTGCACCGCAATAGCTTTTTTCCCCACCGTGGCCGGCCATGCGTTGCACAAACCCCCGAGGCCGTGCACATCATCAGCGCGGCCGCTGTCGCTCAGCGTGGTATTCACGTCTCGAGATACAGCAAAAATAATAATTATTGTATCCAGATTGTGATATCGCCTCCTGAGGATTGTGTGCATGACGTTGCAGATTCACTGCGACGCCCACGCCGCCGATCACATGACACGTGCACTGAGTGTGTATACGCAGCACCGGCACGGCCTGAGACACAAACCCGCCTGACTTAAAGGGCCAGTGTGTAGGTTTTAGCAGCGTCTCTCTAGAGGCAGTGTGTAGTTTGTCTGCTCTGGGCTGCCGTAGAAACATGGCCGACAGTAGACGTGAAGGACTCCTTCTCGGCGACTGAAACCTCAACAGTTCTTAGTTTCAGATTATTTAACGCCAGTGAAAACATAGATCTGCATATTAGATTACATTTCCACCCCTTGATCCTACACACTGGACCTTTAAACTAGCTGGTGCTACTTTACTGACTCACACTCATGCAACACATTGGCTACACTGCAGCTGTGTCCCAAATCCACACACAATGCTGTGAAGCAGGTGGGTTGTAATACTTCCTGTTAAAACTAACTGCAAAAACAGTAAACCAGAAGTGTTGCCGTATACAATTGGTGTGTTGGGAGGTTCTCCTGCGTTTTAGCACTTCTCTGATATTCTTATGTGTTTATGTCGAATCTGACTCATGTGACTTGAGGCACTTGATCAGATCTCAGCAGACATGTAAACATGCGTTTTAATGCATCAAATCAGTGAAATTCCCAACTATAATTGAAAATAACCGAATCTGTACCCGAAGCCAAAGCTTTACACCTCAGAGGTTCTTGGATCTGGAGGCAGAATAACCAGAAGAGGAAGGTCTATGCCACACCGCTGCATCCTTCTATTAATCCTCCATCTTTATGAAAGTGCGATGCTAAAACACTGGAGTCTTTATTTACACCTGGACGGGTCAGCTGATCACTTATGTCCATGCCGTGAAACAACAGCGAGCTCAGATTTATGTTGTGATTTTTGAAAACCATAAATCTCTCCGTGAGACTTTTTGGTTATGATGCAAAGGAATTCAAGCCTTCTTCACTTGTCATTTCACGAGTCTTACACTGTGAGGATTGGAAGCTGAGGCACCAGAGAAGGACGGCGGTTCTAAAACAGAGGAAATGGAAGGACGATGTGTTGCTTTTGCTCTGATCACAGGTTCCTTTCCTCCCCTTCTGCGTCTGATCGACTCTCCTGGTACAGAAAGTATTTGAAATGTTCCACGACGCTCGATTAGGAGTGTGTGTTTCCATTTGTTCTTTCCATTCAACACAGAAAGCAATCATTTTTTCCTATCAAACTTTCCTGGCTACAATATGCCCGGCGGGGTAATTGTTTCTGCCTAATGTTTATGTATTGTGGGGAGCGAGGAAGTCCTGCGTTGTCGGGGAGGCGGTGGCGAGGTTAGATGGATGATCAGTGCTCAGAGAGAGAGAGAGGAACCCAGAGGGGGAGAGGAATCGTTTGTGGTGACGAGCGTAAGAAAACAGAGTTTTAAGAGGGAATTATGCTAATGCGGACGGCGTTCCCCGAACACACACACACACACATTTGCACACTTCTCGTTTCATGCATAATCCTCTGCTCCCCTGTAACCCGCGGTTGTAAATAATAATAGCTGATAACCCGCGCAGAATAGAGGCGAGCCTGCAGGGCGAATTAATCTGCTACCTGAGAGATGAAGCCGGCTCTACCTCCGGTTCCCCGGGTCGAGGGAGAGGACAGATTAGTTCACGGGCGGAGGGGGAAAAGAGGGGAAAGTGAGGATGACTGAGAGGAACGATGACTCAGCAAATGTAGGGAGGACTCGGCAGGAGCAGGGGAAGGAGGACATCAGAGTTATTCCCATGATTAGTTTGCTTTATTGAACTCCAGGTACGGTTAAGACCTCACGTACACACTGAAGACCTTAATTAAAGTGTCAAAGAGACCCTCGGGTCGGGACGTCCGACCAGCCGGCCCCCGTGGGTCGCTAAAGCCAGAACACGGTGTTTAAGTATTAGTCACAAAGTAATTACACACATGTTTAATTAAACGAGGCTCCTGCCCGGTAGAATAAGACTGTGGGGAACTATATATATATATATATATATATATATATATATATATATATATATATATATATATGGATTGTCTACTTTACTGCCAGCTCGTGATAGTCTCAATAGCTGTTCGACCCCCTCTCCCAAGCTAGCAGCGAGCGCTAGTTAGCTCGCGAGCTAACAGCGAGCTAGCGCAGTCCTTATTATAAAATAGATATTACTTTGTGATTCTGCCACTCATATATATATATATATATATATATATATATATATATATATATATATATATATATATATATATATATATATATATGTATACTGTTAGAGAAGAGAAGAGACAGACAAAGCCATGACTTCTGTGACAACTACTGTGAGTTTTTAAGGGCTGGGAAATCTACGTTGCAATATTTTCTGATGTAATGTCATGATGCTTGTTGTTCTTGTTGTTGTTGTTGTTGTTGTGTTTTTAGATTTATAATTCAAAGGAGATTAGCTGCAAAGGAGAGCTAAGGGCTAACGTTGTAGTTCAAGCCATTAATAAGGACTACAAGGAAGTCATGAAGAGTCGTGCGTCTGCTGTACGGACAGATGCAGGACGCGGGCATGTGAGAGGCATGGAGGGGCTAATGAGAGGTGAGGTGCATCATGGGGAATGTAGGATTTTGTGGGCTTGACTCGAGCGTGACACTCGACGTCAGGCATTTTGTCCCACAACTTCATGGATGTGTGATACTATATTAATATATTGCTTGAGAGCAGTATTACTTACTGTTGATACCTGTACAGGTGGCACATGAGCGGGCATTAGATGAGAGGATTCAAACATTAGTTTTTTCCATATTTTTAGGGCTATTATTATCTCATTGCCTGCCTCAGACTCTGTGTTCAAGTGACTTTAAATACAACTTTACTGTTATTAATCCATCAGGTCTTATAGAAATAGAGCAAAATAGTCTCCTCTTTATTTATTTTTTCTCCTGTAGCCGTAACAGATATGATCTTTTGTAGTGGGATGAATAATTAGATGCAGTATTAGTAATATATTCTGGAGAGCGAGTGGGGTGAAGAAGTTAAAAGAGGAGGCGTGAGCATGTCTCCGCTCTGTTTGCAGGGGTTCCTCTCTGCATGAAGGTAGATAACAGAGTCAGCCATTGTGTGTGGAAACTTTGCATGATTGCATGAGCGTGTGTGTGTGTGTGTGTGTTTGTGTGTGTGCGTTTTGCAGTGTTCACACTCGCCCATCCGTCCCCGCTGTGAGTCCTTTGTGGCGTCTGAAATCAGCGTCTCTGTTCCCGCCGGCGGCCTTCAGGCTTCACTTCAAACAGGTCTGTGTGAATTACAAGATGTAAAGATTGCCATTTATCTCGGCGGGCCGTCTCTCTGAGCGCATGTTTGATTAGCGAACCCCTCTCCGTGGCCTAATTTACTGCTTTTAACTCACTGATAAATGTCTTTGGATTAAGCTCTGAATGTTAAATATTAGCCGTTGGGCTTTCGGCGTATTTCTCTTGAGTGTATGAAGAAAAAAAGAAGAAAAAAAAGGTGGGAGAAGGTGTGTGTGTGTTGATATCGGAGGGCGTTAAATGATGTATATCTTACACGCTTTCCTCACCACACACACACACACACACACACACACACACACACACTGAGATTCCCGGGGACGCCCCTCCCTGTCTTTTCTCCCGAGTCAGGGCCGTCCCTGCTTACTGAGCGCATTACAGCTGCAGCCGAGGGTCATCCCGGGTGGTGAAGGAGAGCGAGAGCGAGAAGGAGAGAGAGACAGAAGGAGACAGAAGGAGAGAGAGAGAGAGAGAGAGAGAGAGAGAGAGGCATGTGTCACACATTGTCGTGGAGATAACTCGTGCCCTCCCTGCTTCCTTTTGAAGTTCCACTTCCTCTCCCTGATCCCTTTTCCAAACACAACTTCCCTTTAACCTGGAGGCTGTATGTGTATGTGTGTGTGTGTGTCTGTGTGTGTCTGTGCGTGCTCTACACTCACTCATCAGCTTTGGTCTTTGTGTGTAATCGTTCTGTAACTGTGATTGAATATCTCTGTATGTCCAATATGTGTGAGGGAATAAATTATAGGCGGGGAGAAAGGGAGGGAGGAGGCTGGAGGATAAATCAGAGGCCGGATCGATGAGCGCGAGTCCTTGGGCAGAAAGCAATAAACTCCATTAACAAGGTGCAGCCACATTATCTGAGAGGGTGTGAGAAAAAAAAACAATGTTAATATAGAAACCAACTTTGTGTTTTATTAGAGCTTTTATTTTTCTAACACTTTTTCCCTTTTTTTTCGTGAGCAGGGTTGCTGTTAGAGTGTGTGTGTGTGTGTGTGTGTGTGTGTGTGTGTGTGTGTGTGAGAGAGAGAGTTTGTGCGCGCGTTACTTTGAGGTGGAGTCCCTTCACCACATCTGCAATGCAGCAGAAAACACAAAAAAGAGAGGGAGGAAGAGAGAGAGAGAGAGAGAGAGAGAGAGAGAGAGCGAGAGAGAGCGAGAGAGAGAGAGAGAGAGAGAGAGAGAGAGAGAGAGAGAGCGAGAGAGAGAGAGAGAGAGAGAGAGGCTCACGTGACAAAAGAGTGACGCCGTCCTCGGACAGATTTTCTCTCTTTTTCTTTTCCTCCTTTTTTTTATTTATTTATTTATCGGCTTCATAAAATGCTTTTATACTGGAATCCAGAGCACCTGAGGTCACATCCTGGTCAGTGTTAATCACGACCACCTCATACCTAAAAAATCCATCTGTGTGTTTTGTAAAAGCACAGCCGAAACCCCCAGACACGTCTGCATTACACACACACACACACACACACACACACTCGGATGTGTCTAAATGGGGTGACCTTTACAGACAGATCATGCGGGGACTTCACCTCTCACAAGCGAACGCTCGCTTAATGTGTTAGCGGTGACTTTGCAGCTACGCTAAGAGGTCTTTATTCATCCCATCTTTTTGTTTTTTAAAAGAAAATAGAAGAACAAAGTCTGGATTGTATTGTGGGTATTTGACTTTTAATGATACAAGGAGATGTGGATATTGGTATGAATCACTGTCGGTCCGTGTGTGTGTGTGTGTGTGTGTGTGTTTCTTTGCTGCGTCTCTTCTCCTGCCGTATAATGTGGGATGTTGAACACTGAAGCTGCAACGAGAGGACAACTCACGTACGCCAAGACTGTTATGTCTCCAACCTGATGACCCGCCCACAATCCTACACCTGTCAATCACAGGCCGACTGACTGACCTCTGGCCTTTGACCTCTTATGTGGATTTGAACCGGCACACCGGCAGCACGTGGACTGCTCATTAACCGTCTGTCCCCACACACAAACACCTCGTCTACCTGTGTGTGTGTGTGTGTGTGTGTGTGTGTGTCATCCTGTGATCGATCCTTGAGGGATTTTTCAACTTTTTTCATGTGTTTTTTTCTTCTTCGTACTGCATGGACGATCCAAGTTATTGTGACGAAGTCTTCCAGAAAAGATGTTGAGGAAATCCCCATAATCTTACTTTCCGACTTGTCTTCCAAATGCAAAAAGAGTGCTTCAGTCTTCCAGCTAATAAAGCCACAATGACACTATTTTTGTATTCAAACGGGGCAAAAAATATATCTATATATAAATATATATATATACATATATCCATGCAAATGTGGTTGGGGTGCAGTGACTCCCCCTGAGGTGGAGTGATGAACCCATGGATCAGCTGAAGGGACCGCAGAGAGCCTCCTGGGTCCAGGTGGAGGATCACAGGGAGGCGGGACTACAAGCATGCATGCGCCAATCATTTACTGGACACCTTTAAAGAAACAGTCTTCCCCCAATATTTACTCTTTAACCTTAAGCCCCCGTCCTCAACACTATTATCCCCAACTCTTGTCTCTGCATTTGCAATATGATCTATATTTATTTCTATAATAACTTACACAAAGTCGAGGGAGACGCATTTATTGGATAAAATTCAATAAAACAAACTAATATATTTGTATGATTGTAACGCTTGTCTGCTGAGTTTTTTCTTCTTTCTTTGGGATTGTTCTGATCAAAACAAAATGGCCGACATTTCATGGTGATCACGTGACCTGTCATGGGTCGGGGTCATGGGTCCGAAGGCGATGCAGTTTCGAGAGGCTTTCTTTCTTTTGTACCGTTTTAAGAGCGATATAATTAATTGTAATATCTGATACTCACAGAAATATGTGCATTATGTCTGTGCTTTCAGAGTTATGATTCCATGTGTGCCGCCACTGCCGACTTTGCAGATAAGTAGGCCAAGCAACGACTAACTTCCTCTCTGTATTTGTATTCCTTCTCCACCTCATGAGATCCGCCTCACCGTCTGTTTGACAATCAGATGCTTCAAACTCTCCGGCAACAGTTTGTTCCGTTAGGAAAAATGTTTTCCCAGTTTGGTGTGGAATGGGTTGACTGGCCTGCACACACAGAGTCCGACAGCCCTTCATAATTGATTAATTGGATTACCTCGTCTTCCGACACCGGCGGCCGACCTTACGAACGCTCTTGTGGCTGAATGAGAGCCAATCCCTGCAGCCGGCGTCCAGGAAGTGGGATGAAACCCTCCTGGAGAGCTGCTGCACTGGGAGCAGCAGATGAATCACAATTGGCGAGGAATAAGGTGTCCGGCGGTGTGAGATCAGGGTGTTAACGGGCTTTTGATCAGACGCCCACAACCCTTCTGCCCACATGGTGTACTCTGATGACTTCCAATTGAAGTCTGGACACACAATTCAATTGGCAGCCAATTTAAAATCTCAGATTAGAGGAGGTTTAATCTCTGTGGGGTAATTAGATAGATAAACAAAAAAGAGAACTACGCTGATTGGTTTTCAATACAATTAGAGTGGTAACCTCCAACATCTTTTACATATAAAAGAGGAACGAAGAACCGAGCCAAGCTCTCACCTTTGACATATCTTTGAGACGATTACCTCAACTTTTTAGGTCATCTAATTACTACAACACATGTTACTTGTCACCCATGTAAATAACACGTGTGGCTCAGCAATCATGCTGGTTAACTTAACTAGTTGTGAATTAAACATCACTCTATGAGGCCTTCCTTAGGAGAGATCTCTGGATGTGAGTGGCTGCCAGCAGAAGCTTTATATTCACTCCCTCGTGACCACAGATTGGATGTGTGACTTGACACTTGCGGCTAGCTGTTAATAGTTAGCTTCTATGGTAATTAAATTGGAGGCGTGCCAAATGGCAGCGACACTGGTTCATAAAATACGGTGGCGTGGGCCGGCCGATGAATGTGAGCGAGAGCAGAGTGGCATGAAGAAACCAGTAATGGGATAGAGGGACGGTGTGTTTTACTGCAAGGGGAAGAAGGGGGGGGGGCTTTTGGAGAAATCAAGTGGCAGTTAAACGATTTGATCAACTTAGCGTTATACCGTGTCTCATTTCATTTCATGTTTACTTGGTAGGGACTAATAGATATAGAGATTATCCAATTATCCAATGCCGTGCATCACAGCATTTTGTAGCTACCGCTAATTTCCAATGCTCATCCCTCAAGCGACCTTTAAAAGAGAGGATAATGGCCCCTGTGTCACCTATAGGTCCACTTATTACAGCGGGTGGAGGCAGGGCACATGAAGCAAGGGTCAAATGGGGATCAGTGATTGGTGCAGACCTGAAGGTGTGATAGTCACCCATTGGGTGACACTCAGAGTAGGGGCCACACTTCGATATGCAAATCGTAGCTCTATTATTTCCCTATGTTGAGAGACAACTGAATGAGGAAAAAAGGTGTTGTCTTTGTATCGGAAGCCAGTAGTGAGTGTCCATGTGAAGCTTCACCGCTGAAGGGGTGAACAGCTACACACACACACACACACACACACACACACCCTCCCCTCCTCAAGGTTGTAACCGGAGCAGACAGCAGTTGGCCAGGCCGGCCTGACTGACAGACAACAACAGTCCAACAAACCAAAACCTACACACAGGAGCTCCGGTGAGCTGCGTTGGAATTGAAAAAAAAGAAGAACAAAAGAAAACACCCCCAAAAAGTTTGGAGTTACCGACTAAGTGCTTTTTCTGGTTGGGCGCCATGAGAGGCCCGGATCTGCTCCTGCTGGCGTGCTGCGTGGGCGGCCTCTGCACATCGGGAGGTAAGACACAAGCTGACACGACACACTCATGTTGTAGAGCTCCAGGCCACGTCGTGACGTCAGAACAGCACTTCTTGAAGGATACTACGCTAACAATTTCACATGTAGAAGCCCCAATGAACAACAAAACACCTTTTAATGCCAGCTTTTACTGGACGTACACATTATTGGTCTTTTAAAACACATTATAACAAGACTAAAAGTCTTTAGGCTGGTTAGCAGCTCTCAACGTAACATTAGCAAACATTAATATGCCAACAAGCTCCTTGTGTCATGCTAACATGCTAATGTTTTTAAAACATATTTTAACAAAACTAAGCATCTTTAGGCAAGTTAGCAGCTCTCAACGTAACATTAGCAAACATTAATATGCCAACAAGCTCCTTGTGTCATGCTAACATGCTAATGTTTAGCACGTAATGAACAAAAAACACCTTTTAATGCCAGATTTCACTACACATACACATTATTGGTCTTTTAAAACATATTATATCAAGATTTAAAGTCTTCAGGCTAGTTAGCAGCGCTCTGAGTAACGTTAGCTAACAATAATATGACAACAAGCTCCTTGTGTCATGCCAACGTGCTAATGTTTAGCACGTAATAGTTACTTATGGGGTGATAGCATGCTAACTTCTGCTAATTAGGACTGAAAAAAAGGAAGCAGAGCTCATGCAATTAGTTTCTGCAGGTATTTTTTTTAATAATTGACATCCTTAATGTTATTTGAATAGATTATCTTGGGGCATATGATATCTGTCGGCTACCAGCTTCCACAGCAAAGGATCACGATATGTAACTCAAAACCACTAATGTCAAACTGGAAGCACATTTTTAGTGTTTTTAAGTAGAAAAGTATATATGCTTCTTCTGTCTTTTATCAAAGTGACTTAAAATACCCTGCCATCAGTTATATTCATGGCAAGCATCCTTCACTGTCGGCTTCAGCATGGTTTTACCTTATCTGATCCCACTTAATCCGGTATATTTACCAAGTCAGCTGAACTGAGCAGAGACGGGGAGAGAATGCAAAATTCTCGCCTTCCACCGGCGCTTCCCAGCCTCGCCCGTCAGCGGCCGTGCTCGCCGTGCCTCTGGCTAATGGCGGGTGCCTTGCTTGGTGATCGTTGTCATTTATTCCTGTCAGGTCAGATCCTGCCGGGGCCTCAGCTCTGCCAAACGTGATGAATGCTGCGTCGCCAGAGCCGCTGATTATAAATGTGACTAACCTTCCAACACTGAGGAGGAAACGGGTGGAAATGAAGCAGGAGTTTATGTATGACGCTGCTGCGGAGCGGGAGCGTTTGGGTTTTGGGAGGTTTGCAGCTTTGCGGGTCTATTGTGAGACAGTCTAAGTCTTTCTTAATAGTGTGTGTATGTATATATTATGTTGTGTGATGTGTCGAGCTACTCGGACCTTGAATTTATCTGTCATCTAAGTGATACTTTCAACACAGGGACCGTATGATCAAAGGGGAATTCATTATATGGGTTTAATTCAGCTTTCATGTGCTAAGCTACTCGTGTTGAGGCCCTGTAGAAAGACAGTGTGTAGGGTTTGGTGGCATCTTGTGGTTTTGTTGCAGATTGCAAGCAACTGCATCCCCTCCACTCACTCCTCCACTTCCCAGACGGCTGTAATGTGAGCCGCAAAGTGCAGAACCGTGGCCTTCAGGTGATGTTAAAACCGCTAAAGGCCTTCCCAGTGTTATGTTAAACATGGCGGGTACAACGACTTCATGAAGAGGACCCAATCTCTAGATATGAAACCATCATTTTAAGATGATCTCGTTCATTTCCTTCCTTAATCGACTTCCTTTTCTGTCTGTGCTTGTCGTTTACACTCACACTCATCTGCCTGAGACGCTAATTCTAAACCAATAAACAGCTAATTCACTGTCAGCCAATAGTTGGATTTGGTTCTGAGATTTAATTTCACTCGATGTGTTTTCTCTCTGCGTGGGTTGTTTACCTGCGTTCAACTGAAGCCTGTGACTGTCATCAGAGATTCTTACATTTTTTCCACTGATAGGGAGCGCTGATACTTTGCAGGAAGCCAAACTCACCCGACTTTACTGAAAAGTCTCCGCTCGCTCTCCCTCCCGACGCTCCTTTGACTTGCGTCCACGTTGCTTTGTCTCTGCAGTCGATGTGAGTGGGTGTGGAGGCAGAAGGTGGGACTCCGTCTAGTGAAGACGGACTGGGAGGATGTTCCATTGATTTCATTGACCACCCCCTAATTTACAGCTAATCCGGCTAATTCTGGGAAGCATCCACTCACTGCGCTGCATCGACTCAGCGGCTGAGCTTCAGGGGTCTTTTCTGTTGCACGACACACCTTGCAGCCAGCCAGTTAGCTTCGTCCTCACTCGTGACGTGAATGTGGACAGCGCACCCAGCAGAAGCGTTGGCTCACAGTGTTTGAGTTCATTTCATGAATTTTAAGCTCAGACAATATTCAATAGAAAAAAAAAATGGGTTCACAAAAAGTATCAATGGCACTGCTATGAGTATTGTATTGTTCATCATCCGATCCTTTATGAACTCATACACCCGTCTCCCTACTTGTCGCACAGGTGCGTCCGATGTGGAGAAGGCTCTGATGAAGACGCTCTTCACCAGCTACAACATGAAGGTGCGGCCAGCGTTGACCCCTGAAGACAGGGTGGTGGTTCGTGTGGGGATGGTCCTTTCCTCCCTCATTGGACTGGTGAGGCACGAGAGCCCGACATTTCTGTATATATATACGTACACGCACAACTGGAATATTAACGAAACACTGGCAGGTGTCTTATCAGACTCAAAAGGTTCCCAACATTTCCCCCATTTACGATAGAAATGAGTAGGTCAAAGATAATCTGGCGTGTTGCTATACAAAAAGCAAACAGAAAGTTGGAAAATAAGAAGTTTTGCTTGTGTGAACATGAGAAAATTGGGATTTTTACCATCTCAATAAAGCATGTACTCTTGGTAGTACATTTCTGCAAAACACAGATATGTTGGAAGGTGATGTTTTTGCATTTGTTTAGAGCAAGTGACGTGATATATTGTGCAGTAACTGAAAGTTGTGTGGTATAATAACGAGTCCACTGAGATCGGATGGGAGGGGTTAACAAACACATGACTTTCACCCAGGAGACCGCCGCCTGTGTTTCATCAGAAAGTCCGATAAGGAGGTTGATACGATGTCCCGGTTGTTATGTTATAAAATAACACAAATCATTATGTTTTTGTTGCTTAAACCTAAACAATCCTGTGGTATTGTGCATTTCTGCAAGACTAATATTAAAAGTACTTTTGGTGCAGAAACATTTACATTCATTGGTTTGCAGAAATGCCAAAAGAAACTTTTGGTTTTCTTGTGACCGTGCAGACTTCTTCTGGACATCTCCTGTTTTAATGGCCGTCATGACTGTAACTTCCAATGCCTCTGATGAGCACGTATTTAAGCATCAGATCTGATTCACACAGACAGAGAGATGTCTCTGTAAACCTTCAGCACAGAGGTTGCTCCCTTCGCTGAAGACAAATGCACTGCAACACTTGAACATGACACGATATCAAAACACAAGCAGAGGTATAAAGTTTTAATAAAGTGAATATATCTGAGGGCCATTGGGTCCTGAATCCGGCTCCGGCGGTCCAGCTGGCACACATGTGGCACACAGAGGTTTGCTACTGATGTGCAGTGCTGGATTGCCATTCCCCCGATGCAGATGCATAGGGTTCTTCACACGTTGTCACATTTACATACGCTCCTTACACCTCCGCTCAAGGTCAGCGTCACTCTGAGAGGAAGTCACATGGGAAACCTCCAGTTCTGGAGTGGAAACTGACCCACTTTGATGCTCTGTCCCCCACCTGCCCAGAACTAATCAGTAGGCGATAGGTCAGTGATGAGATGAGGGCGAGAGAGCGAGATGTTGGAGTCGACCTCCCCCGCCCTCCCTGTTTCCGTCCCAGCTGTCTCCCTGACATTCCTCCCAGCGTTTAAAATAGCAGCAAGCTGCGCCTTCCTGCCGGACAGACAATCACACGCGTGTGCTCATTGCCTGGCGGTGGACATGTACGTGAGCTCTGTGTGGTAAAATACAGCCATGACTCTCACGATGTCATGTGTTTCAGCATCACGGCATGAAACTACAGATTGCTGGGCACGAAAAGGGACATTTAAAAAAGTAAAGGAACAGTTCTGGTTTACTTCCTGAAACAAAACCTTCCAAAATAAACTCTTAAAGTGTATGTAGGGCAGTCCAGTTAAAAGGGACGCTGCCTTCCTTTACCTTAAAACCTATATTCGTAAACTCTTTTTAGACATGCCTCCCCCCTCAGGTCTGATTAGCCACTCAGCTCACCAACAGCTCTGACAGTAATGTAGTTACACTTTCACATCACTGCAATGCCAGCAGACGGATGCAGCAGCAGGGGAAACATGCAGAAAGAGATCTGAGGGTCTTGTTCTGCCTTCTGAGCTCAACGCAGCAGATGTAATACCTCAGTCATCATCTCTTATGCACACAATATGTCTTTAACACCAGGAAACACTGTGCAATGGACCACATTAAGTTGTTGAGATATACTCTTTTTGTCACATCAGAAAAGCCTACAACATGTTTTCCCCTCGTGATGCGACTGGGCCAGAAGATGTCTCCTCAGTATTTTCCATTTTCAATGTAAAATAAGTTTCATATGTGAGCATGTTGGACTTTAGGAAACAGTGCTCTCTCACAACGAAGTAGATCTCCAGTAGAGTTTTGGAAAGCTGTCGGATTCTCGCTTTAATGTTGCAAGAATGGCCCAAAAATGATGATAATACGACTGCAACAGAAAGAAGATGGGGTGTTGTGTCTATGAATGTGTGCAAATTATCATCATTTATATCATTTTAACTTGTTTGTTGTTGTTTCAGAATATGAAAAATGAAGAAATGACTACCACTGTTTTTATGAACCTGGTAAGTGTGTTTATGTCGGTCAGCTCCTCCCACTGCAGTCAGCTCCTCCCACTACAGTTAGCTCCTCCCTCTACTTTCAGCTCCTCCCACTACTCCTCCCACTACAGTTAGCTCCTCCCTCTACTTTCAGCTCCTCCCACTACTCCTCCCACTACAGTTAGCTCCTCCCACTACATTCAGCTCCTCCCACTACATTCAACTCCTCCCACTACAGTCAGCTCCTCCCACTACAGTCAGCTCCTCCCACTACTCCTCCCACTACAGTCAGCTCCTCCCACTACTCCTCCCACTACAGCAAGCTCCTCCCACTACAGTCAGCTTAACTGTAGATCAGTGCATTGATGCGAGTCCTTTGTGTGTAGCTCCGTGCCGACACAATGCACACATAACCGATGGGGAACACTCGGAGTCGTCCTAATAACAGAGTATGTGCCAAATGAAAAATTATGCAAATAGCATTTTGTTATGCGAGGACCAACGCACAGGGGGCCGACGCTGGAGGAATCTAATTACAGCAGTGAAAAGATGAGGAATAAACTGATGAAATGACAAATTGGTTACACATGTCGATGAAACATTTCCCTCTCGGCCCCGCCCCCTTTTTCACGGACACATAAACACAACCTCTCTTTCACACACAGCAATGGACCGATCATCGGTTGTCGTGGAAGCCCAAGGAGCATGATGGGATTGAGGTGATGCGCATCCCCTCTGCCAAGGTCTGGCTGCCCGACATCGTCCTCATAAATAAGTAAGAGCACCAGCGAACAAAGTATTTGTTCATTTATTTAGTCTGGGGCTTCCTGCGTCGGCCCTGGGGGCATTTAGTGGTTCCCTTCACTCACATGTTGATGAACCTGCTGCTCCCCGCCTGAAAGACATGTACAAGATATGTTTTTGGAACAACATGACAAATGTCCTCAACCTGAATAGTCCGCTCCGCTGACGCTGAGTTATGACGGTGTTTGTCTGTTCATCCCGTTCATCCGTTCACATCGCTCCACGTGTCGGGTCGTGCCCTCGAGGTCATCATGAATCATTTCAGGTATTTTTAGTCTTTTGTTTGAAAGGCGAGGTCACGCCGCGTTAACGGCATCCATCTTGTCTGGTTCAAAGTTATGCGCCTGGGCCCGGTGAGCCAGCGAGGAGCTGCTGACCGAGACAGCTGCGTGTTAGTGTGTGTGTGTGTGTGTGTGTGTGTGTGGGAGTTGCAAGTTAGGCGTGGGATGCTGACTCGGCGCTTGTCGGTCTTCTGTAACTTGAGCTTCTCAAGACGGTGAATCCCAGCGGAGTGGAAATTGTCTGATGCAAAATAAGATGTCAAAGAGAGTGCTGCGTGTGTGTGTGTGTGTGTGTGTGTGTGTGTGTGTGTGTGTGTGTGTGTGTGTGTGTGTGTGTGACGCGACACGGAGAGGCGACAGTTTGGTTCTTTTCAAAACAAAAATGGCGGTTCCTAAAGAGGTTAGCGTAGACGCTGCTATGAGCTATATCAGAAGCGGAGAGTGTTTCTTCATTGAATAAAGAGCTAAAAACGCCTTTTTCTCCATGGAAAATATATATTGATTTGCACGAGTTTGATTGACAGATGGTTCATCCAATCACCTGCCAGGGTTTTTCTTTTCTTTAAGTTTCTGCCCTTTTCAAATAGTGGACTTGTCCTGTAAAAACCATGTGACAGGTCAGGTTACATCTTCACCAGATACACACATCACATGAATGTATTTAACTTCCTTTTTCATGTAATTTAATTCAGGCTGCACTTGAATAGTTCAAGTCCTTCAGAGTGGAGGATAAGCTTTCTGCACTATTCAATAAAGGGAACAAAGACAAAGCCCATGTGTGGTATAAGTCACTCAAACAACTGCAGCCTCAAACTGTTCCCGGAGTGGCCGAGCAGCAGATTTATTTATCTGACGGTGTCAGAGCGCCGCGCGGCTGCAACCGGTGGACATTAGGTTAAAGGCCCCGCCGCGGCGCAGTACAGTACCTCTGGAAGGGAAAACACTCGATGTCACCGCTTTAAATTAGAAACTTCAGGTACTTCGAGCAGCCAGTGCAGTCTCTTTTCCTTTCGCCCGCACACACACACTCCCATTAGCACCGCTGTAAATATCCCCACCGCTCCATTCATCAACGCTTTATAGGCAATTAAGCAGCACGGCTCCACTCGGCTAACTCGACACACACACACACTGATGCAGCAGTGTGCACATGCACCTCTGTGTGTGTGTGTGTGTGTGTGTGTGTGTGTGTGAGACGGGGCTTTAAGGACACCAGCTTCTGGTTCATCCACTGAGGCCGTAAGAGCCGAAACACTGCGGCCTGACAGACTGAATCTGTGTTTAAGTGAGTGCGATGTGTGTGTTGTTGTGTGTTGTGTGATGAGCTCGATGGACAGATAACAGCTCTGTGTGCAGCCGGCTGCAGCCCCTCCGATTCATCCCCAATTAAAACGTTTCATCGGGGTCGTGCGGCACATAATCGCTTCATTGGAGGCGGGTTTGTGATCTGTGAAGAAAGTAAATAACAAGCCCCCCGGTCTTTGCTCCCGCCGTCATATTTACAGCCATCAGAGCTGCATGGCATCCATAAAAGATGTTTAAAGGGCCATGCTATTTTTTTAACAAACATTTTTATTGTTGTCTTTTGTCTGTTACACAAACAAACACAAAACAAACCCGAAGAACAAAAAAAAACAAAAAGAAGCACATCCAGGCAACTCAGGTGAAGATATCAAAAAGGACCCAAAGAAAAAGGAGAATAAGGAGAAATGATAAACTACAGGATTGTAACAAATCTTCCTCCTCCAGAAAGTCCATAAATGAGCCCCAAATGTTGGCAAAGGTATTTTATTTAAGTGAGTTTCTCAAGGGCAAAGCAGCGCAGCAGTCTCTCTCCAGCTTTCCAGCCATTGCAATGTAATGTTGAGCTTCAAGAAGAGAGAATTTGAACATCTCCTTCTTGTTAAGTGTGCAGTTTACTGGGAAACTCCCAAAGAGACAGAAACTATTGCAATAGTCTCTTTCCAGAGATCCTGAATGAGGATGAAACAGACTTCCTTTATGTACGCTACATTGAACACATGTATGCGGTGTATTGGGGTGAATGTGATGTCGTAGTTCTGGAGTTATGTTAAGTTCTCCTCAGCTATTCATACTGCAGAAGCTTGACTTTATTGTTTAAACCTGTAGACACACGTCCTGCTGCTCTCCTCCAGTGGTGTCCTCCTTCAGGTCAGAACATCGTGCTGAAGGTCACGTCCAGGTGAAGGAGCTGATCGTTTCTTCAGGGGTGGAGAATGACTTGTGGTTTGTGTTTGGCAGTAACGACGGCGTGTTCGACGTGGCGCTGCACGTGCACGTCCAGGTCTACAGCAACGGCAGAGTGACCTGGACTCCCCCGGCGCTCTACTGCAGCTCCTGTGGCGTGAAGGTGAATATGAACACAACAAGTTAAACTCCTTCAACGGGCCTCGCTGGACATTTAAGAACATTTCCTGGCGTTTATCAATCCGTGCGTCTTGAATAAAGATGATTCATCCTGCTGGCCTGAATGACAGCTGTACCGATGTGCACACACACACACACACACACACACACACATCCGTCCAGTCGTTAGTTTTGACAGCACACATGATATATGAGGATTCCTCGCACTCGATAAAGCGGGCTGAAGTGGCGATGTCTTGTTTTTCCTCTGCGTCGAGGAGGGCGGAGGGTTTATTTAAAGATGGAGCAGATCTGTTTGCCGAGAGCGACGAGAGGCTCGCGAGCAAATTGCCCGGCATCCAATTTAAGATCAAACGCAGCTCATCACACACTCAGGTGAAGTAAGTACCGATGTGGCCGTCAGCTCACGTTTCATAGGATTCTTCTTATTTTCCTCCGCTTCCAAACACACCTGAGAGCTCAGAAGCCGTTGCCGTCGAGGCTCAGTGTCCGTCCGTCTGTCTGTCCCGGCGTCCAGGTGACGTACTTCCCGTTCGACTGGCAGAACTGCACCATGCAGTTCCGCTCCTACACCTACGACTCCACCGAGATCAACGTGCAGTACGCGCTGGACGCCAAAGGCAACGAGATCCGGGAGATCCAGCTGGACGAAGCGTACACCGGTGAGCGTCGGGGTCGGGGGTCGGGGTGGGAAGCGTTGGACGCCGCCTTCGCCTCGCCGGCATTCAACCCGATCTGCAAATGTGGTGACGTGTGTTTTCCCCCCAGAGGGCGGCGAGTGGCACATCACGCACAGGCCGTGCAGGAAGAACATGAACGACGACCTGTACGAGGACATGACCTTCTACCTCATCCTGGAGAGGAAGCCGCTGTACTACGTCCTGAACGTCATCCTCCCCTGCATCCTCATCACCATCATCGCCATCTTCAACTTCTACCTGCCTCCTGACGCAGGTACCACGCCGATGGGGAACGCGAGGTCGACTCGGAGCTTTCGGTTCGGACTATTTAAGCCAGATCGTCGCTCTTTAACCGCCTCCACCGTCTGCTAATTGTGTTTGTGTGGTCTGCTGGAATTGGGCAATCACACACGTGTTCAATTACTGTCACGAAGGGGATTTCATTTCCGATTAGAGAGTTGCTTCCCGCGGAGCACCGCGGGATCAATAACCCCCAAAATGAAATGGTGGTAATCAGCTCGCAGACTGTACTCTGTGCACAGCGCTCACATGATTTATCTCGGCCTAATAGACGTCGCGTTCATTGGCTAATTTGTCCGTACGCGTTTAACTGACTTGTGGAGTGAGACCGGCTCTGGATGCACAGACACTGCAGGTGTCAGGGGGTTCAGAGGAAAGGACAAGAGGCCGAGTCGTGCAGCTGCGTCGTCCGGATGGTCATGTGATCAGCTGCAGGTCTGCAGACGGCGGCAGGTTGCTGTCGTGGAGGCCGTCTCCTCCTGCAGCGTGACTGTAATGAGAAGCTGCCGGACCCGCATGATGTGGAACGACTCATTGAAGCTCACAGAGGCAGAAACACCTTCACAAAAATAACCCTTTGAAAAAGAAGTTGATTCCAATACTGTTTCTTAACTAAATGAATAACAGGGAAGAGTTAAGGCGGATTTTTTTGGGACCATTTTACAGACTTTTTGCTGCAATCAGTCAAATGAGCGCGAGTGTTTGGTGACGTGTGCATGTGTGTGTGTGTGTGTAAACACAGCTCATGAGTGACCACGTGAAACAGCTGGGAGCCTCACTCAGACTGATGAATCTTCTACTAGAGTCATTACTGGTGAATTACATGGAGCAGCTGCAGGTAAAACAGTGAAGGAAGCAACAACCACATGAAAACATTTAGCAGGACAATTTATTTTATTTATTTTTTATAACATCCAACATGATTCTGAGCAAGATTTGACAAAAATCCGTCCTCGAGCGGTCCCTGAGTTTTTCCAACGACATGGTTCAGAGCCTTAACAACGTCCCACACACTAATAGCACACCTTTCTGGAAAGGTTAGGACCTGAGGAATCTGAACCTGCAACAACAAACACTGCAAAACAAAGCTTTGACATATTGGGGAGGTGTTTTAGTAAAAAAAAATGTGGTGTTCGGTTCAAAAATAGAAAAGTTATTTACTCCGTCGGCGAAAAAAAGACAGAAGCTGTGGCCGTTTTGTGACTTTACAGGTAGAAATATAGAGTTTATAAGGACATGGATTACTTTGTTAGATTCCCACAAGCCTCACGGTGACGTGGATGTGTTTGTTATTGAAATCTGACTTTGTTGAGGGGAACTTATCACGAGTTTAGTGAAACGTTACGGTCGCTGCAGTAAGTTCACAAAGTCAGTGCTTGCATTGAACAGTTACTTTATGAATTAATATTTTTAAACATGTATATTCTCACAGGGGTTCCAGTATTGTAGCACTTTAAATGAAGTAAATAAACGTTGTGGTTGCAGAGATAACTAAGTTTACGTTTAAAAAAAGAGACTTTGAAAATCCGGGGCCAAAAGGTCATCTCCTCGCAGTTCACTACATTACCTTCACCTTTATTTCCCCCCATCAGGAGAGAAGATGGGTCTGTCCATCAACGTGCTGCTCACCCTCACCGTGTTCCTGCTGCTGCTGGCGGACAAGATCCCCGAGACGTCGCTGGGCGTCCCGATCATCGTCAACTACATCATGTTCACCATGATCCTCGTCACGTTCTCCGTCATCCTCAGCGTGGTCGTCCTGAACCTGCACCACCGCTCGGCCAACACCCACTGCATGCCCATGTGGGTCCGCAAGGTGAGGCCGGCAAGTCTTCACGGGACATTTACACTCAGCGTCATCACATTTTAAAAGCTTTGTTGGCCTAGCAACATGCAGCAACAAAGACAACACTGCTCATTCATCAAAATAAGACACTCGGGTTAATGCATCTGATCACAGCAGGAGGGAAACCGGATGCAACCGCGTGCAGGGTAGTGAATACAAGCCTTTAATGGATGTTGATTATTGTGATAGTTCAGAGATGTCGGCAGCAGTAGTTGAGGTCCAGGCAGCAACAACCTGACTGTCATGTTCCAGCATTAACCTCCATCAGCGGCTGTTGCCCTTGATGTACACGATGGGAAGCTCATTACAGGCCGAGCAGCAGCTCTGTGGACCTTATGCTCCAAGTCTGTCTCCTCCGAAAGGCTTTTATAACACTATGATACACAGGTGATCTGCATGGTTTCATGGATGAAAGCAGCGTGGTGCTGGATTGATGGAGATAACACCCTCCCACTGGTTAGTTAGCTTGTAATGCTAAACCTGAAGGAAGAGGCTCGTTAAGGGAGATGAAGTGCAGCTCTGCATAGTGACGTTTTCTCTTTTTGTTCACGTTCAAGACGTACCAGGCAGTCAGAAACACAGCAGCTGTCACACGAGGTCAAGGAGAGAAGTGCATGAAGCGTAGCCGCACTACTCACCGCCATGTTTTTATCCTAATGGCTGATTTTGTGTTGTTTTTCAATCGTTTTGCACTGACAAAATCACCTGGATCCGCTCATAATTGGCGTCACAAGTGGAATATTCCAGATCTGAGCCAATGGGCTGACTGGAAAGGACTTCCTGTTAATCAGTCAGATGAACTGGCCCGGCCGGCTTTCCGTAGAATGTGTGGAGAATCACACCTTCCTTTAAATATATCTGTATCCATTGTTGACTCGTAGGATCGTCTAAATCGAACCGGCAGCGCTCAGAGAGGCCGGTCTACGGGAAATATGAGTATTTGATTGTGAGCGATGGCTAAGTCATCCTCTTTATTTTGAAACTCCGGCGCGAGTCGACCTCACATTCCCCATGAAGCGCTTCATGAGCTCCATCTGTTAAACACACCAGCCAAGAGCGATCGCAAAAGAAGGATATCCAGTCACTTCAGGGTGGAGATGAAGGAGCCGTTAACAGAGCCGACCAGCATTCATGATGTTGATCCAAACTAATATTTGACAGCCAGGAAGTAGCCAGTACCGCTGACGTACAGCTGAAGACTGGAGCATCCAGAGTTTATATTATCGTTGTTTAAAGACACCTTCAGGGGAGACGTTGAGGGATTGGAAAGCGTTTGGTTTCCCAAACTGTTCTCAAAGGTTGTCTCACTGCTAAATTCAACATTTGAACTCATTCTTCAGCCTTAATAGGGAAAAACAGAGCAAGTACATTCCAGCTGTCCAATAAATCACCAAACGGGAATCCAAACAAATCAATTTTTACTACCGGGAGGAGACGACGGGCTTTGGAGGTCTGGCAGAGCCAAGAAGCTGGAGGGAAGAACAGTTCAATAACACATCAACTCACTAACAGAGTGATTCTACGATATCTATCTCCTTCCCCCTAGATCTTCATCCACCTGCTGCCTCCTTACCTGGGCATGCTGAGGCCGAAGGTGGAGACGCCCCTCTCCCTGGAGGTCATGCCCCGTCGGGAGAAGAAGGTGGTGACCATCAGCAAGGTGGCCGACGAGTACTTCATCCGCAAGCCCGACTCCTCCATCTTGTTCCCCAAGCCCAACAGGTGAGGCCAGAGCCGCCCCGAGGCCTCCAGAGGGGGGCGCTCACACCTTTGTGGCTCGCGAGCTACTTTTAAAATGGCCGAGCCACAAAGATCTGAGCCCATTTCCGATTGACACGAGCCTACGAGATGAGCTAGATCTGTGCAGAATCCATCGCCGTGTGCAATGCATGCTGGGTAGATTTGTGTCCGGCTTGATCCCAATTTGCCATGACGTCGTGCACACGTCGTCACCGATAATCTCACGAGAGCGGTTGACCTGGCGGGCGACCTGTTGCTCCAGCGTGTGCGTTAGCGGATCGCTAACGTTAGCGATCTGCTCACATTTAAATAAAAAATGCACAAAAACGCACAACATTTAAATAAAAAATATATACTTTTGTATATTTAAAATATATAAAAAGTATACTGTAGTATACTTTGAAATAATATATTTAAATGTAGTTGAAATTTAAATATATACTTTAAGTGAAAGTTATGTGCAATTACTCAAATGTACTCCTTTGAACTTTAATTTCAAATATATATGTTTTTGTATATTTTAAAATGTAAGCTCTAAATTGGCATTGAAAAAAATGTAAAGCACATTAAATACAGATTTTAAATGTACCACATCTTTTTATATTTTAAGTACTATTTGAGAAGTGTACTTCCTGAAAATATATTTTAAAAAGTATACAAAAGTCACGCTTTCCCCTATTTTAATAATTGCACTTTTAACACACTTTAAAAAATAATCAGAATTCAAATGTCTCTTATATTTTCACTGTGCGTCCCCGTCTAGTAATTTGCATCTTTGAATCTGATTGGTCAACTCTGACCTTTTGATTGATGGGAATCATGTTTTTTTTAATGCTCAGCAATTGACTCTGTGTGTGTGTGTGTGTGTGTGTGTGTGTGTGTGTGTGTGTGTGTGTGTGTGTGTGTGTGTGTGTGTGTGTGTGTGCGGCGCTGTTCATTGTGACTCCCTCTCTTGTAGCGATCAAACAGAAGGCAAACAAAGACTCAGAGAACAGAGACGGAGAGAGAGAACGTTCTGCAAGTCAAACTATATTCAGCGCTCTGTCGCTGCTAACGGTGCTAAGTTGCTAAGTGCTAAGTTCCCATCTGCTCTAATTATTGAATTGCAATGATTTGTAGTGTCATAACCACATTTCAACGCGGCTTCACTGCTTGGACTGTTGAGAGATTGGTCGTTAAATCCTTTGAGTGAATAGTCTAATGTATAGTTACACCTGACTGTCATTTGATTTAGTTTCTATTTTTCACTACTAAAATTACCGTTCTATGAGATTTTTGAAGATGTGTCATTGACACAAAGGTTTCCCAAATGTAGATAATTATAATAATATATATAGTAATAATATCCAGAGTACCTTCAGGCATGAACTCCTCTGTGACCTCGCTCCTCAAAGCTTTAACTACAATGCTGAGACCAAATTATAATCCGTAGTCCATATTTATCTCTTTAACATGGGTTGTGTGCTAAATGGGTGCCTTTGATAAATGATAAAATGATAAAAACATGAAATGTGTTGGACAGCGCTGTGAAATGAAATTCTCCTGTTTATGAATGTTGTTTTATGAGTCTGAGTCTCAGCTTGGAGTCTGCTGGACGTTATCTCAGGACTCAGCCGCTGCTTTCTGAAAGCTTGCATATTCCTTATGAAACCCAGCTCTCCATCCACATTAATAAACATGACCGGGCGCTGCGCTTTCCTCAAATATGGGAGGCTGTTTTAGGACGCGATTCCACACGTCCTCCCACATTGCTGTTGTT
The DNA here is from genome assembly GCF_023055335.1 of Clinocottus analis. NCBI lineage: Eukaryota > Metazoa > Chordata > Actinopteri > Perciformes > Cottidae > Clinocottus > Clinocottus analis. The sequence goes on along the minus strand of NW_027175943.1, from coordinate 13,434,606 downwards.
GTTTAGATTAAGAAATGGAGACGCACAAAGAGCACGAGGTTTGATGCTCTGAGGTCTGAGGCCTGAACATTTAAACTTAAAGTCACATATCAGGTCCTGTGTGTCATATTGTTTATGAGCTCGCAGTAAAGACGGCTCTGACTGACAGATGTAGGCATCGTTAGAGCCTCTGCAAAGTAAGTTAACTTTCTGACCTTTGTTTTAAATGTGAGATATGTTTGGAGCATGACAGAGCTGAGATAAAGTGTATGGAGTATAATAAATAAAGTAGTATATAGCTATACATAGTATAGAGTGTAATAGTATGTAGTATATATACTAGCACTGCTGCTAGCTCCCCGCTGTAGCAAGCTAGCGCTGCTGCTAGCTCCCCGCTGTAGCAAGCTAGCGCTGCTGCTAGCTCCCCGCTAGCTGCTGCTGCTACTTCCCGCGTCCCGGCTGCCCGAGTCGGACGTTGAGCCGGGGCTGGTCCCGCTAATTTCGGTCGTTGTTGGTGTGCTAGCGGGGAGCAGCGCTAGCTGGCTGCAGCGGGGAGCTAGTGCAAACACCCACTGACGGTATTAGCGGCTTGTAACCCGACTTTTACGCTATACAAGCAATTTTTCTTAAAGGTCCAACCTGTCTAAATTAGTTTAAACAGAAATGAAGTAAAGCCAGCTGCCTGTGACGAGGTGACAGTGTTGAAGTTATGACAAAGATGTCGATGTATTGTGTTGCAGACAGAAAGGACCAAGCTAGCGCTAGCCCTCGTCTTGCAGTACCACTTGTTCCCAGAGGGGCGACAGTGAGTCACCGTAGCGTCCGGCCTGTCCTCGGTCTAACCCGAGGCCTCATAGGGCAAAGGATGCACATGTTGCGTATTGGATTAATCCCCCATGACCCCAACACCCGCCCCATCTTCACCGTGAAGTCGTCTCCTGGTGGCGGGGAGGACGACGCGAACAGACGAGGGATTCTCCTCGTCTGGATTTAATCCCATAAACAAGCTCTCGAGACGTTGCAGGCCTCTGTGAACGTGACAGCCTCCCTCCTGTCTGCTCTCTACCTGCTGCACGGTAACAGCTGACCTTGCTCAGGTGACTTTACTTCCTGGACATCAGCGACCGCGTTGACACCCGTCACTATTCAGCCTCCCCGTCGCTCTATTAATACCACAAATCCTCCGCCGCCGTCACTCCCCTCTCCACCCTGCACCTCCTGTGAGGAGTGAAATGTGTCTGGAGGGGAAGACGCCAGGCGGCGAAGGAATCGTTGCTAAAATAATAATGACTCCCCACAAATGGACTGTGACACATCAGAGCGGGACGCTGCGCGTCGAGGTGAGAGAACTGGTGACGGAGGAAGAGGAAGGAGGAGGAAGAAGGGGGGGCGCTCTATTAGAGCAATTTGATGAGACAGCAGTACCTCTCTTGAGGCCACACACATTCACACACTCCTTCTTAATTGGGTTTAGTGCATGTCTTGGCACCAGACGCAGCCGGTTTTAGTTGAATTAGTCTCCTGAATAGTCATTTACTTCTCGCTGATGAAGTGCTGCTTTGAGCCGCGCAGGAGAGAAAGTGGAGGAGGGGTTGAAAGGCCAATGCGTGGCTCTCTCTCTCTCCCTCTCCCTCTTCCTCTCTCTCTCCATCTGATGAGGCTCCACCTCTGGGAGGTCGCAGCCTCTTCACCTGCCTCGCCGCATCGTAAACCTCCACGCCGCCGCTCTGAATACCAAGCCGCTCCGCCGCGTCGGTCAGGTCGCCTTTCTGGGCGTTACAGGAGGAGAGGAAGGGCCACACTGCCCTCTGGTGGAGCGCCGCCTGCCCTGCAACGCGGTTTTCAGGCTCCGGTAAATGTGAGGCGTTTCATATTTGAGGTGTTTCATAAGCAGACAGATGTGTGATGAAAGGCAGCTGCTCTGCAAGGAGGATAATAAAGTTAATTGGTCAGAGTGTTAATGCGTTTGGACAAAGTCGTGCCGAGGACCAAGAGCAGATTTACTGGCTTTGTTAATACAGAGAGAGAGAGGACACTGTTTCTGGTTCAAATAGTATATGAAGGTACACAAGCGATGGCTCATAATATCATGTATGTGTGTGTTTCTTGCATATTTGAATTGAGTACGTCCAGGAATTAAATTACATAATTCATGTCGATTCGACGGGGCTTTAACGATCCCATAGCTGAGGAAACGGTGAAGAACTGGAAAACTATGACCTCTGACCTTCAAGACCAACACATCAGCCCTTCTTTCTGTTTCTGTTTGAGAGAGACCGGACACATGACACATGAAGCATGAGACAGAGGCCATAAATGAACTAAACTCCTCCGTGATCCTTTAGGTTCAGAGGCTTTTCCTTTATCTGAGACGTCCTGTATCTCCACGTCGGACACGCTGGAGGTCTGACGCTCCTCTGGAGGCGACCGCAACGGAAGTCCATGTGTCACTTCTCAAGGACGCCGCGTGGGGAGATCCAGCCGCTAGAAAGAAAAAAAGGTTAATGAGCAAACGCTTTGAACGCTTCCCTCACCGGCTGCTCGTTAAAGCGACGCGTGCGCCTTCGCGTCAGATGAAAAGTGGAATTCACGAGCGATCAATCGCTCCTTTTCTTCACAGATTCAACACACTCTCACCTGCAGCTCTCGTCCTCTGTGACGGTTTGGGTAAAGACAGAAAATGCTCCTCTGACCTCTCGGTTCCTCCCTGAATGACGGCAGCCTTTACTGTTTCACAGCTTTTAATTAGTCCGGACCGACATCTGCTCGCTCGCTCGCTCGTGTGTCGTTCGCTCGCTTTGGGACGGCGAGCTCAAATCCCGAGGTCCTTTTTTTTAAAAAAAAAAACGTTGTCAAGCTGAAGTTTGTGTGCATCGTTGTGTGTTTTCCACGCCCTGTGACTCGAGCGTCTGTGTGCGCGGCTCCTGCAGGTTTCACCCGGAGGGCATGTGCACGGACCTGAGGAAGTTCATCGACGGGCCCAGCAGCTACCTCACGCTGCCCGACGAGCTCAAGTCGGCCATCGGGGCCATCACCTTCATCGCCGAGTCCCTGCAGGCCGAGAAGGACTCGGAGGCGGTGAGCTCGCTCTCTTCTGCTCACTTTGTCGCTTGGATCTTCCAGGAGCAGTCGGTTTGTGAACTCTTCCCTCTTCTCATCCCCTCTGTCTTCCCTTCCTCCCTTTCTTCCTCCTCCATCCCTCCGTCAGCTGAAGGAGGACTGGCAGTACGTGGCCATGGTGGTGGACCGCATGTTCCTCTGGATCTTCGTCGTCTTCACCACCGTGGGCACCTTGGCCATCTTCGCCGACGCCAGCTTCAACCACACGCCCACCGACCCCTTCAAAGCCCCCTGACGCCGCCGGACGTCCGTTCCCCTTAAGCTCCGCCCCATGGTCTGATTCAGCACCTCCACCAAGGGAGGAGACTTCCCTGGGCGTAGTCCATCGTCAGCCAACAGTTTAAAAACTCTATTCTATGTAGGAAACTAAAACTCAAAGTCGCGTGCATCCCGCTCTGCACCCTTCGCTGCATGTGTGTTTCTGTGTCGACCTCTAGAGGACGAGTTGTGTGACCAGCTGACGGCTCAACCGGCTGTGAGGAGTGAAGCTGAAGCGCCTTAGAGCTGCAAACGAGTCTGGTTGTATAGAAGTCTGTGAGAGAAAGACTTCATGTCAACATTGTAATCATGAATTTATGTCTCAATGTTTCCAGGCTTATTCAATACACGCAAAAAAACAACAACAATGTTTTTCCAGAGAACAGCTAACTTTTCTATTTTTGAACCAAACATGTTTTTTTTTACTAAAACACCTTCCCAATATGTCAAAGCTTTGTTTTGCAGGGATTTTTGTTTATTAACTTCATTTTCTAGTGCTACAATACTGTAACCCCAGTGAGAATATACATGTTTAAAAAAATAAAAAATAAAGTAACTGTTAAATTGAAGTATACTTACATAACTCTGTGAGCTGCAGCGACCGTAACGTTTCACTAAACTTGTGATAAGTTCCCTCAACAAAGTCAGATTTCAATGACAAACACATCCACGTCACCGTGAGGCTTGTGGGAATCTAACAAAGTAATCCATGTCCGTATAAATTCTATATTTCTACCTGTAAAGTCACAAAACGGCTGCAGCTTCCTCCTTTTTTTCGCCGGCAGAGTAAATAACTTTTCTCTTTTTGAACCGAACGACACATTTCTTTTACTAAAACACCTCCCCAATGTGTCAAAGCTTTGTTTTGCAGTGTTTTTCGTTTCAGATTCAGATTCCTCAGGTCCTAACCTTTCCAGAAAGGTGTGTTATTAGTGTGTGGGACGTTGTTAAGACCCTGAACCATGGAGTTGGAAAAACACAGGGACCGCTCGAGGACAGATTTTTGGCCAATCTTGCTCATAAATGTTATAAAATATGTGATATAACAATTTTAAATAATCATAAATTTTAAAAAATCTAAACATTCTTCACCACATGGACCCGTCTGGCTGCCGTCACATATTCAAACACAAACAACTGCATTATTGTGTTTGAGGGCCTTGATAATTGCATTAAATACACAAACCAAGTCAACATTAGCGCACCTGTCCTGTGTGCACATCTCAGATGCTAGAGTGTGTTTTCTTTAGTGTCTTTTGGTGTGTAGCTACAGTCAGAGTCCAGGTGTGAGTGTGTGTGTGTGCAGAGCTGGATGCTCGTCCGTGCTGTTCACACATAAACACCACCACAAACCAGATGCTGCGAGCAGCACGCTGCAGGCCTTTCATGTGTGTGGCACATGCTTTGGTGGATATATCTGCAGCCGTAGTAATCCCCTTTGTATTTTCGGCACCAGCGTGTGTGTGTGTGTGTGTGTGTGTGTGTTTGCAAGGAGGCTATTCTTGTGTCGACGCGGGGCGCAGCGTGCCACCTCAGTTCACCAGCTGCACCAATAGCCTGTGGAATTCCCAATATATAGGTGACCTGCACCTCTCAGGGTCTCACACACACACACACACACACACACACACACACACACACACACACATACACACACGCCCTTTACCCCTCATGACACGTGACATGAACACAAACCTGTCCTTCTTTTTTCTCCTTTTGTGTCTGTTTTTGTGGTATTTTTTAAATAAAGATCTGAAGGTATCAAAGGCTCCATCTGTTGTCGGCATGCTGCCGTGAGAGTCATGCCTGCTTCTGCTATTAATAATCCTACACACACACACACACACACACTGTGGTTACCGGACACTCCTGCATGGGCTTCCCTGATATTTCCCTGTGTGTAGCTGCTCTCATGCGTCTGTGCAGCGTGCGCGTTGGTCGGGTGAAGTCTGGTTGAGCTGATTAAGCCTCAGTAGCGTCGCTCCTGCAGCATTAGCTGCATTGCATTTAAACTGCATTTAAATTGCCCTCATGTCTACCTGCTATCTCACATTCTGACCTGTAGCGCCGAGTCAAACACACATGAACTCGTGTTGAGCATCCTAGCTGATGTAGTGGAGGAGGGCGAGGTCGAGGCCTTTACTGATGTATTACCTGCTTTTATGCGGAGAGAGGCTGGTGTGACCTCCGAGCCACCAGGAGGATGATGGGAAGTAGAAACAGTATTCACTTATCCCCCTCACGACCCCTGAAACACAGACTTTACCTCCGTGAGCGGCAACATGAAGGATCCAGAGGTCACTCGCAGGCCTCGACCTCATCCATCACAGCGCTCGTCTCAGGACGACGTCATCTCTATTTTTGTATCGCACCGTGCTTATCTTTCCTCGCCTCCAACTCTAAATCGAGCAAAACCGAGGGTTTCAGTCCGATCCACCTCACCTCTCTACCCAGAAGTTTAGTTATTCTGGTCTTCAGTGGGGCAACTTCTTCCTGGAGGCTTTCAGCAGCCGTCCTCTAAAGCCATATAAATATATTCACTGCGATGGCTCATATGACACGTATCACGTCACACAATGTCTCTGCTGAACGATGTCTTTTATGCTCCAGCAGCAGCAAGTTCTTCATATCGCTCTTTATTTCCCAGCAGCTCTGATATCATCAGAATATCAGCGTGGTTGGGGATCTGATCCCTGTTCTAACTGCTCTCCTCTAATAATAGCTGTCACTTTAGCACTGTGTTCCTGTTACTTTCAGAGCATTCATCTGCATGCAGGTCAGGTCCACGGGGCGTTGTCAAAACCTCTGTATGCATAACGCTGCATGCCGCACTGCCTTTCTTTTATTGTCCAATGGGGACGCACCAATTAGAGGTTTGAGATCTTAAAACTTCATTCATTGAGCAATGAAACCTAATAGTGCTGGTTATGGGAAAAGAGACCGAAAAAAAACTCCAGTCATAAGTAGTAAAAACTTCAGTGAGACCACAGCTGCAGTAAATATGTTGTGTACACAGATCTAGAAAACATTTCTGTTTGACATTTGGCAAAGTTGTGGCCACCAAAACATCCAAAATGGTCGCCACAGTGCACACCTGTGACATTTGATCATTCGTATTTATCTGAATGCTTCCATTCACATGATGGGTATCGGAAGAAGAAGAGGAAGAAGAAGAAGAAGAAGAAGAAGAAGAAGAAGAAGAAGAAGAAGAAGAAGAAGAAGAAGAAGAAGAAGAAGAAGAAGAAAAGGTACTGAATACTGTATTCTGTTGGTGTCTGTGTCAAAGGTTCTGATATGGGTCAAGTTTAAACGATGCAGCACTAATATGGGAGACAACGTCTTTTAGCTGTTTATAGGACTCTGAAATTGGTCATTTGAGTTCTTCCTGTGAACTTATACGACAATCGAACCCACAACCCTTCAGCTCAATTCTATTAGGTTTGATGTTTAATGCAAAACAGACATAAGACTCATGACTTCCACCGTTGTTGACAGACACAACGCAGCCCATGTGGAGCGACGCCAAAGCACCAAAGCACCAAAGCACCGAGGCCGGAGACCAACGAGAAGGGATGGAAGAGGAAGAGGAGATGTGATTTTCCAGGAAAACAACAGGGCGAAAGGTCAATGACAGGATGAAGAAGCCGTGGAAAGTGAAATGAGAAAGATACTCACCCAAACCGCCTCCAATCATTCTTTGACCCCTCTCATTCGACTCCGCCCCCTTTTTCCTCCCCCCTAAAATATCTCCATTGTCACAGCTCATTGACATTCCTTCACCCCCGCCCGCCACCTCGTCCTCCCACCCACCGTCCCAACAGTGCAAACCACAGATTGCCGAGCACCAACAGGTGCACCGCCGGCTTCCCAGTACAAACACATTCCGCCCTCTGGTCGCTCCCGGCGCCCGATCAGGCCGCGGTTTCACCCAAAGAGACGGAGGCAGGCGAGCCGCTCGGCGCGAGCTGCTGACTGAAGGTGTGCGCGGAGCTGAGCTCCTCCAAAAGGTCTTTTTCAGGACGCGTCCAGATTCCAGGTGAGGGAGGAGGAGGAGATACAGCAGAGAGCGAACGCTGAAGCGTACGATGTGATGGCCGCCACCATCGGACAAACGAGGATGAGCGTGCTCTTCATCGCGTGCAGCTGCCTCTGTCTCACGATCGCCGGTAAGGACGCTTCACGGGCGTTTGTGTGGATTTCCCTTCATCTAGGAAAGTGGACGTAAAGCACTAATATCTTCTGTTTTACTGCAACCAAACTAATGTGCTGCTGCTGTGAGTGAGGTGTCGCCCATTGGCAGCAGAAGATGGAGAGAAAAGAAGCGAATATACGTTTCTCTGCTGTTTGACTTTGACTTTTGGCCCCTTTGGCCCTGTACGTGCCGGCTTCCTGTCCTCCCTTTCCTCTATCTGTGCTAACGCCGCTACCTATTTCCTGTCCGGCTGCCCACAGGGGAATCTCCTCCACCTCCGTTTTCGAGCATACACTTTAAAATCGAAGCGTTTTCACTCAGGATACTTCCATCATCGGATCAGATAACAAGCCGGCGACGTCCTCCGTCAGCTCAGTGAGATTGCAATAGATTTTTTATGTGTTGATAAAATCATAATTAGAATCGATTCGGGATGACGAGTTCTTATCTGAGAGCAGCTGATGGTCTTTGACTTTGACCTTTTGACCCCTGAGTGGGAGTGTAAAGGAGGAGCTGTTGACCTCCACAGGGGCTGATGGGTAATGTTCCTGCCATTCCCCAAAGAAGAATGGAGCGAGAGAGAGATTAAACACACGGAGGGATTGAATACTAATAGATGTTTAACTTGATTAGCTCGGAAATTGAAAAAAATAACCAAGACCGCCTTATTCTGGGACACATAATGAGTCATATTAACGCACCATTGTTCCTTAATCAGAGGCTATTTGCGTCCGCGATGGAGCCGCTATCCCAGCCATGCCTTTGATCCCCCCCCCCGCATATCAATTACATCAGCTCAGTCACCTTTGCTGCGCGTCGTACGCCTCCAGCACCGGCGTGTCCTTCTCTGTCGGGTCCACATGGAGTTTTGGAATGAAAGCCCGCCGGTACCGACGCATCTTTATGAGGAGGAGTGAGAAATACTGAAAGGTTCTGTTGCTGGGTTCCTCTGCAAGGGCAGCAGAACGGTACCGGACCACATGAGAACATATATATCTATATATCTATATATATATACACACACTGTACACCCTGCTGTCTCCTGACACTGTTAGAAGCTGAACCGGTCCTCTCGTTCTGAGCA
>NW_027175943.1:13373473-13420973 GCF_023055335.1 Clinocottus analis | reverse complement strand
ATCGTGCCCTGCATCCTCACCAGCGTGCTGGCTATATTTGTCTTCTACTTGCCCCCCGGAGCAGGTCAGCACAGCCGACATGCCCCGATACTGTAACGACACATCAGCGCCGAGGTGGACTGTAGATGTCTGACGGCATGACAGGAAGCGAGCGTCTCGTGCAGACTGCTTCATGAGGAGTGTGTTGCTGTATTATAGCGTGAAGGAAAGGGACCTCAACGAGGAATCTGCTTTGCTCTCGAGTGACTGACAGCGCAGGGAAATATAGATCCAACATCTCTCCATCGGTTTAGTTCAGCTGCATGACACCAAATGGACTATAGTCCTGATTTCTGAGTTGTAGCGTTGGGCCAAGACGTATAGGATGTTTGCGAGCTTATTTATTAAATGAAAAGTGTATTTTGAAAAGAATTTTGCGACAACAATCTTAACAAATATTCGTTGTGTTGCCGTGACTGAATGACTGCGAGTGTGGGGTCTTCTAACTGTTCGAGGTTGACATTTTGGGGTTTGGAAAGAAAAGCTTCAGCAATCCAATGTCTGAAGCTAGCACGTTAGCACATTGGATTGCTCGTTGTCAACATGCTAGCGTACTGACGTTAGCATTTAGCTCAAAGTGCAGATCCAACAGGAAGCAACGGGATCGATGGTGAATAATCGCTGAATTTGGTCAAACGAGCCTCTGTCGGACATTTTTAAACTCAAAACCGATTAAATTGCCGCAGCAAAAGGTCTCGTTAGCATGTCTTAGAGTTAGCATGAGAGTAATCTGTGCTGCTTCTTCTCTGTGTCCGCAGGAGAGAAGATGACTCTCTCCATCTCCGTCCTCATCGCTCTGACTGTTTTCATGCTCCTGCTGGCGGACAGAGTCCCCGAGACGTCCCTCGGCATCCCGATCATCGTCAACTACGTCATGTTCACCATGGTCCTGGTCACCTTCTCCGTCATCCTCAGCGTCGTCGTCCTCAACCTGCACCACCGGACCCCCAGCACGCACATCATGCCGAGCTGGGTCCGAAGGGTGAGGCCAGGTCGAATAAATTCATGGCGCGCTCGCCGCTGAGGATCCCTCGATTCATCAGGTGTTTTTACTTCAAAACGGACAGGTGTTCATTCACTTCCTGCCCAAGTACATCGGCATGGCGAGGCCGAACCCAGAGGAGCCTCTGATGGAGGAGGAGTCCAGCGAGGACTCGCCCGTCCAGGGCTTCAACGGCCGGCAGCCTGGAGGAGAGTACTTCTTCCGAAAGATCAACCCTGACCTCGTCATCCCCTGGAGGGGCCGGTAGGTCAACCAGAACCGGTCTGACCCGTCATGGTGTCTCATTGGGCCCAAATGGGGAAGGTACAATGGAAAAGCTGTGACCTGGATGTGTTTTATTGAGCTGACGCAACATCCTTTCAAACAGTCTAGCCTAAATAACCCATTTTTAAATACTGATTTAGTTTCGTGAAAGGATTTCAAAACCTTCTGGAAAACTTCAAAATAAATGTTGTGTCTTTAACCTTTTGGAAACCGTACCCAGCATGCCCCATTCAGACAATCTTTTGGCATAAAATACGTGATTTTGTTCAATTTTTGAACTAAAGGACACAGTTTTTTGACTGAAACTCCTTCCTAACAGGACAAGACTTTGTTTTATTGTGATTTTTGTTGCAGGTTCTGATTCTTTAGGTCCTAATCTTTCCATAAAGGTGTCTTATTGACGCTCCAGGAGGCTTTTTTGGGGAATCTGGCTCATATCATGCTGGATGTTCATAGTTATGATCAAAATATCTTTTAAAAGTGATTTTGTTGTTACAGATATACATTTTGTTTACGTTTTTTAACGATTACATTAGATTACAGTCAGATTACAAGTTAGATTACAGCCCTCGATGTAGATTTAAGCTGTAATAATGGTGTTCTGATCATATTGAACCTCCTGAAGTGTGAAGGCGTCGCAGCAGCAGAAAGACTGCAGCGACCACAAGGACAAAACAGAGATGCCATTTTTTTAAAAAGCATTTTGTTCAGCCTTCATAAAAGCACGATAATAAATGTGTCACATTTATTTTTGTGTGCGCAAAGAAAAATAAAATCTCTTTAATAAAGCACAAAGTATTGAGAATGAGGCTCCGAAGATAAGCCAAGTTCCTGGGTTGAGTTATTGGGAGACGTTAACTGCCAAAAAGGTTATAGTGCCTCTATTCTTACCTGTCAGGACTCTTAAACACCACTACACCTGAAATAAAACCCATCAGAGTCATTCATCCTGATTCAGCCCCCCTTTCCCCGCTGCTAAGGCGCTACGCTAGCAGAAAGCCATTTCTATTAATGTTAATAAAATCCAGCGCGGGCATGAATCTTCATTTCAGAGTGTGCCAAAGAGTGAATGTTGTGTGTGATGCCAGGCGAGCTATTATAGTAAAGTACACAGCGTGCTGGACCTGGCAGAGACGCAGCCGTCGCCACAGCGGCTCAGCCGACAGGACTTGACTTCCTTTAGCATCACGTAGCGAACGCAGCCACATGAAAGGCCCTGACGGTGTAGTTCAGCTGCATGACACCAAATGGACTGAACTAGTCCTTCACAATTATTTATGTTATTGTAATTATTATTATCATGTGTTGCTACGCCTTGATTTCTGAGTTGTAGCGTTGGTCCAAGACGTATAGGATGTTTGCGAGTTTATTTATTAAATGAAAAGCGTATTTTGAAAAGAATTTTGCGACAACAATCTTAACAAATATTCGTTGCGTTGCCGTGACTGAATGACTGTGAGTGTGGAGGTTGACATTTCGGGGTTTGGAAAGAAAAGATTCAGCAATCCGATTGATGAAGCTAGCACGTTAGCACAATGTCAACATGCTAGTGTACTGAGGTTAGCATTTAGCTCAAAGTGCAGCTGTTTGAATTTGAGTTTCTGTAGCGGGTGCTGTTTTATTGTCTGTTTTTAGTTTTCCACCATTTACACAACGTTGTATGTTGGCAGTGTTAGCACGTTAGCACATTTGCGTCGTCATTGTCAACATGCTAGCGTACTGAACTTAGCATTTAGCTCAAAGTGCAGCTGTGCAGCTCTGCTAGCTAGCTGCATCATAAGATGATTCAAGAGGCTTTCTTTGTCTTTCTTGAGGCCTTTTTAGGTGCAATTTCTTCTTGTTGTGTTTTGTTCTGACTTTATTTTCCAAGATCAGCTGTTAATGAAGCAGCGTATGCAGGATGTTTTTACAAAATACATATTTTCTGTTCGAATTTGAGTTTTTGTAGCAGCTGTTTCATTGTCTGTTCCTAGTTTTCCACCGTTTACACAACGCATCTTGAAAGGACAGTGTGTAATATTTAGGGAAATAAATGATCAGAAACGTAGAACAATATCTCTAACTACATTTTAATCAGCTGAACATTAAGAATCGCGAACACTCGCGAGTAAAAAGCCCAAACTTTATCAATACATACGCTCAACACGCATGAATATGCAAACGACGGTCGAGACCTCCTTCCATCGGCTCGGTCCGCAGCCTCATCCATTACAACGGGGCCGAGCCGAAGGCTATTTAGCTGATTGCAATCTGCAACACGCCACTAGATGCCATTAAATGTTACACGCTGTTCCTTTAATTAAGGCTTTAATGAGCTGAGCGGAGCGCGAGTCACTACACCGTCCATCAGCTCGTTATCTAAAGAAAGCCAGATAAATACAGCACTGATCACGCCGGACTCTGTTAGCTCAGCAAGACTAGATCTGCAAACAACTGTACGTTACAACAAGTATCATTAATAGCTTCAATACATGAGCTCATTTTGACTTTCCCGTGTTAGACGAGCACATCCTGGTGATGTGATTGCCATGATGTGTTGCTCACTACACTGTCCCCTCTGACTCTGGCTAATCTGCCAGTCGGCCCTCGGCCTCGCCACCCGATCACTGGCATCCTGAAGCAGGCGCTTCGCCGGGCATCTCTCATCCCGTTCCAGAGGCATCATATTCAGCCCGCGGCTAAGCCCCGCACCCGCGTCCACAGTCGCCAGCCACTAAGCCTCTGTTTGGTTTGGACATTAGGGGGTAATCCCATGCGAAAGGAGGCGGAGGCCTCGTGAGGAGCAGGGCGGCTCATAAGTGCATTTTTAATCGGGCGCATTGAGACGATGTCCATCGTTCCCTCGTTGTGTTTGTGTCAATCAATGAATCAATCTATTGCTCTGTGCCCACATGCATGTTCATACACATAAGCAGCAGCAGTACTGTGTGTGTGTGTGTGTGTGTGTGTGTGAGAGAGAGTGAGAGGGGCTCCATGTATCTGCAGTAATGAATACAAGCCGTGGAATGTGGATGGCATGCAGCATGTAGAGCGCCGCATAGCTCTGCCCTGAGCCGTGGACACACAAACACACACACACACACACACACACACACGCACACACACACACACACACACACACACACACACACACACACACACACACCATTCCTGCAGGAGCCCATCGGTCGGTCATTTTTATTGTCCCGTGAGTCCATGTGTTGTCACACCGTCTCCCCGTGACTCCGATAAGCCCCTCCCCCTCTCGCCGCTGACGGCGCTCGTGCACATTTATGACATCATGCACACCTCACGTGCACTACGGACTGTGGACGTGCACTGAAGTGCCATTCCAACAGCCCCCCCCCCCCCCCCCCCCCTCACCGTGGTGTCGAGCCGGAGTCCTTCAAGAGGAGACACACACACTTCTGCCTCCAATGAGTTTGTGTTAACGTGTGAAGCAAAGTGATGTAAAAATGAATAACGCAAAACTGTGAGGAAGCACAGGACATGCAACCAAATAAGTAAACGCTTCAGCGAAGAAATTAAGGCACTCATTTTGATAGAATTAGTGGAGTTACTGACCGTGGCTTCAAAGGCGATATGTAGTAGATTCTGCTTTTACTGAATGTCTGGTAAGACTGTAGAAAACTGTGTAAGATGTGAACATAAACATACAAGTCAGACAAATACATCTGGTAGAGTTCTGATATTCCTTGTGCAGCGCGTCAGCTTGTCTCTCTTCTTCACTGCGTTGCAAAGTCTTGTGTGTGCTGCATGAGCAATGTTGATGACTGAATATGTTCATGCACTTCTTGCAAATCAAATTTGAAAATATGCACAGACAAAAAGACGGGAAAGAGAAGTAACACTTGAGGGAACGCAAAACACAACACGTGGGAAGCGCAGGGCGGCGGCAGGAAGTGGAATCTGTGTCAAACAGGTTTCGCACAGTTTAAGTGTTCACTTCAACCCGTGTGACTGCGCTCAGACACGAGCGGCGGTGACCTCTGAGAGCGCCGTGTGCTGCTGGGTCAAGTATGCATAAATACACAAAGAGCAAAGGTCTTGAAGGCCACACACACATTCTGTGTGTTCTGGATTTCCACCTGAACATCTGGTTGCTGAACAGAGACTGACAGATTCTTTAAACGCCTCCGATAATGCTGCTGCTGTCGCTCAGTGCTGCTGCTGTCGCTCACTGCTGTTAGCTATATTAGCTTCATAGTTCACAGCCTCTAGATGTTTGTGACGGTGACGTGTTGAAGCGCCAGCTCCCGGAGCAGCTGCATACATTTATTATTTTGGAAACTTGGCTGGAGCTTTGAAAGACTTTCCTCTCCTTCCTCACTTGTGTGTTGAAAGGTGCGAGAGCGCGGTGCATCTCCAGCGGCTGCCGGACGCCGACAGCTTCTGCCTCATCCTCCCTCCCAACCTGAAGTCGGCCATCGCCGCCGTGACGTACATGGCGGAGCAGCTGAAGAAGCAGGACACGGACGACTCGGTGAGAGCAAAATGTGCTGCTGACGTCCGTCCGTCCGTCTGCGGAGCGTTCCAGACATGCCCCGACATGTCCACGTGCCGTACGCATGCTGCTGACTCGCCGCTTACAGGAAGTGTGTGTGTGTGTGTGTCCTACAGATCACAGGGGACTGGCAGTTCATCGCCCTCGTGGTGGACCGCCTCTTCCTGTGGCTGTTCGTCATCATCACCACCCTGGGCACCCTGGCCATGTTCCTGGACGCCAGCTTCAACTACACGCCCGACAACCCCTTCCCCTAGAGGACGCTCGACGCACCGCTCGCTCGACGCTCCTTCTCACTGACTTTCCATGAAAATAACCTATTCCATGTTTCTGTGGCGAGCCGCTGAAATGTCCAGAAAGTAGAAGCACGCAGCCGGCATGGAGGCAGAGTCCATGTTAGACGTATAGAAGGTAGATGTGGTAGCAATGCTTTTGTGTTGTGTTTGTCTCAATCATGTGATCTTTGTTCGCTTGAAATACATATTTCTCTTAATCCGGTTGTGCCGTCTGTACTGTGTGCACTGAGTGTCGTGTCGTGCCAGCAGAGGGCAGCAACATCACGGCCGCTCAGAAGACGAGGACGCCGGTGAAAGCTGAGATGTGTAAGTGGGAGACTTGTTATTGGGGTGCTTATCCCTCAAACACAAGTCACATCATTATGTAGGATCACAAACTGTGAGCGACTTGAACTCTTTGGCTTCCTGTTGGTCACAAAAAGAAGAACCGAGGTCCTTCTGTGATCACTCATCACACCTCCACTGACAGCTCTGTTTTGCACAGAGAGTTGGAACCTGACAGGAATAAAGCGATGAAATGTAAGCACTGTAAAACATTTGACTTTCATCGCAGGTCCTTCCACAACAGACACACTCGGCCTGTCCGCGTAGTCGGTCAGAAAACACCTCAAAGTGCACAAACTTCTCACATCTTTGTGTCAAAGATGGCTTCCCTTAGTCCACAGCACAGATCTCCATGATACAGGACAGGTGGTCAGCATCACGGCCTCTGAATCCGTCCAAAACTCGACCCGAACGGCGTTCAAACCTTTGCTCAGATTCAGCAGCAGCAGCAGAGGAATCCTCAGCGTGCTCTTTAGGTTAGAGGGAGAGTAAAGGAGGGTTGTTGGGTCGCTGCCCGTGTGGCCGTCAAAGGTCACGAACGAGCAAAAGCTTTTGGAGAAGAAGGCTCTTAAAGTGTGACAAGCACATGATTGAAGTCGCTCACGGTGAGAAGCCAGAGTCACGACTACGAACAGCTGTAATGTAGAGCTGGCAGGAGGAAGGAGGAAAGAGGAAGGAGGAAAGAGGGAGGAGGAAGGAGGAAGGAGGCAGAAGGAAGGAGGCAGGAGGAAGGAGGAAGGAGGAAGGAGGCAGGAGGAAGGAGGAAGAAGGAAGGAGGAAAGAGGAAGGAGGAAGGAGGAAGGAGGGAGGAGGAAGGAGGAAGGAGGCAGAAGGAAGGAGGCAGGAGGAAGGAGGAAGGAGGAAGGAGGAAGGAGGAAGGAGGGAGGAGGAAGGAGGAAGGAGGCAGAAGGAAGGAGGAAGGAGGAAGGAGGAAGGAGGAAGGAGGAAGGAGGGAGGAGGAAGGAGGAAGGAGGCAGAAGGAAGGAGGCAGGAGGAAGGAGGAAGGAGGCAGAAGGAAGGAGGCAGGAGGAAGGAGGTAGCAGGAAGGAGGCTGAAGGAAGGAGGCAGGAGGAAGGAGGTAGCAGGAAGGAGGCAGAAGGAAGGAGGCAGGAGGAAGGAGGCAGAAGGAAGGAGGCAGGAGGAAGGAGGTAGCAGGAAGGAGGCTGAAGGAAGGAGGCAGGAGGAAGGAGGTAGCAGGAAGGAGGCAGAAGGAAGGAGGCAGGAGGAAGGAGGCAGGAGGAAGGAGGCAGGAGGAAGGAGGTAGCAGGAAGGAGGCAGGAGAAAGGAGGAAGGAGGAAGGAAACAGAAGGAAGGAGGCAGGAGGAAGGAGGAAGAAGGAAGGAGGCAGGAGAAAGGAGGCAGGAGGAAGAGGTAGGAGGAAGAGGTATGCGGCAGGAGGAAGAATTAGGAGGAAGGAGGCAGGATGACGAGGCAGGAGGAAGGAGGAAGGAGGCTGGAGGAAGGAGGCAGAAGGAAGGAGGAAGAGGCTGGAGGAATGTGAAAGAGGCAGGAGGAAGGAGGAAGAGGTAGGAGGCAGGAGGCAGGAGGGAGGAGGAAGAGGCAGGAGGAAGGAGGAAGAGGTAGGAGGCAGGAGGGAGGAGGAAGGAGGAAGGAGGAAGACGTCGGAGGCAGGCGGAAGGAGGAAGGAAGCAGAAGGAAGGAGGCAGGAGGAAGACGTAAGGCAGGAGGCAGGAGGAAGGAGGCAGAAGGAAGGAGGCAGGAGGAAGAGGCAGGAGGAAGAGGCAGGAGGAAGGAGGCAGAAGGAAGGAGGCAGAAGGAAGGAGGCAGGAGGAAGGAGGCAGGAGGAAGGAGGCAGAAGGAAGGAGGCAGGAGGAAGGACGCAGGAGGAAGAGGCAGGAGGAAGAGGCAGGAGGAAGGAGGCAGGAGGAAGGAGGCAGAAGGAAGGAGGCAGGAGGAAGGAGGCAGGAGGAAGGAGGCAGGAGGAAGGAGGCAGGAGGAAGGAGGCAGGAGGAAGGAGGCAGAAGGAAGGAGGCAGCGGATACGGACGTTAAGGGAAACGTTATAGAATACAGAAGTCAGATCAGTTAAAACAGAGCTTGAGCACGTGGGCATGCACTGCAATAAATATATAATTCAGAGATGGTTTATATATATATATATATATATATATATATATATATATATATATATATATATATATATATATATATATATATATATATATATGAAAGGGTTTGAAAGCGTTCTGAGAACAGGACTAGACTTCAGGAACTAGAGGTGAGTTTAGTTCATATAATACTCACAGGATTAGGAAATAATCTGGATTTCTTTCCTTCTTTGCCTCGTTACTGTTTTACTTACTTTTCTGAACGCCCTGACTGATTAAATCACGTTATGTTGAGACATAAATAACCTCATTGTGAAATAACACATGGAAAAGTACTGAGTATTTGTCAAGTGAAACTTATTGAGCAAACAATATGTATTTCTAGCCAATAGGACAGCAGAATGTGTAACATAAATACATAAAATACTTATGAATGCATTACAGGAGGTGGCAGCATTAAGGCCCATGAGGATGAACCAACTGCAATATAAGTTGTGACGTCTACACAACCTCTCTGACATTTATCATCATTGGTTATAATAATAACCATAAGTTAAACATTATAACAATCAAAAATGTGCTTGATTGATTATGATCTGTTTTCTGGGGGTGTGGCCTTACAGTTGTAAAAGTCTTCATCCTCTTTCACCTCGACGTCGTCACGGCTCATCAGCGCCACCAACTGGCCTGTGTGTGTGTGTGTGTGTGTGTGTGTGTGTGTGTGTGTGTGTGTGTGTGTGTGTGTGTGTGTGTGTGCTCGCTGGAGGTTCACAACAGAAAGCATTCCTCAGTCACACTGTAGCCATCCCCCTGCTCACTGAGGCGCAGCGTCGCGGCACAGAGTCTGATTGTACTCATTGTGTGCGACTCTCTTCACACATTTCCACTCTGCACGGCGCTCTCGCCAACTTCTAGTGCGTCCACAAGACCAACGACACAAAAGCCAAGTCTTGTTGCGTAAGGAGACGCCGCGGGGGGGAAGCCCGGCGGCGTGGAGCGAGGGGCGCCGTGCCCCTGGTTTGTGCAGCGAGGGCTCTTCAGGGGGCGGAGCCGGCGGCCATGCGGCGTGTTTTATTGCCAACGCCTCAGTGGCTTCCAAGGGCACTTAAAGGACTTCAACCATGGGGTTTGCACTCCGCTCGCTCGCTTCAGGCCTCGGGAACGGGGAGGGAGGGAATGCTGTCAGCGCTCCTCTGGGCTGATTTAGCTGCTTTTCCTTTACCGGCTCTATTGAGTGTGAAGCAACGGCTGAAGCAGCGAGATGAATGTGTGTTTACGCTGTAAAGTAGTGAAAGGGAGCGGGTGGAGGGGGGGCAATGTTCTTTTTTGTGTCCTTTACAATCCAGGATCTGGGTGGAAAGGCATCAGATAAATCAGGTTACCTGTGGCAACAGCGCTGCCCCTTGATCTTCTTCCTACTCATCTTCCTCTTCACCCAGCGCCTCTTTTTTCACACGTCTTCTCCTCATCACCTTTCCTTCCCATCTTCCCACATCTCACCTTGATCCCGACAAGTCTTTCCTTCTTCACGCCATCGCCGTCCTCCTCTTCCTCCTCTTCATCCTCCTCCTCTACCTCTGTTTCAAAGTGAAGCAGATTCCTCCAGCCGTGGGGTCGTTGACCTCCCCGAGCAACAAAGGGGCATTTGTGGGCCTCAACAGCTAATGCCGGGATACAGTAGAGGGGGAAAGAGTTATAGTGAGGGGAGGCGGGTGGAGGCGGGTGGAGGTGGAGAGGGGAGGCCAAGAATGTGAGAAAGTGAGAGAAGTGGAGGAGGAAGAGAGGGGTAACAGCCTAGTGAGGCTAAAGCCTCATTACCTACTGAGCTGGAGAGCCAGGAGGTGAGCTCATTAACCTGCAGTGGGGTAACTCCACCAGGCTTACGGGTTATTACTTCCTCTTCCATCGCTGGCGGCCTATTGTTGAGCCGCAGTGTGAAGTCACACACCCGACCTCTGGGAGGGACAATGTGCGCTATTGTCTCCTGGTTTTTGCCCATTCACTGCAGGAAGGGGCTGATGGAGTGAACATGCAGTCAGTGACAAGAGGTGTGAAATGCACATGAAGCACGGGCTTCAATAAAACAAACTATTTGGGATTTCGTGCAACAAAAAGCACAATGCATTTGTGCTAATGTGTGTTGATGGAGTGCGTTTCCATTTTCTGTGTTTTAGATCTTCCACTGTGTTGTAAACGTGAACATGTGAACTGAAAATAATGTGGAAAAAACACACTTTATTCAATACACTGTGGATTGAGGTTAACACAGGGGGTTTTACTCAGATGTGAGGAGGTCAAACTATGTTATGCTTAAGCAATAAGGGCCGAGAGGCAGCGCTGTATCGTCAATAATGAACAGTTAAATAATGTTCATTCATTATTACTGTTCATTATTGACGATACAGCGCTGCCTCTCGTCCCTTATTGCTTAAATAAAGTCCATGGTGCCGTGTAGCACTCACGTCAGAAACCACCTGTTCAATGGAGAGGCCTTCATCTCCGATGGAGTGATGTGAAGGTGAGTCCCGGCTGGACTGGACTCCGGGCCCAGATGTGGACCTGCGTGGCGGTGAGGAGTCCGTCATGGAAACCCAGCAGAGCACCAGCTGCACATCCAAACACCACCAAAGGGTTTCAGGAGGTTTGTACGTCCCACAGCTGCACATCCTGTATCGACTGCAGCGTTCTCGACACGTTTCCTCTTTGGTTTCTTGTAGTTTACCTCGTGACCACAGGACTCACCGCAGGGAGCCATGAATCCGCTCAGAGCCGAAGAGTTGAGTACTTTGTGCCGCGACAGGGAGCTGAGTTACAGCATCAACAGCGTCTGTCTGCTGCAGGGTCTCAACCTCGTTCCTGTGATGTACCCCTTAACCACTGCAAAGCATTGTGGGTTGAAAAAACAACCTAACAGTGCTGTGACATCAGTGTCTGACTTAATATGAGAAAACAGTTTACTTTAAGAACTTACACTTGTATTATTGCAAAGGTATTAAATATATATTTTAAAGTATATGCTCATTTTAAATATGTTTTTTTTTTTAAATTTAAACACAATTTCTGAAGTAACAAAACTAAAGAAGAGTCGTATTTCTTTTTTGGGAGTCCCATAAGAAGAAAAAAACACTTAAAACCTCTTGAACCATAATTAATGTCCATCTTTAATAGTTGTATAACTTCCTGAAATTGTACTTATATTCATTCTGTTCTTCCCTCCATTAATAGCCATGATGTTTATATTTGGGGGAATATCCAGACTCCATGTTTTCAATGGTTTAACATATTTTAAATGCTCAGAGATTCGCAGTTGCAGTAACAGACTTCAAGATGTTTCTCATAAAGAAGTCACATCAGAGCTCTGCCACGGCTGAGCAGCCTGGAGACGTGATAAAGCGCGCGTGCTGAGCGCGCAGACAACCTGTTGCTTTGCTGGAAGCGGAGGGAACATTTCCCAGCAGCGACCACAGAGCCTCTCCATGCATCAGCAGGCATGATAACTCCACACCCACTTCACACCCATCACCCACAACCCGGACTGCAGACCCCGGCACACAGCGCAGCGCAGCGCGGACACCACGAGTGACGCATTTTCTGGAGCTTTTACGCATCGCAGCTCCAGGAGAGGCGTTCAGGAGCACACCAGTGCATTTAGGAAAGGAGAGCTCTCTTGAGGAACGATGGCGAACTCCGGTATTCAGCTGCTGGGCTTTTTCCTGTCGTTAATTGGCATCGTGGGACTGATCATCGGGACCATCTTGCCGCAGTGGAAGATGTCCGCGTACATCGGGGACAACATCATCACGGCCGTGGCCATGTACCAGGGGCTGTGGATGTCCTGCGCCTTCCAGAGCACCGGGCAGCTGCAGTGCAAGATCTACGACTCCATCCTGCAGCTCGACAGTGAGTACGGTGCCGCTCGGCCCGGTGGCGCGTCTCCATGCACCTGGAGACCGCACCTGGGTGAGCCGCGGTGACGTCACCTCGGGGATCTACCTGCTCGTCGCGTGACGGGCAGCTTCCACTGTCCACTGGCAGCTGTGTGGCTGATGCAAGGAGAGAGAAGAAGTTTGATAATAATTTCAAATGTCTTTTTTTTAAATCTTTTTTGCAGATGTGATGAGGACACTACTTTGAATAGAGCAGGCGTAACTCTGCAACATGTGCTTATGACATTAACCATATCTATAAGCATGGGGTCTCAATGCTGAGCTGGATTACTAGACGTGGCCCTCAGACTATTCGGGGCCCCAAAAGGTGCTCCGTCCATTAGTCTGTGACCACGAGCACATTAGTTTTTAAAGGAGTTTTACTTCAGAACATCACGAAAGAAAAGAAGCAGTTGAAACAACGAGGGCTCTGTTTTACCATGTAACCACGGACACGTTAGCATGTTAGCATGTTAGCGGGGCCCCACGGGGGCCCCTCGAGGGGGCCGGAGTACCTGTGGATGCAGGATGGGCTGAAACAATGCCGCTACAGTACAGCTGCTCGTAACTGTAGCTTCACACATGTCAACGTGTCTTAATGTTCATGTTGTGAAAGCGTCAGCGGCCTCGACGCCGCCGCGAAGTTTCATGCAGACGGTGTTTTTTTATCGCCGTGTTTCTCCGCGGTGATCGACGGCTGAGAGCAGCGTGACATGACTCTGAGCGAGGACACTGTGCATCCTGCTCTCCGTCTGCATTTACTGTATCATCCATTGTTCCCCGATGTTGCAGCGTTTCATAGAGTTAAACCCTCTCTCTCTCTCTCTCTCTTTCTCTCTCTCTCTCTCTCTCTCTCTAGTGTTCCAGGGTTGTTTGTTGGGCAGGGCAGGGATGGCCCAGACTGGCACAGACTGGTTCTAGGTGGACAGAAGGGGAGAGACAAAGGGGGGGGACTCACCCTGTGATAGGTTTATAGGGTGAGGGGGGGGCTGACAGATGAGGATCCTCCACAGTGAAACAGAGCGTGTGAGAGGAGGTTGTTCAGTCTGTTTGTGTGTCTGTGTGTGTGTCTCCCATGGTTTCTCTTCCAGGAAAAGCTCACATTCAAATGTCCTGACAGGCCAATGTGAGTGTAATTCACAACCTCTGGACACACGCATAAAGCCTCTCCGATAGGGCCGCTTTATTAGTCTCCCCTCCTCGTTGTGCTGCAGAGAGCTCGCTCTATATGCTCTGTTGTTGTTGTTGTTGTTGTTGTTTTAAAGCTCCCACATTCCAGCAGACAAAAGGCCGTCTGTTTGCCGCCTCCCCGCACGGACACCAACACACGTTTCCCCCGTGCTGCCTCTCTAATAACTTCCCTCTTCTCTCCGGCCGCCAGGTTCACTCCAGGCCACTCGTGCCCTGATGATAGTGGGCATCATCGTGTCCGTGGCGGGTCTGGGCGTGGCCTGCATGGGCATGAAGTGCACCACCTGCGGAGGCAACGAGAAGCTGCGCAAGTCCCGCATCGCCATGACCGGAGGCATCATCCTGCTGGTGGGAGGTGAGGGGCGAACAGACGAGAAGGGAAAAGCGACACGGAGGTGTCGATCCACCGGAGGCATCGCACGGGTTTCATTAAAGCATTCAGAGAACCAGGGGCGTTAAACAGGAAAGCATAACAATGTACATCATAGCAACGTTTAAATGTCTGTCATTGTACTGCATATTATACACACTGGACGAGCCATGTTGTCTGGTGATATGTCCTCTCTGTGTCGTGATGCTTCGGTGTGGACCAACAGGGTCGACGCACCAGCATAGCCATCCCAAGAATCGCTCCCCTGAAATGTGAATATACACAATAAAAGGGTCGGGACCAACAGTGTCCTGCTGTGCGGCTCAGCTTTTCACCCTCCCAGGTTGTGATGATGTGCTGATGGATCTTTGTTGTGGGTCCCTGTGCTCTCAGGGCTGTGTGCCATCGTAGCGTGCTCCTGGTTCGCCCACAACGTGATCCGGGCTTTCTATAATCCCTACACTCCAGTCAACACCAAGTAAGTACACACACACACACACACACACACACACACACACACACACACACTAGTAGTGTGTCATCTTGGCATAATTGCTTTTTCGCTGTCCCGCCAAGAGTAAGAAGGAGACGATCAACTCTCATATCGGTTCATTATGAAGCTGCAGCTAGGAGACAGTTAGCTTAGCTTAGCTTAGCATGAAGAGTGAATGCATGCGTTACACCTGCCGGCACTCAAAAGCTCATGAATAATAAATACGTCATTAACATCTTATTTTGTACAAAGAGTGCATTTATAGCAGAATGTGGTTCCACTGTAGTTTTGCAAATTTGAGTACTTCTTAAGTACTTTTTTGGACAATAACACTGTAATTTAGAACTTTAATTTGAAATGAATACATTGAACATTGTTGTATTGCTGCGTAAAGTGTCACTTTTAATCAAAGAAAATACACACTCTTGTTTACTTCATGAGTAATAAAACACATCCTGGACCTACTTGCATCCGACTTGAGGCTAATCTCATCTGATGTTATGAAACTGAAGATAAATATTCCTGTAGTGGACACGACTCTCACTCCACTCGTGCTACTCTGACAAGGCATTTGAGGTTTACCGCTATCCCATAATTCAACACGTTTGTACTTTTGTGATAAGGTAGATATTTTTTTCCAAAAATTGAGAAATCAAATTCCCCCAGAAGTTCAATTGCCGGTGAATGGATCTCCAAATGTGTCATTTTTAAAAGTCTCCCCGCTCCGATGTCGTGTCGCCCAGGTTTGAGTTCGGCGCCGCCATCTTCATCGCCTGGGGCGGCTCCCTGCTCGACGTCCTGGGCGGAGCCATGTTGGCCGCTTCCTGTCCCCGAAAGAAACACGTGTCCAAGTACCCGTCCATGGCCGGCTCCCGCTCCGGCCCGCCGAGCAGCACTAAAGAGTACGTCTGAACCCCCCCGACCCCGTGACCTACAGCTTGGGACTCCAACAGAAGCTGACAAAGAAGCCCCTCCCCTTTTGGTGCCAATCACAGAGGCAAAGAATTACTGAGACGGGACTTTCTCTTCTTCTTCCCCTCCAGCAGACCTTTGATAACCCCTCGATCATCACGCGGCTCTCGATTGTTTCATGAACCATGTCTCTCACCCCGTCCACACATGCCCCGGCTGTTTACAAGTGATCTTCACAAATACATTGTAATTGGATCCCCGCGACTCAAGAGACCAGCCCTCTTGAGTCGCGGCCCAAACGATGGAGTGAAGCCTGGCGCCTCCGTGTCAGAACCAGCATCTGTTGCCGTTCGCCATAATTGAAGTAATCAATTCGATTGTCCGGCCGCGGCTCGGGAGCTCTGCCGTGTTTTAAATGAACTGTTGCTGGTTCTGAAATAGACGGTGTGACTTCACACGCTCGGCGCGTACCACGCGGGCCTTTTACTACGACCGGCCCGGACGCTTTTCATACCGGCCCGTTACAAACCCAGCTGCGATATGAAATATTTAATCATGTAGTCACCGCGCCGCTATCGCTCTAACAGCTTCCATGTTTCGGCCACCATGAGATCAAACTGCCTCTATTTATTTTAGGCTGGCGTTGTGGCTCCGTGTAGTGTTTTGTAGTCGGTAGATCACTGCGGCCCGGTTCTAGCTTCCAGAGATTATAAAGTCATATTTTTATGAAGAGGTGTTGCTCTGAACAGTGTCTGCTGTTGTTGTTTTTTTTAAATGTCATAGTTTTATACACCTGGCTCGTCGAGAAGAGGGATTTTTTAACATGTTCAACAGTACTTAAATAATAAAGATTTTTTGCAACATTCTCAGCGGTGTGGTGTTTATATAGCGGATGATTACTTTAGCAGAACGGCTCCTCGTGACAGCACCGCGTTCTCAAAACCCTCCTGAGTGATGACATCATTTACTTTTACTTTAAAAAAAATAGCAAAAACAGTCGAATCCTCACTCAACAGAGCAAAAAGAGAACTTATTATTTATTATTATTATTAGAGGTTCTCTATTTGACTTGTCTTGTCTTGTGTCTTAATTTTGCGTGGGCTTGTGCATGTGGGCGTGGCCCGCTGGCTGTGGGCGTGGCCGGCGCCATCGTGGCAGCACAGCGCCCCCTTCAGTCAGCGAGTACCTTCACACGCACACTGATGTTCCACTATTGTCCTGGACAATAATCCAGATGTCTTCCGTTTGGATATTCTGATTCAGGCTTTATTCTGAACGGATTAAGACACGTGGGATGTGCTGATATTATTCTGGATTAAGCGTTCGACTCACCGCTTTGAGTTTCTGAGTCGCCATCATGGCTCTTACCTGTTCCCGGCTTGCAGAGCGGCGTGACCAAGAGGAGCCGCCACGGGGATGTTGGTGGAACGATCAGTTTTATTTACCATGTAAACAAATTAGAAGGAATATTGCCTTTATTGGAAACAATTGAACTATTATGTATGTGTAAATGCAGTCCCTGTTAGCACTGTTAGCATCGGTAGCAGTGGAGAGGAATTACACATGCTCTAAACTTTTCACTCAGCACCTTTGAGGAGCATCAACTTATAAACTAAATATCTAGTTTGTCCCTCTTGCATTTAAAAATGTGTTTTGCTTCTTGATACTGTATTACATCTTTGAGTGTGACACTATTATGTATGAATATACTATAATCATGCTTAACTTGAAGTAATAACATGAGTGGGATGTTAATAAAACACCTTGACTGCACACACACACACACACAGAGTATTTGCATGTCCATTGATTCTGGATTTGTAAATAAAGAGGCAGATATATTATTTTCTTTAATATCATATCAGACAAAGTATTATTAAAAGCAGGGTGTTGTAAAATATGTCTCTTTTAGCATACAATGTGTCTGGAGGTGACGTCACGCTGTAACCTTGAGCCTCAGGTGTGTGTTCATACAGTAAATGTGACCTGATGGAGGACACCACATGGTCAAGCAGTGCAAATATGCTTCATAAAGTATAACTGCTTCAGATGTTTAAGTGTCTATAAAACACTCGGCTGCTGCCCCGTCAGCTGGATCAGGACCTCGTCCGAGTATGAAGGTAGATTTGTGTCTTTTTTACCCGAGCAAATGTCTTGTTTGTACGTAAATTATCTCCAAATCTTTGCTCTCAATTCCAAAAATTGCTTTTAAAAAAAAAATGCTCTCAAAACTAAAATTTGCTCTGAAAAAAAAAATTGCTTTCTCAAAAAAAAAAAAAAAAACTGAAGTTGTAACTTTTTGGATTTTTTTTTCTAAAGCTGTTTTTTTTTTTAGAGCAATTTTTTGGAGAGCGTTTATTTTATTTTTTTTCAATTTTCTTTTTTTTTTTTTTTTTAGAGGATTTTTTTTTTCCAGAGCGTTTATTTTATTTTTTTTAGACAAAATTTTTGGAATTGAGAGCAAAGATTTTAATTACAAACAAGAAATTTGCTCAGGTAAAACAGACACAAATCCACCTTCATATTGAAGGAACACGATTGTAAAACAAGTGCATGAAAAACAAGAGATCCAAACGAAGGTTCCACAAAGATTCATCTTTAATTTTCCCGAGATGCACGATGAAAAGGTCCACCATGTCCATGCAGATGGGGGCCACGAACCCCCGAGCGCAGCCTCTTTTGACGAGCGAGAACACAGAAAGAGGAAGAACGTCACAGCCGACTAAGTAACACGACATCAGCATGAGCCTCTGCAGAGCAGAGCGTGTCGTCTCGAGGCCCGCTGCGATCTTTAAAAAGGAAACTAAAAGGAATTACCCGGAGAAAAAGCATCAGTTCAGATTGTCCCAGCGGTGAGAGCGAATCACAGAGAGCTGCTTGTTGTCATCACCTCACACTGTAATCATGGAAAGGTTGACATTATCTTTGAAAGACAACCTGACAGACACTCTGCAGACGGCTGCCGTGCATGTTTAATACAAAGAGACGACGTTACGTCTGTGTGCCAATCTACTTCAATCTGATACGGCGTCAAATATCATTTGGCAATTGATTTTTAAAGTGCTCCAACTGCACGAGTTTTGTTTTTTTTCACAGTCGTCTGGCCAACTGGGAAACACCCCTGTGCCTGCGGAGGAGAACAAAACCTCTCCATAAATCGGGTGTGGTTGTTGTTGTTGTTGCTGTTGTTGACGACAATGAGCTCAGGAAAAGTGTCGAGTCAGCGCGACGTAAAGAGCGGTTTGAAATACTTCTACATTAGCCCTTAATAACAGGATACCAGTTACGTGTTTTGATGCTTTTCACATGCATAGAATTCTGCAACGTGTCACTGCACATAACAGGCATTCCCACAAAAAAAGTGCACCATTTTGGAAACATATTAAATCTCAGTTATAGATGACTGAAGCGATTTCCATTCAGAAACGAGTAAAAAACATTTAGAAGCCATAGCAACACGACAAAGTGTTTCTTTTTAAACAATAAATAAGTAGCAGTAGTTTTGTTTTTCCTTCAGTAAACAGCGAGCTTTTCGTCCACTGGACAGCACGCCGCTTGCGTCGGTGTGAGAGGAGAGAACGACAGTCATTACACAAGCAAAGCTTAATATTTCACCCGTGTGTTAGACGTTAACAGGTGTGTGTTCCCTCACACAGCCAAAACCCACAGCCGCACAAACCCTCACCAGAAAACAGGCAGGTGAGAAGCTGCTTTGCGCCAAAACCATTTGCTCAGTGCAACTTTAGAAACGTAGCCCTTGTTAAAGAAGCTCTGAAAAATATAGACACTTCCTTCTCTCTGGAGTCCTGATAATCTACTGCGGAGCAGAGAGCAAAACCATCCGTTCACAGTCGGACCAAAAGGTGAGATAAATAAACACTATGTACAATCAGGGCCTCGGCTTCAGCTGCCGCTAAATGAGGCTTTTTTTTTTTCTGCCCGGTTGAGCCGTCGGACGCGTCGGTCGGACGCGTGACGGGTTCAAGGCCGAGGTCGCCGACTGGGGGAGTTTTGGCTTCCTGCGGGGGAAATCTCTCTTCTCTTCTGTTGGCACTTCTTGGTGAAGTTTAGGAGATGGGCGACATGGACACCGGACACTGCCCGTTGTTGTTCATGATGTCGTCCAAGTCTTCATCGTCCAAGTCCACTGGGGAGGAAAGGTCAAAGGTCATGTGAGCCTCTCAGGGAGGAGTGCATTGATGCTGTGGTTCACATCTATTCTGTCCATTTAGAGAGAATGTATTATCCCACTTTTACGTTTTAAATTACAAAAAAAGACTACGTTACGGATTTTGTTGTCACAAATGTTTACAAATAGTTTCAAACCAGAGAAATCTTTAATTTGAATCAAGGTCAATTGACTGTTTATCTAGTTTTAGGCCACATTTGACACGGTAAGCTACTAAAATACACCAGGAAATAATAAAGTCTCATATTAGTATTTTGT
This sequence comes from Clinocottus analis, assembly GCF_023055335.1. Classification (NCBI taxonomy): domain Eukaryota; kingdom Metazoa; phylum Chordata; class Actinopteri; order Perciformes; family Cottidae; genus Clinocottus; species Clinocottus analis. Next base: position 13,401,136 of record NW_027175943.1, on the reverse strand, counting down.
TTGGTCTCAGCATTGATATTGTTGACCCCTTTGTGCTTTGTAGATAAGAAAATGCTACCAAAAAAGAAAAGAGATATCTGACGTTTTTTCACCACGTAAGTAGCTATCAAGAAGCTAGGTTGTTGTTAGCTAGCTAGCTAGCAGCAGGCTAACTGCTCACACAGTGCAAACCTGCATTATTTTGAAATGCATTCAGGAAACTCAGGAGTCCAGTGAAGATGCAGTGCAGGTTGAACCAGCTGCACCAGCAGGGCTTCAGGTGAGATCCTTCTGGCATTTTGTTAAGAATTATCTTGCATTAGCAATGACATTGAAGGACATTTGGGGAATCTGACCTTATGTCAGAGCTGCACCCTTAAAACGAACTGTCCACCAACACGTCCTTCTTCTGTCATAACTTTTATTAAAACAAGTCCCAGTTGAGCACAAGCACAGGTTTTGGTCTCCAGCCTGCATCCTGCACGTCTTCCTGCTCTGATAGTGAAGAGAGAGAGCGCTCTCTCCTCCAGGGTGAGGACAATACTGTCTTCCCTTCAGTCAGGATGTGTACAGGTCATCAATGTTCCCAAACATTGGAATAACAACTTGTGAATCAACTTAAACACATTTAAAGTAAATTATTCGAAATGGACACAGCCATATTGAATCAGTAAAAAATATGAAATGACATATTTCCAGGTGCTATACCAGCCTTTTGGATTGTGAATTATGTGATGTTGAATAGAAAACAAGGCTGTGCCATAACATCTGAACCTATTACCTAAATGTTCTAAATTGCTTTCAAAATAAATACATATACTACTCATAAGGTTACATTTTGCATTATTTTGAAATGCAGCTGGACCATCAGGGCTTCAGGTCTCACATTGCTTCTGTGTTGAGGTGTATTATCATGGCTGCCAGTGTAAACATTGTCTACCTGTTTTAACTGCATTATTAATATGTTAAAACATGTTCAGACGAGGCTACGTTTCCTTTGCTCTTCAGGGAACAGTCAGTTTGAGCCACAGTGATCGTCCTAAACACACCAGCCTGATCCCAAATTATTTCATTTATTTTGTCTTTTTTCACTCCACAACTTAGAAAAGTTAATATATTTTGGATATACAATATACTGTTACTGCACATTGGCATTTTTTATTTATTTATTTATTTATTATTGGTATTTATTTGGTGCAGAATACAGTTTTGTATTTAAACTAAGGTTGCATTACTGTTATTATGTTTAAATCAGTTCCGGGTTACACAAATGTTAATATACTTTAATAAAGTTGGCCTGTTCGACATAATATCAACGAGGTTTTTTTAATATGTTGAGACCAAACCTCCGCCGTTGGGTCACAAAGTGTTGCACAGATTAAAACACACAGCAAAAAAAACACATTAAAGCAGATAAAAGCAGCTCGTGGGTATTTAAACAAAGCCAGCATGAACAGGCACGTCTTTACTTGTTGTTTTAAACGCGTACAGGTAACGAGTTTCAACGGTTAAGGAGCGTTTCTGTGCGCGTGGCCGCGTCGCGGTCACGTGGGTACAAACCGGAAGCCCTCCCGTCACCCACCTTTCTTGGTCCGCCCGATCTGTCCGAGCTTGGGCGCCCTCTGCCCGAGTCTCTGCGGGTTGGCCCCGCCGCCGTCTCCGTCTCCGTCTCCGTCCACCTGCGGGTGTCCCGGGTTGTACTGCCCCGTCGCGCCGGGCTGCCGCGGCGGCCCGCCGGGCGGGATGAGCTCGGGGATCCCGGACGCTCCGTACATCTCGAACCGACTTCTCCCGACTGGCCGCTAGAGGTCAGCGCAGCCCCAAAACGCGTTGTGTCGTGACGGAGGAGCCGCGCTCACTTCCGCAATGGCATTCAACGCGACGAATGTATGAGCGGGCACACGACGGAGCGCCGGAGGGAACAGACACAAAGTCCTCGAGGAGCCTGTTGACAGAAAGTAAACACGGCTGTCAAAAATAGCGCTCGCGCGTCAGAGAGCGGCCGGCGCGCGGCAGGTGCGCGCACACGACCCCCCCCCCCCCCCCTCCTCCAGCCGGTGATTACGCTGAAATAAGCGCCGTGTTGCGCCGCTCTGTGACGGATAACAGGTGGAGCCGCAGCCGTCCTGGACACAACAGCTGACAGCTGATGTTTCAATAGCGTGGCTTCGGTTTGATACAACCCCCTCTCCCGTGTAATAAACTGCTTGTTCGGATCGATTCCCGCTTCTTTCTTTCTTTTTTTTCGGGAGGAACGCTGTCAAACGCGATCAATGTTGCCTCACCTCTTCCTCGCCGAGGCCGCAGGACTGAGCTGGATCCGGTAAACGCGGCTCCTGAGGAGAACAGTGTTGTTGTTGATCTGATCGTGCTCTCTCTTTCTCTCTCTCTCTCTCTCTCTCTCTCTCTCTCCCACTCCCTCTCTCTCTCTCTCTCTTGGCACAACACAGAGGAAGCGTCGATTTAAAGGGCCCTCTCTTCGTTTTCTCGGCCTTTGGGGATTTCCTCGTGTTGTGTCTTGAGTCTTCATGAGAGTCACACCGCTGACACCGCAGCGGGAGGTGTGCCAAAGTTTGGAGGGCGCAGCGCGTAATTACGCGCTTTCGGTAATGAGAGAGTGACTCAGGCGCCAGCCAATGACGTGACACTGCTCGGTGATCCCCCACACACAGCACATGTAACGCTCTGACGTCAGAGGCAGCAGCAGTTCGTGTAGAAAAACATGTCCAACCTGTCAGGTAGGCCAGGGAATTATTGGCTTTAGATTATATTTGCGTGGTTAATTATTGGTCAACACCTGGACTCACTAATCTTTAGTTAGTGTGAACATATGTGTCACACATTACCTCAGTCTGAACCCAACCACTGTGCTCAGCAACACCTGCTCATGCCCTCATGTATCTATCAGAGGTGGAAGCAGGTGATCTCTTTGAAAGTCACACGTTAGTGTTAAGTCTTAGCACTCAAGTCCCAAAGTCATGGCTCACAAGTCCAGAGTCAAATCCTAAAACTTTGAGTTGTGAGTCCTACACAAGACATAATGAGCGTCATCATGCAGTTTTGCGTACTGCAATGTGTGTCAGCTGACCCACGCCTAGTTTTTGTTCTGCAAATGTAAATATCTTTGGTATAATTTCTACCATCTGCCAGTCAGCATCGCAGCGTTAGTCCGTCGTTGTTCTCTCCTGCTGTTGGATCGGTTCAAAGGAAATGCATCTGGGGAATGAAGGGAAGGGTTAGCGTTAAAGTCAGTGACATCAGGAGATAAAAGGGAAATGAAATGATTCATGGTCCAAACATTTTTCACAACAGACATTTTAAATTTGCCTCTAAATGTTTCTGGCTTGATGTTTGCATGTAATTATGTAATCCTTTCCAAATCAGTCAACTCTGGAATTACTCAGGCAGAGAAAAGGGATAACCAATTATTAAACCCTATAAACACTTATAATCATAAATAATGCTGTCCAGCCAAACATTGTTCAAATAGACCGAACCTTTAACTTCTGTTGGAGATCCTGAAGCTGTCAAAGAAACCATGAATGAGCGTTTGAACTGGTGAGAAACACAAGACATAGCAATGAAGAGCATGCTAACAGAACTAGCCTGAATTAAATACTGACAAGCAATGTCACACCAGACAGCTGTCAGGAGGCCTCGGACAGAAGCTGAGTCCCCCCACTGCATGGAGGACCTCCACCTTTACGCCCTCTTTGAATGACAATGGGACAGTCCTGACCCCGTGACCTCCATGACCCCATGACCCCGTCCTCCAGCTCTAGTCCACCAGGTTCCCCTCCCTCTCCATCCCCCACTACAACGACTCTCTCGTCTGAAAATAGACGCCAGCAGGCTGTTGAAAAGTCAGAATCAAGGCAAAGTCCTTGAGGGTTCAGTTCTGTCCCGTTGTTAAATCACCTCATGTTTGAGGGCTCTGTGGCAGACATTTTGACCCCTTTATGAACCCTTTCTGTATGTCAGAATTGGATGTCTTCTTTGCCGAAGGGAATTACCCACAATGCATTGCAACGTGAGGTTGAACACGCAGTTCCCAATGGAAGAATGAATGCACAGCTGTACACAATATTTCTTTATGAAGTCATGTGACGTTGCAGCAAAGTGCAGTCGTTCATATTCACAGCATCAAGCGCTCACAGACTCTCACACTCGACCACGTAGAGCTGACGTCAGATAATCCCTGAGTGTTCAGGGTTGGAGGGTTTAGGGTGGGGATTGGGATTAGGCCATAGTCTCCCTCCTTCACCTTGAAGCACTGCGCTGATCAGCTGTCTCCGGTGTTCTCAGACATCTTCAACTCCTCCCTGGACACATGTCACGTACCAGCCTGCTGCAAGGCCTCCGCCGTCACCCCCGCCCACAAGGATCACAGGCCTTCATGACTACAGGCCGGTCGCCCTGACCTCTGAGGTCATCAGGTCTTTTGGGCACCTCAAATCTTTACTCAGGACCTGAATGGGACCTGAATGTCAGCTCCATCACCATGAAGGCCCAGCAGAGGATGTTCCTCCTGAACTTCAACCCGCCAAAGACAACGATGGTGCACTTCTACACCGCTCCATTCTCCTGCGTCAGCGTCTGGTATGCTGCAGCCACCGCCAAGGGAAGTGTCTCATGTTATCACTGTGTTTTGTTTATTGTAATGCACCAAGTTCAATATGTGTAACGTACTTGGGAATAAACAGTTTTGTTTGTACTCCAGAAGGTACTTCTGCAGTTATCAGGGGGTTGAAAAAAAATAAAAAAATTACCATACATACATATTATGATTAAACAAATGACAGCCATAGCCATGCTTTTGTGTTCTACGGGGCAATAAACAGCAAATAATATAGCAAGTTGGCTTGAGGCTGATTTTAGCAACGTGTATTATGTAAAATGCTCACATCTTGTGTGAAGGTTCAACCCATTTTTGTATGTTTTTGTTTGCAGGAATGTGTTATCTCTCCGATTCATCACATCGTGAGGATGAATCCGTGCACAGTTGAGCGATTACCCAGAATAAAAACCCCCTGAGACTTGCCCAGATGGATCTAGATCAAACTCCGCAGCTCTCTTCTCCTGCAGAAGCGTCCAACACTTGGCTGTGAGCGGAGCTCGCTGCCATCATGTCCAGGATCATACGTGTTGCTCTGCTGCTCATGGTGCTGCTGGATGTCTTCTACGGCAGCGCAGGTAAATACAGATGAAATAGTTTCTGCACAAATGCATCTTTTCATCTTGCCAACACGGGAAATGTGAGAAGGCGGTTGATAGGTGATGTATTATTGCTGCGCATGAATGATTTCTTGTTTGTCTCTTTCCACTGTGTCCAGCTGCACAGGCCGGATTTCACGTGTCCAAAGTGCACATCCGGAAGTGCAGGTGCAGAGGTGAGTGTCCATGTTGGTTAAACATTAAAATGGTGACAGTAAGCGTGGAAAAAGAGTCTGACCTTCAGGGCTGTGAGGTACTGTGATGGGTTTCCTATTGCCTGAAAAGATTGGGTTTCATTAAAAGGGGTTATGAGTTATGAAGTCAGTTTTTAAAGGTGTTCATTTCAATTGATTTCGATGCAGTTTTCGCCAATGGAAGAACAAAGTGTCGCTCGCTACTGTTTCCCACAAACCACAAAGAGAAACAGAATCTGATGAAATGCTTCTGCAGCACAACAAGCCGACACAGTGAGTGCACCATGTGATGCACATGGCATGTGGGCGGGACAAAGAGATTTATGTTCTCCTTTCGGTGCTAATACTCAGTACAGACGCTTCATTCGTTGCCTTTTTTTCCTCTTTAATGTGTAGAGTTCCCCGAGTTCAAGGCAGCCTGCTCCACATGGCGTCCGGGTTTACCAATCTCCATGGTCTGAGTCAGTGGAGTTTAAAGGCAGGGCAGGAGAGAAGGGACCAGATCACATCCCACGAGGTCAACCCATCGTGGCCTCCATGACCTCCCATGACGTCACATAACGACTATAGATATCTGTGAACTGTGACGGGTCTGTGATTTATATCTGTGATGAAGACGTTTTCTGTTGTTTTTCTCCTTTGTTTGTTTGTATGATTCAATGTAGGCGGAGCTTCGCAATTTTATGAAATGTGCTCCTCCGATACAACTGCCATGTCAGGAGGGTGAATGTGAAGCGAGCAGTCGATTAGCTTAGCTTAGCGTAGCGCTTAGCACAAAGACTTGTAGTCTCTTTCTCAATGTAACCCCAATTTATTAATTCACGTTATAACACATTTATGTATTGTGTGCAAACACCACAATGTCTTAAAATATAGTAATTAGCCGCATTATGAGGTTTATGTGCCAGAATAAACTTTTCTGTCTTCATGGTGAGCAAAGCTAACCTACGATTTAATTTAACAAACATACGTGAGATTTATATCAATCTTCTCATCTAACTCTTGGCAAATAAAAGGAAATATTTTCCAAAATATTGAACTATGCCTAATTCCTTCTGAAACATGCATCACACTTTCAGGCATCTGTGCAATAAAACATTAAGTTCTGACCGTCAGTTCTTTCGATATGAATCCCTATGATTTACCCATGTAGAAATGTAACTGTCAGTTTAAACTCGGCATGATCGGTGTCATGAATGTCACCTTTGTTAATCCTCTGTGAGATCAGCTGTGTCGGCTGCAGCCCTCATGAACGGAGGTTGGCTTGATAGGCGGAGGATTCACTCCACCGGGCTTTTCCGGTTCCAGGACATCAGATATTACATTAGAGGATTTTATCGATTTCTAATGTTGCACGGCTTCAAAGTAAACAATACCTATAATGCAGTTTATTACGGTGAAACTCCACCGCTTGCATGAACATTATAATTTGATTTGATGTATTTATAACTGAGAAGAAAAATCAAAAAATGAACATTAGCTCACTTCCATCAAATAAAAGTAAAGAATCTGTAATTATTACTCTCATAATATGGGACACAGTTGTGTCTACAAGCGCTCTGGATGACATGTTGTCATTTCTTTGTGTGCCTCTTCCTCCAGACCTTCAGGCATCAACTCATCTCTCACTGAGGCCTCTGAACAAAACACCACAGGTCGGCAGAATTAACTGTCGTGTTAGCGCGTTGCCTTGTTTACCCACCTTTTCATGTTTACACCAAAACACACACACACACACACACAGTGAGAAGAGGAAAGAGAGGTAAAGTCTCACAGCAGCAAAGGGCGTCCTCGTGTTTCCTGCATGGATCCTGATCACTAAACCCTCAGACGGGTAAGTCATCCATTCTTTATTCATTTGAAACATGCTGGTTACACATTTCAGTCGTAAATCATTGTTCGGAGCACAGCAGCTGGCTCTGAGCCAGGAACCAGAAACAGGATCATGGCTCTCCTCTGAGTTGGGAGCTGAAGGATAACTCTGGTTAGTGAGTGAGGGGCGTCCATCTTTCTTTAAGGTTTGTTTCCTTTGGACTGGCATGATGGTTTCCATGTGGATGTTGGTCAGAGTTATGGTGCGTTACAGAGTTTTACAGACTTGTATCCTCATTTAGTCGCAGCTGGTGTTAACGTGTTGAGGAGATCAGATAGAAACTCAATCTTAGAAGTATTTAACTTGTGTTTTTCTAAATCAGGAAGAGTTGACATCAAATAATCCGAGTGGCTTCAAATGCAGATATCTTAGTATACTTTTGAGGTATTTGTACTCTTCTGTACTTGAGTAGATACATTTAGTTCTACTTTATAGTTCTACTCCACTATATTTACCTTCTTTCCTTTATAAAGGAGTAACTTTCATTCAAAGTCTCACACAGTGATAATACACCATTATCTGAAGAAAGACGCACAATCTGGCAGCATAATGTCTACTTTGAGTACATCTTTCTTATAATACTCTACTTTTAATAAACATTTTGAATGCAGAGCTTTTACTTGTAATACAGTATTTTAAAATGATGATATTGATATTATACCTAAATAAAATATCGAAATACTTTTTCCATTATTGGTCAATCTTTACCTAATTGGACCAAATAATTTGAGTTTCCTTCAGAAAAGTTAATCCTGCTAAACAATCTGATTCCTATTATGAACACGCGTCAACGTAAAGTAGACGTGTTGGTTGTGTAGTTAAAAAGACCCACAATAAGCCGACACTACCATACAACAATAGTCGGAGATTTAACATCATTTTTAGTTGAGTTCAAGTTTAGATCCTGTGAGTTCAGACTGATGGATGAAACGCGTCCAATCACAATGAACAAAAGCTTGAAGTTCAGCCCTTCTGGGAATAAACAGGTTAAAAGTACACAACATGAGGGGAACCCTTTGGTAACGTGAACCAACAGCGACCATGATGTGACCTCTCCTCAGCCATGTATGGACAGGTGGTCCGGGCCCAGCCGGAGAGCAGGGTTCAGGCTGGAGGTCAATGGAGCACTGGCCTGTGTGAGTGCCATGAAGACATGGGAGACTGTAAGTGTCCAAACAGAAGTATATGATATAATGTAGGATCACAGACATGAATATGTGCAATATCCACTGCGTTTAAGTACGTTTAGGTACGCACCTTTATTTTGTTTTATTACTGTTCTACTGTTTATTTATGTTACTTGACGTTTCATCTTTATTTACTTGTGAGCAGTGCTGCTGTAATCCTGTAATTTCCCCACTGAGGGAATAATAACGGATTATTTTATCTTATCTTATAGTTTTTCTGTCTATGAATGCAAAACAGTACACTTCCTGAAACGATGAACCATCATGTTATTGTGTACTGTAAGTTGATCGTGTGTGTGTGTGTGTGTGTGTGTGTGCAGGCTGCTTTGCCCTGTGCTGCCTCCCAGTGTTCACCTGTCAGGTGACCCGTGCCGTGGGCTCCTGCCCCTGCCTGCCGCTGCTGGACTGCATCGGCTGCGTCCCGCCGGCCGCCCTCGCCATGAGGGCGTCCGTCAGGGAGCGATACGGCATACCGGTAAAACCACACACACGGGATACAACAACATGTGGGGGGTTGCATTCCCGATTGAGTGTCATGTTTTCCCCAAATTATATATTTTTCGGTTCTATTATTCAAGAGGCTTATGCAATAGTGCGTGCTGTGAATGGGGAAAAACAATGTCGGCGGGTGAGCATGGCCCTCAGACATCAGCTTGGCTTGTCCCTTTGTCCTCTGTGTTTATGGGGGCGCTGCCATCTTGTTTGAGCAAAGCTTGATTGGAGTTGCCAATGAACCACGCTGAACTCAGCTGCATGAATAAACGAGTGTCTCCCCCGAGAAGTTTCTCGGGTTGCGAATGTGAGACTGAATACTTTCAGTCAAGTGGCGTGGCCCCTGTCGCCGTGATGTCATGAACAATGCAGCCCGCCGCGCGCCCAGCACAATAACACCGAGCCGCTGGAGCTTTGGATAATTAGGATTGCTGCTGAGAAGACGAAGACGTTTCGGTGATGAAACACAATAACCTCACACGGGGGAAATAGCTGCAGCAGCACGTCGGTGCGCCCGACAACACAGGTTATTATTACATAAGCCATGCAAACGATGTCGGGAGTCGGTGCCGACGGAGCCGAGCTTTATGCTGAGGATGCAGTGAAATCAGGACGCGTTTATTAAAATAATAAATCTGCACGAGGGCCATAAATAACTTGATGAATCAACAACCAGCTGTACAACAGCGTGCTCACTCCACTGCTAGTCCGAAACACTCGCACACCTGCCTGCACGACCACACATGAAGAAAAACAAAACAGATGTTCGACATGCAAACAGCACATGCCGGGGCCGAGCCGAGTGCGCCTGATGTTGGGTAAGCGGAGCGTTTTCTGGGACGAGGAATGAGAAGAAGAAGAGATAAGGCCGGAGGTGGGAGTGGTTGGAGGCCAGGCGGGCAGGAGCTGGAGCGCTGCCATCGGAGAGAAGGAGGTGGTTGGTAATGTTGGCTTCTCCGGAGGCGGAGTGGGCCGCGGATCGCTGTCAATACCGCAGAGCACGAGCGAGGAAGGTGCCAGAAGTTCTTATGAAAACAAGTCACAGCATGTGGGCCGCTTGGAGAGCGAGCGCTCTCATGGGTGGAAGGAGACAATGCTGTAACAGCCGAGCATCACGAGAATAAAACTGTGGATTCAGATCGCCTCACTTGTTTTGCATATTCATTAAAAGTTCTGCTTCCCGAGCATGAAGTAATTCTACATCGTCTAGTCTTTATTCCCTGAAGCTGTCATGACTTTGGTGGGTTTTTTTTTAGCTGTGCTGGTACGGCTCATGTTGGTGGTTCTACCATTGAAGTGCAGAACGAGATTTCTCCACAACTATGAGATGGAAAGACACCAAATCTCTGAGGAAGAGTCCCAGGTGATGACTTCTCCTCAAGCGCCACCATCAGATGGACATCTGGAGTTTTGCTGAATTCTCAACAACCATTCGATTGGTTCCCCTCAACTTTGGTCGAGACGTTCACGTCTCTGGTGATCCCTTAACGTCTCGTCACCTGTCAAACCTTTAGGTCGTCTCGTACTATCTCAACAAATCGATGAACATTAAAGACATCATCCAATGGTTGCTGTGCTGTACTTTGTGTTTGGTGCTGTTAGCACATGTTAGCATGCTAAACGCGGTCAACATGATCGTCTCTTAGCTAGCTGTCGTTAGCATTTAGCTCATAGCACAGCCGATGTATCTTCAGACGCTCAATAAACCAACAACTATTTCCAAACCGTATTTGAGGCGATACATTTGTTTGTGAGTGTTTATGTTTATTGTGGTGTTTCAAACACCACAATTTCATGTCGCGTCCAGATTCATAGACCTGCAACGATGTCCGGGGGCGTAGTGAGGATTTGAGTTGTTAATGTCACCTTCCCACGTTGAATCCACGAGAAAGCCAGCGCGGCAGAGAGAAAGTATGCTAGTGAGCAGATCCCAGGTCTGCTGCTCCAGAGAGACACGCAGGGAAACAGAAAGGTTGTTTTTGCTCACTTGAATCAACAAGTTGCAGTCCGATCCTCAGAAAGATGCTCGTCGGCTGGAGAGATTATTTTGCAGGTTCTGTCACGTCCAACATTAAACTCACAGATTGCGATATGAAAGTCGATGTTACTGATATCATATTACAGATTACGTACGAATAAAGTTTGGACTTGACAGCGATGAAGCGAGAAGTAAGAAAGAGAAATCAAAAGGGACAACAGTGAGAAAGCTGAGCAGTCACATGCTGAGGCTGCACATGGATCTGCCTTCTTGGCGTTCCTCAGACTTTATTGATTTATCAAATCTCACCCACTAACATTTCCATCTTGACATTACTGACAAGCTCTTTATCCTGCTTGCTGTTGCTAAGAGCAAAGACTTGGCTGCAGGAAACACAGTGTCCTCAGAGAGAGGATGTGAACTGAAGCAGAAGAGCTCAACTATTACAGTTACGCCAACAAATGCATTGCTATTATATATATTACTACTTTTCTGCAAATGTGATGATAAAAAGTCTTTAAACTACGACCAAATTATCCTGCAGAGTCTCTTGGAACCAACTCTGTGTAATGCTGCAAAGTGCATGGTCTTACAACAGGCACATCTATCTGTTCTGCATTGCATATCAGTACAAATGTATTTTTTATTTATTTCTTTGCACCTAAATGCAAATGTTCACCTTTTGTTCGCGCCTCCCACCTGTGTTCAGGCCGCCCTGCGTGTGTCTTGCAGGGCAGTGTGTGGAGCGACTGCCTGTATGGATGCTGCTGCTACCCGCTATCTTGGCTCCAGATCTCCAGAGAGCTGAAGAGAAGAGCCGCCTCCCACGCCTCCTCCTCCTCTTCCTCTTCCTCGGCCAGATACACTGCTCTGACCTCCCTGCAGGGGGCGCACTTGGTCTAGACCGTGCATGCGCCCCCCCCTCCTCCCTCGATGCCGCCGGCCCTCCAGTGTACAGGAGTTGATTTAATCACACTTCCTCTCATCTGCAGCCACTTCCTGTTCCCTCAGAGGATTCAGCAGGGACCCAAACGGTCCCCCAGGGAGGAACGTTCAGTTTCTCCTCACATTAAAGGATAAAAACGTCATTTGAATATTAAACCCGCATGTTTCAGGAGCAGAATGAGCATATTCTTTCACGGTGGAAATGAACTAAATGCATTTACTCATCTTCTAGACTTTTACTCTACTTTTATACTTCTACTCTGTTGTGTTTTACGCAGAGTGACATGTATCAGATTAACTTTTTACACATCTAAATAAACATGAAATAAGTGTGTAAAATACTATGAATTGAATGACCCTGTGATTCCCAACATGTCCGCCCTGTAGCGTGTTGCATGAAGCGTCGTCTCGTTGGGGCCTTTTGCCTTTATGTCAATGAGTTGTTCCAAAAAGGGTGGATGGACCTTTGTGAGAGCTTAAAAAGATAAATGATGAGAAAATCCTATTTTATGCTAAAATGAGACAAAAGTCTGAAAACAGATTTTAGATGACTTTCTCCTGTTATGAATCATCTCAGATGCAGCTTGTGACTCCTTTATATTATACATTAGTGCAAGCAACCGGATAACTTTAATCTACTAATCTCATCTGTAGCTTTCAAAGAGGCCAATTTTCTGCAAAATAAATACTTTTGATAATTCAGTATAATACATTTAGTTGATATTACTTCTGTACTGAGTTTGAATGCAGGACTTTTACTTGTACTTTTCTTTCTTCACATCTTTACTCTTGTTTAAAATGTTAATCTGTGTTCTGTATTCAATAGATCCCAAAAGTTGAAATGTTAAAGTGTCAGCAGCAGCGTGTAACTGCTGCAAGCAGGATCAGATAGTATGAACCGTCTGAGTGCCATGCGCAGACAAAATGTACTTTTTATACAGTAAAATGTTGCACAAAGAGATTTTTAGAAGTTTTTCCAAGAACCTTTTATCTCTCTGCTTTATGACAGGCGGTCTAACTCCTCCTGTGCAGAAGGAAACATACCATTTCCTTTCATATGTAACATGGCCTGTGAATTGGTAATGCAGCATGTTTAACATATGGAGTCGGTCGAAATGATCCTCTTCTGGAGTCAACACAACTTGGTGAGGTCAAAGCAAGGCATCGAGCTACGTGTCTCTTTTGTTCCCATCGCACGCGTGAAAGAGCAGAGCTGCACACTTTAAGATGAGATAATGTGCATTTTGTGGCACGATGACGTCTGAGATCTGAAGAGGATGCGTCAGGATCAGATAATCTGATGTGAGTGAAAGTACAGACAGACGTCACAGAGCACAATATGATCATACAATCATGCCAATAAATACAATAATGCTGTAACACAAGATGCATTTTAAGAAGGCACAGTACAATAATCGAGTCTGAAGTGAAAGAGAGGATTTCAAAGTGGATCCTTCACAGGGAGCCAGTGGAGAGAGTACGGCGGTGACGTTCAGCCGTTAATCACAGTGAATGGAGAGAGGAGAAAAGTGCATTACAATCATCAACAGGAGCTAAAAGCGTATGATCGTCGGCGTCCAGATCTCAGTTTTCTAATATTTCTTAGGTGGAGGAAAGAATCTACACACCTGCTTAACACAAGGGTGAAATATTACCCAACACGACGGAGGAGAGGTATCAGACACAAAGTCTCCCACTGAGACGGTGATGCATGTCTGACTGTCAGAGATGTGGACGTCAGACTGGACCGACCGGTCGGTGGCACGCATCCTCCACCGGCCTATAAGATGCCACACTGGCCTGAAGATCCATCCTTCCTCTCAAGACAGCTCCCAGTAAGGTAAGACAACCCACCCAACTCTACTTTACTTCTGAATTGTATTTGTTTTAGCAAAGAGGAACAGTAGCCCTCATAATAACGACCCTATTGACAGTAATTCATCACATGAGCATTGACTTTCTACTCTAACTTCAGGTGGAGGGTTGAGTTTGTATTGTTCTAGTCCAACAAAGAGCTTGTTCACGCAGCAGTGTAATGCACATTTTAAACTCGTAGTTCTCTCTTTGTAGTTTGTGAGGTGGCCTACAAACCTCTATGTGCAAATCATCTTCCCTCCTGCAGCCGTCAAACTGATCCCTGTACCTGGTGTCAAGCAAGCAATCAGGTCATGAATCAATGGCAGGACGAAGACCTTTCAGGGGATCCAGTCCCTCTGTTCTCATTTCTACCTGAGACGGTGCAGAAATAGTAACGTCCGTGTTCCTTGGTGTCATTTACCACAATGATTTGGTCTTGTAATTTGTCCGAAGTCGCAGCCATGCCCAGTCAGATGGTCGTAACCCAACCCAGGCCCTTCATCAACACCAGCACAACAGGAGAATGGAGCTCTGACATCTTTGATTGCTTCGAAGACCTCCCGCAGTGTAAGTGCACTTCTTTTTATGCAGCCGCCGTCGGATAATACGAGATATAAAATCTCAAAACTGAAGATCTGACTGAAACAATGACGACTGATGTCGTCCAGCTGTGAAGCCTTTTAGAGGAGCACATCAACTGTTGGGCTTGACTGGGATTTGTTTTATTTCAGGCTGCCTGGCCTTCTGGTGTCTTCCCTGCTTCAGCTGTAAAACAGCACACGAGGCCGGGGAGTGTGCCTGCCTTCCTCTGCTGGACGGGTGTGGGTTCATCCCTCCTGTGGCCACGTCCCTCAGGGTGTCAATACGCCAACGCTACGGCATTGAGGTACAGGCGTAACCTCAGACACGACTTTTAAAAGCGTAGCCGTTCCACAAACGTGCCAGGCAAAACAGCCGCTAATGTTAGCGCCTCGTCGGAGGTCGCCATTTTCTTTTGAATTCCCCGCTGTTCGTGCCGCACGAAAACAGGAAGGAAGCGGTAAAGCGATAAAGCTCTGTTGCTTGATCCGATTGGCTGCCTTGGCCGAGTGTGACAGTGACGAGCTGAGAATATTTTAGCGTCAAAAAAGCTAGAGAAACGCAACGCGCTGCATTTAAATGGTACCAGAGGAAAACAGTGGTTTTGCCATAAGTGTATTCATCTTAGAGCACGTACAAGCGTCGTGTTTACCAGCATAAAAGTCACAATCGCCTTCAAATTTCATCTGATTTGTTTCGGTTTACTCAAACATTTCTAAGAACAAGAACAGACCGGTGAGGTTCACATGAAAGTTCTCTCTTTCTGGACATTTTGAGAGTTTAATGAACCCATAATGTGAAGCTCCAGATACTCAACCAGCGCAAAGGAAGAACAGTTTCATAGCTTCTCTCTCCAGCAGAGCTGTTTTCAGCTGTGTGACGTCACTGCACAAGGGTTTTCAAGGATTTTTCAAGGGTTTTAAGGATTTTCAAGGGTTTTCTACTCATCCATTAGTCTTCTAAACACAATGTACAATGTAGATATTTAATTAAAAACAAGATGTTTCCACCTAAAATAGTCTTTTCCCACATTAACAATGTGTAGAGTGTATTTCTGAATCATTTTATGTTAAAATCAGTGCTTTTCTAATAAAAATAAGGACATTTCTAAGTGACCCTAAACCTTTGAACAGTAGTGTAGGTCAGGGTGACAAACAAACACAGGACTTTGTGCCAGGAGGCTGCCGTTTGTGTCACGTGACAAACCAACAATGTGTTGCCGTCTTTGTGTTCACAAGGTTGCGCCTCACAAACGCGCTCATTTCAACACCGCAATGTGTGTTCCTGGAAGTCCTTTTGTTGTTTGACACCCTGCGTGTTTTAGAAAGTGACGCCAAAGGGGCCGTGACCGAGCCGAAGACGAGCTAACAATGAGAGCTAGGCTAGCTCACTGCCTGTTGGTGCTGCATGTCTCGCTCCTCTTATCTCCCTAACTGTGTCTCGGTCTCCACAGGGTACGATTTGCATGGACTGTGTGTACTCCTTCTTCTGCCCTGCCTGCAACTGGTGTCAAATGGCGAGAGAGATCAAGGCGAGGTCCATTCCCATCATCTCCCTCCAATAATAACAACAACAAGCTGTACTTGTCTCGCATGTCGGCCTCTGTGGAATGTCGCTGAGCAACTGATCGCGGATCAGCACACGAAGGCGTGAATGCTGCAACATCTGATGACGCACACACTCCACCTTTGTGACACTTATGATACCTTAACAGCAGGGGCAGTAGTGGTGTAAGCTGATCTGAGGCGGAGCTTATTGACTTTGCACACAGATTTCGGTCAGAAATATTTTGAATGAGGGATGTTTTTGTGTGTATTTTACTTGTTTTCAAGATGTTTGTTTCATATGTTCCTTTTGGATGAATTGATTGCGTTGTCTTTGTATTGGTTGTTATCCTAAAAGTATGCATATGTTTGTGTATGGGCAAAAGACAAAGATGGCCGACCGACTGGAATACAATTAACTGATAAGCTAACATGTGCAAGCATGGATTTTCATGCTTGCTAGCAACGTGGGTCTAGAGGTGACAATGTTGAACTCTCGTTCAGTCTCCTCAGACAAAGATTTCTATCGGATGGAAATTTGTAAAAGCAACTGGTGGATCCTTCTGACTTTCTAGCGCCACACTCATCCGACACTTTTGACCAAACACATGCAAAAACAAATCCCCATCAGCCTCAGCTGCAGACCTACGTTGGGTTTTGTGCATGTTAACGTGCAACAATGGTGAACATGGTAAAAAAAAAACTGCTTACAGTAACATCAGCCTGTCAGCATGGTCACTGTAAACATGTTAGCATGCTGATGTTAGCGTTAAGCGCTAACATGGCTGGACACTCAACACAGTTTTTCCCGCACACCTTTCACATCCAATGATCACTTTTCCTGAACACCTGGTTACTAACTTACTAACTTTTAACCATTAGAATATACTGTAAATCTTAGAGGAATTATTTGTGATAAAACATACATTGATCTTATTTGTGTCCCTCAATCTTTCAGTAGGTTTCTAGTATTTTTAAGACAGTCTACAGTGCATTAATACTCAGTCTGTCTTAAGTAAGTTCAACACAATAAAGCTCAGTGTGCTCTGTGCATGACATTTTACTTATTACATGTCTAGAAGTGTTGGATGTCGGCCTTTGTGCCATGTGATCCAACCGGTCTCCAACATCAGGCAAGTGTTCATTAAAATAATTAAAATGAAAAGACGTAAACGCAGTGGCACGAGAACTCTCAGAACAATAGGCTCGTAGATGAGGAGGATGTTTTGATTAATAGTGATAGTCCACAAGCATGTGAGGGAATGGTGTGAACACTGTCATGAGGTCTGAAAGCAGCCGCGTCACGACACGGAACAATCGCAGGAAGGAAAGGTTTTGAACCAGCGAGCATCCCCAGGAGCATTGTTCAGATATTTGGGCTTGAGATCAACTTTGGAAAGGTGTGCTGGATGCAGAAGGACTCCCCTGAGGGGAACAACAGGAATACGTGTTTTCAACCTCGGGCCTTTGAGTTATCACGATCAGCAACCAGCGGCCTCGGCCTGCGACGCTGAGCTGTGCAGCAGAGACGCCTCCACGTCTGTTTGGGTGGTTTCATTCCAGCTCCTGTGTGTTTGCCTTCAAAGGAACGCTTTGAACTTCAAGCTGTAGGACCGGAGTCGAGTCTTGAGTCACCGTGCAACACCGAGCAGCTCCAGAGAGAGTTCAAACGAGGTGAATTCAGCTCTTGGACTTTGTAATCTGTTATGATCACATGTCACACTTACAACACTTAAACACGTTTAATCTTTATGACCTTGCTTCCATAAGGAGGAGCTTACACACAGTTTTTTTCTATTTTCGTATCCTGAGAACAACTTGTTTACACTTTAACTTTGTCCAGAGTGCTTCTGTCTGCCCCTGTTTTTTGTCCCTTTAAAAATACCTGATGGGGAACCAGTTGAAATGCAAATTGTATAGTTTTAAACAACATATAATGTGAGCCTTGATGCAAATAAAATATGCAATGTTTGTACTAAACTTCACTTTATCTTCATCAAATCAAATTTGAGGCTTTGAAGGTGTTGGATGAAGAAATAATGATGCCTTTACGTAACAGTTAAAATATCATAAAAGCTAAGCAATAAAACAAATAGAATAAAACAATAAAAAATTCATAAAAACTAATCCAACTAAATCATTTTTTATTAAACCGCTAAAAAATATGTTTGTTTAGCAAAGTCTTCGTAAAAAAATGTATATCTGCAAAAGAAAATCACTTTTAAAATATATGTTGATGGTAACTATGAACATCCAGCATGATATGAGCCAGATTCACTAAAAAAGCCTCCTGGAGCATCAATAAGACACCAAGATTAGGACCTAAAGAATCAGAACCTGCAACAAAAATCACAATAAAACAAAGTCTTGTTTGTTAGGAAGGAGATTCAGTCAAGAAACTGTGTCGTTCAGTTCAGAAATGGAGAAATATTATGTATTTTATGCCAAAAGATTGTCTGAATGGGGCATGCTGGGACTTAAAATGGATGCGGGAGGATTTTCGCACACGGTTTCCAAAAGGTTGAATAGCATACATAGTAGGTGTTTTTCTCTCTCGTGTACCAGCATCAGACTTTCATCCCTGCTTCATTACCTGTTACCTGTCGTTACCTGTTAGATGTTCATGGAGATTGAACATCGAAGAGACTGAGCAAAATAATTCTCCCTGATCACAAGCGGCGGCTCCGTGGTCGGCTGCTCGCTGGGATTGTTCTCCGGCTCGGGGTTATGTAACTCCACAGAGGCGGCGGCGAGGAGGGAAGGGCTGCGGCTCGCTGATACGACTGTTGAGCCGCTGGCTGTTGTCGCCAACGCCGGCTTTATTATTCCCTCCGCTGTGTGACCTCGCCGCTTCCTCCTTCCCTCGCTCCGTGCCACGCCCGTCTCACACACACACACACACACACACACACACACACCGTGTCCAAGTTTGAATTGTTCCCCCTGAAGTTTCCTCGACGAGCCGATTGTAAAGCCAGTGCCTTGAACTTGCGTGTGAGAAGGTCCGATAGGATCTGCAAGAAAAAACTTTCATCCGGAGATGTGGAAGGAGCTGCAGGCTGGAGGTGAACAGATGAGTCGCTTTGCCTTGTTCTGATCCGGTCAACGTGTTCTGATCCGATCGTGTTACTTTGCAGAGATTTCCTGAAAATGACTCGACACAATGAAGACAAATGCAAAATGTTAACTCACTTATATTACAAATGCATTGAAATGCATTGAAATGCATTGAAATGCATTGAAATGCACTCCAGCACGCTGACATGGCCTTTGACGTTGAGCTTCGCTCTTATTAACAATGCACGTATCTTTGGGAGCTCATGACCCACAGACTGGACTCTGACCTATCACAGCAGATACTGTGTGCAGTCTCACATGGTGTCTCAGAGGACTCGGAGCGAAAGCCAAACGTCTGGATTTTTGTATTTTGAAGCAACAAGAACCAGGTAATTTAACAATTTAAGAACAAAAGACTTTTACTGAACACATTTCATGTCAGTGGACTCTAAGATGTATGTGTTTCACTATTCCATGTACTTTGTCACATGCAGAACATGATCTGAACATAGTATGACGGGAATATAAAGTGGTGCAGACAGTTTCTATGACACTAAAACAGCAGAGCAGGAGGCTGAAGAGCCGCTAGCACAGTGTGGCCCTGCACTGCAGAAGTGGTTGACATGTAGCAGTAGGAGCAGCAAACCACATGCATGATTTGCTTTTTTTTCAGTTTTTTGGGTAAATCCCTGCAGAGGATTCTTTGAACCCCGCCCACCTTCGTGGTGCTTGTCATGTGATGAGTTACTAAAGCACAAATACATCTGTGTTTGTCACAATCAGGTTTAGACCATGTACATTACATTTACTGGATTTTAGCAGACGACATTGTTCTGTCTTTTCCCAGGTGATGTCTTCCGCGATCCCGATCCTCCTGACGGGGCTCTGCTTCCTGTCGCTCCGGCCCGCTTGTTGCAGCGGCAGCAGGATTCTGGTGGTGCCGGTCGACGGCAGCCACTGGATCAACATGGAGGTGATCCTGCAGGAGCTGCACTCCAGAGGCCACCACGTCACCGTGCTGCGCTCCGCCAAGAGCTGGTACATCCCCAGCACCTCTCCCATTTACACCGCCATTAATGTGACCATGCTGGAGGATGAGTCGAACAAGAACTTCTACAACAAAATCATCCAAAATGTGATGGACTGCCGCCGCTCGCCGTCTTTTATCAGCAGCTTCTGCCAACGGCAGCAGATCTCGTCCATGTTGGGAAAGGGCCACGAGATCCTCGCTCGAGCAGCTGCCACAATGTTGGACGACCCCGTGTTCATGAAGAAGCTGCAAGATGCCAAGTTTGACTTGATGTTAACGGACCCTGCTTTGACTTTAGGGGTTATCCTGGGTAGTCACCTCAAGCTGCCGATGGTTTTCAACGTGCGCTGGATAAATAATGGCGAGGGCCACTTCGCCATCGCTCCCTCTCCGATCTCCCACGTCCCCGTGTCGGGAAGTGAGCTTCACGACCGGATGGATTTCCTGGAACGAACCAAGAACATGCTGCATTACGTTTATAGTCTTGTTGAATACCAGTTTTTCATTAACGCTCCCTACGCCGATCTGTTCCGGCGGCATTTCCCTCCCGGGACCGACCTGCTGTCGTTGGAGCGCGCCGCCGATATCTGGCTGCTGAGGACGGACTTCGTCTTCGAGTTCCCTCGACCGACCATGCCCAACGTGGTCTACGTAGGGGGGTTCCAGTGCAAAGAGCCGCGCCCTCTCCCCGCCGAGCTCGAGGCCTTCATGCAGAGCTCCGGGGAGCACGGGGTGGTGGTCATGTCTCTGGGGACGATGGTGTCGGCCCTGCCTCGCGACGCCACGGAGGCCATCGCCGCCGCTTTCGCCCGACTCCCCCAGAAGGTGGTGTGGAAGTTTATGGGCGAAAAGCCGTCGTCCCTGGGGAACAACACCCTGCTGGTGAACTGGATGCCTCAGAGAGACCTCCTGGGACACCCGAAGACTCGCGCCTTCGTGGCCCACGGGGGCACCAACGGCATGTTCGAGGCCATCTGCAGCGGCGTTCCCGTTCTGGCCGTGCCTCTGTTCATGGACCAGTTCGACAACGTACTGCGGCTGAAGGTACGCGGCGCGGCCCGGGTGGTGGAGGCCAAATCAATCGCCCAAGAAGACTTCCTGGAGGCCCTGAAGGACCTCCTGGAGACTCCCTCGTACCGCGCCAACATACGGCGTCTTTCACAGCTGCACCGCGATCGGCCAATGTCTCCTATGGACACCGCCATCTTTTGGATTGAGTACGTCATCCGGAACAAAGGAGCGGCCCACCTGCGGTCAGCGGCTTTCAACCTGCCTTGGTATTCCTACTTCTGCCTGGACGTGGCAGTTTTCGTGATGGCTCTTATTGGAGGCTTTGTCTGGGCTTCAGTGTCAGTCTGTAAGGTTTTCTGCTGCCGAAAGTCCCGCAGGAAGACGAAGACACAGTAACTGATTGGAACATAACTCATGCTTTGTGACTACTCAGTGTTTGTTGGAGGAATAAACATGAAAGATTGCATATAACACCTTTCTGCCTCATGTTGTAACTCTTTCAAATTAATTATATGAGCACTGTTTGTTGGAAATACAGAGAATCTTGTAATATGCCAGAGACGTAAAATAAATATCTATGAGAAGACGTGGGTTGTTTGATATTTTGGGACCCGTGCGTGACAATCGTCCCGCTCTAATTTTAAGCCTCAGCATGCCCCATTCCGTCAATGTATTGGCATAAAATGCATACATTTTCCGTTTTTAATCTGAAAGACACAGTTTCTTGACTGAAACTTCTTCCTAACAGGACAAGTCTTTGTTTTATTGTGATTGTTGTTGCAGGTTCTGATTCTTTAGGTCCTAATCTTTCCATAAAGGTGTCTTATTGACGCTCCAGGAGGCAATTTTGGGGAATCTGGCTCATATCATGCTGGATGTTCATAGTTATGATCAAAATATCTTTTAAAAGTGATTTTTTTTTTTTTTGCAGATATACATTTTTCCCCAAGACTTTGCTGAACAAATAAATACAATAAACACAAGTATTGAAATTAATTTGGGTTTCCTACGACGACTCAAACAGGGAAACAAGGTCTATAGACGACGCTGGTTACACAGTTTTTAACGAGTTAAAGGAGATTTATCAGTTTGGGGATTTATCTGGAGCTGTTTTGATATCATACAATTATTCTCAAACATGAATGAAAAGTTTTCTCTTCTCAAGCCTTTCTAAGAACATTTTAAAAAACAACTAAATGTGAAAAGTCCATAACTTCCCTCCACAACGAGTTATCAGAATGCATCATCACATTGTAATAATACACTGCATGTGTTTAATAATTGCATAAGTCTTCCAGCAAATCATTGAAAGTGTTTTATCTGAGATCTCACAGACAGAAAGTGTGCCATCCGACACCATCCTCACTTCCTGTTTGAAGCAAACACTTTGAAGAGGAACCGACTTGCAGTTCACATCACAGACAAAAAAGGGACACCATATTATTCTTTTTATACAATTTTGTTGAATGTAAGTTGGGCAATCACATCAAGAAGTTGCAGATTATAGCAATAGTCATTGTGTCAGACACTATAAGAACGCTATACTGTACTTTTAAACAGATTGTCATGGCAAACACACATGGGGTCTTGTCATGAGATCCCTTCAGTGCACACCACACAACAAAATGTGAAGTTGTGGTGTTCACAACTGTTTTTGTAGAAGCTAAATCTTGCCAGGTCAAACCGAGGGCCGAAACACACGGGAAAGAAATATGTTGCAGAGCTGAAGGTCATTCAACACAATATGGTAAAGATGTCGCAACGCGGTTGCTTTCTCACTGCAGCTTCCTGTGTGACTTTATATTTTGCAGAACTCTGGTGCCAAAGCTTGAGAATTAAAGTTTAGACCTTGGTTGGTGCCTCAGATGGCTTCATCTCGTCTTTCTATGTACATCTCCCTGTTTCATGACCAATACCAACCAGCTGATACCTGCCCCTCCATGTCCAATGCAGTGTGTATAAATAGAGGCATGGCGAGCATAGATTGGTGGTGATGTCTCAGGGGAATGGTCAGTGTATAAGTTACCATCTTGGATTATTTCATAAATCAGGCTTTGGTGACATTTCTAAAGGAAACACAGTGAGTGATTAGGCCCTCCTCCCCTTGAAGCCATGGTAAAAATACTGCCTAACACCCATTGTCTCAACAAACCCATTCTTCCCCAAAACAATTTCAATTGTGTGAGATTTATTTTTTCCCACTGGTGCACCAGCAGAGTTCACAGTCCCTGTTGATGAAGTGGATGAATGAAATATGTCACTTTAAAAAGGATTTAATGTAATGCATCCCATTTTAGTGCAATGCATGTGTTATTGTTCGACTTGTTGTATGCTGTCTCTTTCTGCAATTCCATTATTAAACTATATTCTTGTTTTTTTAACAGTACTTTGACTGACGTTCATCCTCTGGAGACCAACCCTACTGTACAAGGCAAGCCAAACACAAGTTGATTCACTCTTTGAGTCGCCATACATCTCCACACATTACGGAAACACAATCTGCTGAATTAAATTTCTAAGTACTTCCATAGTGAAAACACTCCTTGCATTCAGTCTGCATAGCAGAAGGGTTAATGTGTGTAATGGCACGCAGCCAGCGGCCGACAATATAAAGGGCATTAGTGGACACTACATCAGCCCCCTCCCTCACTGCCTCTTGTCCACCTCGATCATCCTGTCCACTGGAGTTAGAGAGCCGGAGACGGAGAGAAAGAGAGAGTAGATGTTTTTGTTCTGGGGCAGAAAGGCTCCTGCCTCAGGATGTTGCCTTTAAAGCTGAAGAAGTGGGTTTCCTGTGGAGGAAACGATCACAGAATAGACAAGGCTTGGTCGAGACACCGTGTTCCCAACGTTTCTTGAGCACAGGTCACCCGGCTGCAGAGCTCGCAGCACACTTTCTTGGGACAACGTTGGTCTCACAGCCTCCAGTGGTGAGTGGGAACTTCTTGTTTTGGATTATCTGGGTTTCACACCGCTGATACCGAACCATCTGAGAATGCTCTTGACTTCTGCCCTGCAGGTGTTTGTCTCCCCCGATGGATCCTGGATGCTTTGGAGATTGGTTGGACTGACGGCACGTAACCTGAGCCAGACCTTTTTCCTCAGAAGAAATGCATCCATGAACAACATGCAATGGACACATGACAAGTGGATGCATCAACCAGATGCATTGAACTCATCGGGGTTTTGGCTTTAGGTGAATTAATGGGTATTTCTACAACTCATCACCCTGCATCTGTCCATCCATGCCTGAGTAAGGTCACCTGTAGTTCCCCATGTCAGGTGCTTTTACCAACAGAGACATGTCCAATGACAGCTGCAACCTCCCATTGGACACGGACACGTTCGGCCTGACCTGTATCTATGGCCTGATCTTCTCGTTGGGGCTCCCCAGCAACCTGCTGTCTCTCTGGGGGCTGTACCACCTGGGCCGCTCCGGGGGGGGAGGCTGCCAGCTGGTCTACATCCTCAACCTGCTGCTGTCGGACCTCCTCCAGCTGCTCACCCTGCCGCTGTGGATCCTCTATCTCCAGGGCGGCCACCGCTGGCCCTACAGCCGGCTGACGTGCGAGCTGGTGGGCTACGTGTTTTACGTGAACGTCTACGCCAGCGTCATGTTCCTGTGCCTGATAGCGCTGGACCGCTGCCTGGCCATCGTGTACCCGCTGAGCAGCCGCAGGGTGCGGACCGTGCGGGTGGCGGCGTTGTCCGGCGTGGCGGTTTGGACCCTCACCTTCCTGTTCTGTCTGAGCGGGCTGCTGCCGTCGGTGTTCGACTCCGACAGGCTGCTGTGTCTGGAGCAGTACCCCGTCAGCGCCACGTACGCTCACTTCAAGATCGCGACGGTGGCCCTGGGCTTCCTGCTGCCGTGCTCCATCCTCGGGTGAGTGGGGACGCTCACGTTGCTGCGTTTTCATGACTGCTCGGGTCAGTCTGGGTCTTTTACAATGCACAATCATTTTGTGCCAAAATAATACAAACGTTCAAACTGCAGGGAAAAGAGATGCTTGGGCTGAAGCCACACTTTTCAAAATGTCCACACTAATTTGGCAAAAATACCAATCTGATTTGGGTCTGGGAGAAATGTCTCTATAGCGCCCCCTTTACTTGTTTAAGCTTACGCATTTTGCCAACTATGACTGATTGACTTGACATTTTGCACACGTGGGACTTCTCTACGAAAAATAGAGGCGGACCCTTAAGCTCCGCCTACTTAGAATTTACGCCATTTTGAATTTTGTGAAAAACACTTTATGTCCAAAACGCTGTGTCCGATTCTTAGAAAACTTTCTGTGGATCATTATTGGTTCAACGTGATCAAACGCTATTTTCAACTCTCTCAATATCTCATTGCGTTGAGAAGATATGAACCCATTAACGTCTTCGGGGCGTGACTGAGTACGTCAATACATGCAACTTCCAAATCACTTGTTAGTATTGACTTATGTTGGACAAAAGGGAAACATACTTTTAATCTTCTGTATGTTTGCACATATGAAAAACTGACAATAAAACTGACTTTTTACCGACCTCAGGTGAAAATAAAGTGATAAAATGTATGAACGCTGCTGCAACATGAACTGATGAAGCATGCAGGGCAAACAGAGCTACTTTTCCTTGTTTGTGAGTGGTACAGTTTGACAAAGGGAAATGCCACAATGTCCTTGGGGGACGTTATATAATCAAGTTTATTCTGCTTCTGAGTTCTCGTCTCCTCTGCTTCCTCCCTCAGCTACACCTCAGCCCACATCGGGGTGACGCTCCGGCGATCTCCGTCTCTCTCTGACCGCGAGCGCCACAGAATCGTGTGCATCCTCGTCGTCATCACCATCAACTTCATCGTCGTGTTCGGACCCTATCACCTGGTGGGCGGGTACAGGTTCGTGTCCCTGCTGCTGACCGACGAGCCCTGCGGAATGGAGCGCTCCATTTTCCTCACCTATCGGCTGTGCTACGGCCTCACCAGCCTCAACACCCTGCTGGACCCCCTCTTCTACATCTTCCTGTGCCCCGACGCCCGGCTGGAGCTGCTGAGATCCCTGCCCTGTCTGGGACGGGGGCAGAGCACGGCCAAGAAGATCGGCCTCAGCACCAGAGCTCCCTCGGACCCCCAGAGGGAAACTGGACAGAACAATCTTCTAGAAGTATGACTTGGATTTGACCCTCAGAGCTGAGCTCCTGGAATTTAATCAAAGCAAGTGTGCCACCAAGTGGAAGTGCACGAGTACAGCGTGCATCCATTTTCAACCTCATCGGCTTCGTTGTAGAGCCGAAAGAAGATCCATCTCTTTACTGGATCGGTTTTCTGATTAGTGTATGGAAACGAATCAATCATTTGACAATCAACCCATGTCTTTTTTACTGTCATGTTACAATTAAAAATGTAACAAAAATGTGACAATGTTTTGCTGTCAGTCATTCTCAAATTAAGGGCTACATGATTGCACAGGAAGTGACACAGGTGAATGTATCTTTTCCTTTATTAATGTTCAGAAATGTCACAGCGAGAATAGATATAGACACTACGTGAATTGAAAATATAACAAGAATGGAAATTCAAGACAATGATCTATGATAAGAAGCGCATTATGCATCTGCAAAATGTTGCTTGTGTCAGCTCCAGCTGATAAGGGCCAACAGGAAGTGACAGGAAGTGAACGTTAGATGCATTGATGTACTGATACGCAGCCAAGAAGTAAACCAAAGCCTACGATTGAAGTGCGTTCAGTTCTCAGCAGAGTTAACGAGACTTTCCTTCTTCTTCTCAGCCTCTCCTTTCAGACCTGAGGCTGTAATCAAACTCCTCTCCTTCAACACAATCTCGGCGGTGGAGATGGAGCTGCGGGCGGTGCTGCGGGCGGTGCTGCGGGCGGTGCTGCGGCGGCGGGCCAGCTCCGCCAGGTCCTCGGCCAGGACGCTCTCCATCACCGCGCCCAGGGAATGTCGGATCTTCTTGCACAGGTCGGGGCAACTGAACACGTACAAGACGGGGTTAAGGACACCGTTCAGGAAGCTGATGGTCGCTGCGATCGGCAGGGCCTTGCCCGCCAGCCTGTGGGCGGGATGCCCCCTGGGGGTCACCACCTCCACGATGAAGAAGAAGTGGTACGGCGCCCAGCACAGCACGAAGCTCACCACCACGGCCACCACGAGCCGAACGAAGCGGAAAGGCCGCCGGTAGCCCCGGCGTGCCAAGCCGGTGTTCACGGCGACGTAGCTGAGGATGATGATCAGCAGAGGGATGAGGAAGGACATGAAGAGCTTGGTGAAGGCCAAGGCCTCTTTGCGCCGCTTGCATACAGATCCCAGGTCAAACGGCTTCGTCGGGAGGAACTGAGCGTAGTTGTAGTAGCACTGGACCTTGCCGTTAGGTTGATCGATGGTATCACGGAATAAGTAGAAGGGGATGGTGAAGACCACGGCCGAGGCCCAGATCACCCCACACACCCTCCCCACGAGCTGGACGTCCCTGTGGTTCTGGGCCCACACGGGCCTCAGCACCACCAGGCAGCGGTCCAGAGAAATGGCCGCCAGCAGGAAGCCGCTGACAAACATGTTGAGGAAGAAGATGGAGGAATGGATGCGGCAGAAGGTCGTGCCCAAGGTCCAGGTGTTGCCGCGGGCCAGGTAGAGGGTGAAGAAGGGCAGGGAGGCCGTGGCCAGCAGGTCGGAGGCTGCCAGGTTCAGGATCCAGATGCGGATGACGGAGCGGCGGACGTGGAG
>NW_027175943.1:13353473-13368473 GCF_023055335.1 Clinocottus analis | reverse complement strand
CAGCCCTTCATAATGCTTATGCTTTATTTTTATATTTAATCTGATCTCATCCTGGTTTTGTGCATATTGTTATTCTGCCTTTGTGTTTTCCTAAAGCCGTTTTTCAGTGTAACGGTGCTTTCAGATGAACTTGCCTCGTCTAAGAGAAGAAGTAGAAAAAATAACTCTGTTGCGTTCAAATATAACAAAACATGTGACCTGGTTTGAGTGCAGGAACGTACGCAGGCGGTGACTGCGTTCAGGCCTTGTGCAACGACACCAAAACTGCAAAAAAAAGTGTGATGAATGTCAAAAGAATTAACCGCCGAGGGCGCTCTAGAAAGACGCGGGGGTGAGATGAGGTCAACGGACCGATTTATAATAAGCTGGCGGAAAAGCAAAGCTCCTCACTTCCTTCAGCCGGAGCGCTGACACCCACAGACTGCGCTCCACTCGGGTCACTCGCTGACACGATCTTTCCGCTGACGGCGTCGCTGCTGCCTTCGACCCCTTTACTGCAACCGCCGCCGCGCTGGGTTGGGCCTGAACGCCGGAGATGTTGGAGTTGTGTGTGCTGGTGCTTCCCCTCTGTGGAGCGTGTAAGTCACCGCCGACAAAACAGGTTTCTCCGTGATGAAAATGTGATTTTCTGAGCCCGTCGTTTCTCTGCGTTCCAGACGGCGCTCTGCTCCACGCCGAGCCCGGACGCAACGTGACTTTACCGTGTTTCTACGTCTCCGGGGCCAACAACGTGTGTTGGTACAAGCAGGTTGCCGGGCAGCAACCTCGCATCATCTCCTCCGTCTACAAGCATCTCCCGGAGAGCAACATCTTCCACAACCGGTTCAAAGGCAACAAGCGCCTGTCCGTTCACACCGGACCAGGGTTCTACCACCTCAACATCTCCAACGTCCAGGCCTCGGATGCAGCCATGTACTACTGCGGACACATCAGTATTGCCATCACCGAATTTGACAACGGCACATTTTTGGTCGTGAAAGGTAGATTCAGATTAGGATTTAGCACCCACACGACTCTCTTTCCCATTTCCTAACTCTCTTTCTACACACCTGTGTTCCTCAGAGTCCGGCCGCAGGTCTTTCCTCCAGCAGCCGGCGTCCGGCTCTGTGAAGCCGGGCGGCTCTGTGACCCTGAACTGCACCGTGCAGACTGGAACCAGTGACGCGGAGCACAGCGTGTACTGGTTCAAAGAGGAGGATGCCAGAAACTCACGCTTGGGGATGATGTACATCCACACGCACGGCGGCGGCGGCGGCGGCGGCGGTCAGTGTGCACACAACCTGGATCCTCCCGCACGCCGCTGCGTGCACAGCTTACGGATGAGGAACGCCAGTCAGTCGGATGCTGGGACGTACCACTGCGCCGTGGCGACGTGCGGAGGGATACTGTTTGGGAACGGGACGAGACTGGAGGTCGAAGGTGAGCAAAGTTTTCAGAGAGGAATTGAAGCCACTTCTTTGAGAATCAGCTTCATGGCCATGTACTTTTACACATTCATGGGATTTGACGCCGGATTCTGCGCTTTGTACTTTTTTTACAATGCAAGAGCTGAATATAAAGATAAATATAAAAGAAAGAACAAGAAATAAGACATTAAGGGAACATAAAAACAGTATGACACAGAGGTCCAGAAAGTGCAGATAGTGCAGGTGGAAGTGACTGAAAAAAATTAAAATAAAATAAATTAAAAATAAATAAATAAATAAATAGAATAAATTAAATAAGTAAAATAAATTAAATAAATTAAATAAATTAAATAAATAATAATAATAATAATAATAATAATAATAGAAATATTTTTTTTTTTTAAATAATTCTTTTTTTAAAAATAATTTTTAAAAAAAAGACCTTTTGCCATCGCTCGTCTCCATCGCTGTGTGTCTCCTCAGAGCAACAGGGCGACTCGGTTCCTCTCCTGATGCGATGCTCGGTCGCGGCGCTGCTCGTGTCTGCCGTCTTGAACGTCGTCCTCATGGGCATCCTCTGCAAAATGTCCAGGAGGAAACATCTCCACTCTCAAGGTGCAACGTCTCTCAAGTCTTTCTGTTGTTTTAACGGGGAGACAACGAGGGATTGATTCACACACATTACTAAACCACATTGTCTTACATACTTTACTTGTATTAATGTTTCTGTCAGACTTTTGTCTCGACCTTCATTTGTGGACTTCACAGCACTTGGAAAGTGCATCTAAATATAATTTAATGTAACTTAATATCAGTGTTATACTTTTAAATCAAACACTGGTCTTTGAATGACTTAAGCTGATGAGTATAAAATCTGAAATGTTCTTTATTTCTTATTCTATAGTGCTGGACCCTCACTTGAGCGTCCCAGAAGACACCACTGACAGCCAGGTCAGCTCAACAATGTTCCCAACATGCGCTTACATAGACACATCCCACTTCTCAATACGTTTAGCACCCGTTATTAATATTAATAGCTCTCTTATTTCCCGCAGAATGAGGGATTTGATGCTTTGCACTACGTAGCTCTGGACTTCAAGCCGAGGCCAAGCAAGAGCCGGAGGCCCAGGAGCCCGGAGGAGGAGACCGTCTACACCGGACTGAAGCTGTCAGACCGCAAGTGACTCTTTCTGCACCTCCCACCGATTCCTGTAACTTCACTTCTTATAATAATTGTCTGAATAAAAGATACTAAATTTGAAATTCAGTCCTTTAATATTCAACAAAGAATTAGTTGCTAAGCTGAGCTCTCAGTGTACTTTTCATAGCTGGCATGCGTGCATTATAGTGCACGTTATTGTATGCTACACATCATGCTACACGGCGTGCTACACATCATATATATATATATATATATATATATATATATATATATATATATATATATATATATATATATATATATATATATCATTGATATTTGTATATGATGACCTCCTGCAGCATATGCAAATTCATTTATTTTGTAAAAAATCCTAAATCGTCCTCATGTGTTTACTTTAAATTGGCCTGCTTCAATCCCTGTGTGTGTGTGTGCGTGTGTGCATGTGTGCATGTGTGTGTGTGTGTGTGCGTGTGTGTGTGTGTGTGTGTGACAGGTAGTATCAGAGACAGACGGGTCAAATGAATGTGGGTTAAGCTAAACAGAAACGCCAGGGTTGTTTTTTCAGAGAACATTATCATAACTCTTCTTTTAGAGAAGATTATTATAATTCTTCTTTCAGAGGACATTATCCCCGTAGCTGTCGTCTTGGCGAGTAAACCAAGCGCCCTTTAGGTTCATCACCAGGCCTCGCTTGGCCTCGGTCCGTCGGGTGCACTGAAGCTGTCGGTCGGTAGAGAGCAGCAGTCAACCGACACTCACGTCAGAGCTCCATCGCGATGCTTTCACTGTTTTACTTTTTTTTTTAAGAGCTCAACACATTTCGCTTGACTCGTCACACACGAGTTACACGTTGATGGAAAGGTATGACATCTAAAGCGAACACGTCTCAGAGACACTTGTGAGTGTGTCCTGTTTGTTGCACCCACCGAGGTCGTTGTGGTTGACTGACAGAGAGCCAACATCTCACCTCCGCCCTTCTGTTTTTTTGTTAAAGCACCTCAGCACCGTCGGTAGCACGACAACAACACGCCACGTCACTGAAGTCATTAGAAATGCTCAGTTTTATGTTTGTCAAAATATTCATTCATTTTTAAAATTGTAGAATTTCAGCTGTAGTCAATGAGGTCAGCTTTTAATCATCTTAAATACGTAATATGATCATTTATTATATGCATGCATCATCAAAAGAGCTTCTCCTTGTAGAGTCCTTGTACTCAAACAAGTTGAGAACAATGTAATAAAGCTGTAACAAAGCTGTAACAAAGCTGTAACAAAGCTGTAATAAATCTCTAATAAAGTTGTAATAAATCTGTAATAAAGCTGTAACAAAGCTGTAATAAAGCTGTAATAAAGCTGTAACAAAGCCGTAATAATGCTGTAAAAAAGCTGTAATAAAACTGTAACAAAGCTGTAATAAAGCTGTAACAAAGCTGTAATAAAGCTGTAATAAATCTCTAATAAAGCTGTAACAAAGCTGTAATAAAGCTGTAACAAAGCCGTAATAAAGTTGTAATAAAGCTGTAATAAAGCTTTGGTGGTTTGTTCCTCTCAAACTCTCATAAAGCCAGTGATGTATTTATAAGTCCTGCAGTCGACTGGCTACTGAACAAAGAAAAGAAAAGAAACCTCTCAGCTCTGAGTTCCTACTCTGGTCAACCTCGCTCGCATCGGGTTCAAACCTGTGGTTTTGTCGCCCCCCGTCCTGACAGGATGTCTTTGTTGTCTTGTTTGTGATGTTTGTCGCTTCACAGTAACGCCTCAGCTCTTTCACTTCTCCATCTCGTGCATACATGAACTTGCAGGTGAATTGACAGGTTAAAAGCCACAAATAGACGACATAAAGTCACACTTTACATGAGCAAACACAAATGATGAAACAGATTGATAAACTACTTTAAGCTGTGAGGTGGAGGCAGGCGCTGGAGGCTGGAGGTGACTGACAGATCAGTCACTTATCATATGAATGTGTGGTAAACTGGTTTCAGACGTCTATCCAGTATGAATTCTTCACATACCGGTGCCGCAGTGACTGTTGTCACTCTCCAGAAGGAAGCATCATTTATATTTACAGCACCAGCTCAGAGCTCGGCGGGACGAGTTAGTTAAGTGTCAGAGGGTAACAACTTCAGCCATGGTTTCACATTTATAAAATTACACCAATCAGTGGCGGGCCGTCAGGGCCAGCAAGGCCTTCTCTGCTTTTTTATAATATAAAGTTATATATATTTAATAACAATTGTTTCACACAAATACACAACATGCATTATAAATATTTTTACAAGGTGACACCTGCTCACTGGTTTTGGTTCTGTCCGACTCTCTCAAAAACCTAGAAGCTAGAACCTCAGGACTTAATGATGGCCGCTTTCCCGCATAGGTTTATGTGTGTCTAGTGAGTGAAATGATGATTATGCTACTGTTTTTTACATTTGCAGTCGTATTAAATCATGAACTAGCCACAGCACTGTTGTTACTGCTGCACCTGGGGGTGCTGGTGCTGCTGCACCTGGGGGTGCTTGTACTGCTGCACCTGGGGGTGCTGGTGCTGCTGCACCTGGGGGTGCTGGTGCTTCTACCTGCGGCCTCTCTAGCTGTGCTACAATGTCACGTCTGTGCAGGGTCAGTGTGGAGGTTTTGTTGATAGATTTGAACAACATGTATTGTTGTTGACCTGACGGGTTGTGCTCTCCCATTGCTGTGCTGCCCGGTGCATTTCCTCCAGTGAAGTGGCGACCGGCTCGAGGACGGCTTGGAGTCCGGCGTCAAATTCCACGTATGTGAAAATGTACACGGCCATTAACGTTGATTCTGATTGGAGGTGATTTTAATATTCACTTGGATGTTGGTAATGACAGCCTTAGTGTTGCATTCATCTCATTGTTGGATTCGACTGGCTTCTGTCAGAGAGTACAGGAACCGACTCACTGTTTTAATCACACCCTCGACCTTGTTCTTGCGTTTGGTATTGACACCCACGAACCCGCTGGTCCAGATGAACTGGTTTTCAATGAACAGGTTCATGTTGCCGTCGGGGCGGTCTGTCAGCACCCGTGTTGACTAACTAGGAAACACACATCTCGGGTTGACACAGAGGCCTCGCACACAAGTAGATTAACCAGTTCATCTCCAATCCACTCTGTCGTGGCCAATTGTGCCGTAAATAAAAAGAATAATAAATATGAACCAAAAAAATAAACCTGACCTGTCGTCGTTGCTGTTGTTGTCGCTGTCTGTCTGTCTGTCTGTCTGACTGGCTGATGACTGACTGACTGACTGGCCTACCCAGGTGCATCACGGTCCTATACCGGTCTACTCCTTTATATAATTGGGTGCCCATAGCAATTAACCAATTAACAAACTAAAAGACTAAATAAACGAGCATGGAAAAAACTATCCTAACACATCAACTAAATCTAATCTAAATAAACAAACGACTATAATTAAACAATATTACTTGTAAATAAAATAAACTTATAATATGAGTAAATAGCTCCTACACACTCTTTAAAACACCTTTAAGTTGCTTCATAGTCCATCAGATTTATAGATATATAAAACAAAACCACCTTTCAGGAATAAAATACAAACAAATCAACTTAACTGGAATTGGAATCATGGTTTATTTGAGGAATGCACATAAAAAACTCATTTCATTTCTTCAGATCCTCGAGCTACTGAGAATTACTCTTTCTCTTGACCGGGGTATTGGCTACTGCCGTCACCGTCGCCGTATTCACCACCGTCGTATCCAAGACCTTCGGGGTATCCACCATCTCCGGGGTATCCACCATCGCCGGGGTATCCACCATCTCCGGGGTATCCACCATCGCCGGGGTATCCACCATCTCCGGGGTATCCACCATCTCCGGGGTATCCACCATCTCCGGGGTATCCACCACCACCACCGCGGTATCCACGACCGCCGGGGTATCCACGACCGCCGGGGTATCCACGACCGCCGGGGTATCCACGACCGCCGGGGTATCCACGACCGCCGGGGTATCCACGACCGCCGGGGTATCCACGATCGCCGGGGTGTCTACCATCTCCGCCGCCTCCGCCCATCTTAGTCGCCGCCACGACCACAACAATGGTACTGCCTTTCAGCTCCACATCGTTCAGGTTCTTCATCGCCACTTTGGCGTCCTGAAATTGTTTGAATTTCACGGAGCCGAAGCCACAAGATTTGCCCGTTTCCTTATCTCTGACGA
The DNA here is from genome assembly GCF_023055335.1 of Clinocottus analis. Lineage (NCBI taxonomy): Eukaryota > Metazoa > Chordata > Actinopteri > Perciformes > Cottidae > Clinocottus > Clinocottus analis. The sequence continues at coordinate 13,361,691 of NW_027175943.1, read as the reverse complement.
CAGAACATTGGTCAATGGTCCCATAGATTTCGAAGAGCCGTCTCAGATCGTCCTCTTCGACATCGTAGCTCAGTTGCCCGACGTACAGCTCACTCTCGTCCGACATGGTGAAGCGTGACTTAACGATCAGGAGTCCAAACGAGTCTGAGTGCGCGGCGGGGTCGGCGGTATGCTCGTTCCAAAGAGCTGCGTCTCACCTGGAATGCAGACGAGAGGCGGTGACAAAAAACTGCAGTTGAGTCGAAGGCCCAATCCCAACGCCTCCCCAAAGCCCTCAAACCCTGAACCCTCAGGGACTCACTGATGTCACCGAGCCTGTTGGTCGACTTTGTTCATGACCGACCAGGAAGCAGAAGCAGAGTCTTACTCCCCTCTTTGCATGTTTTGTAACCTCTTAACCTCTCACTTATCGTAGGAATGTGCGGTTTACCAGTTTCAACCGGCCATGAATATTTCACATACCGGTGCCGTGTTGAGCAACATGTAATTTTCACAGCACTCGCTCAAAGTTCGGCGGGCCGAGTTACTTAAGTGTCAGGGGGGACAACTTCAGCCATGGTTTTTAACTTCTCTTCGACGCAACAGCGTGTTATTTTAATTCTCGCTAAACGTTTCTATCTTTCAGTGTAAAAAGAGACACACGTTGAAGTTGTAAATTGTATAATGCAATTAAAAGCAATTTGTTTGTTGTGTTTAACAGTGCAAGAAGCACAAAGGAATATATATCGGCCCTTAACTGACCTGATTTACTTCTTAATGCTAGAAGCTCAGTGGAAAAGAACGAGGTGGTGCTCTGACCTATTTTCAACACTTGTGACGAACAAATGGATAAAAGAAACCCTCAAACACAACATGTGTCGTATCCTGTTGACACGGGGCAGCAGAGCGGCGTCCACACGCTGCAAACCCACGAGCGAGATGCTCCATCGCTGGTGTTTGAAGAGATAACTGTTGAGATGAGTGAGATAAGAGGAATGTAATCGCTCCATAGAACTCGTCTCCGGCCATCAAAACTGACATAACTCCATAATGTGATCTCTTAAAAAAGTATCTCACGTCCTGCACTGGTATAGGAGTTTGAAATAACACGTGCACGTTTGAATGTGGGACAAAAATGGGAAAAATCTGGTAATTTGGGTAAAAAATACATTTGTATTTCCAAATACAGCAGCCAAAAGCTCAACATGCAAGGTTTTTAATGTGCAGGGCTGCTTCCTCTCATTGTTTTGCACATGGTCTGACGCACATTCTCATCTTATACTGTCACTTTGCACGACTCAGGAAGTCGCTTGGGGCTGAAGTGAGAGAGCGTCGGTCAGTCGGGACTCGTCTCTGAAGGTGTCAACATCCGTAAAGCCTTCACCGCGGTTTTCTTATAGCACGAGCAGACCACAAGCATCAAACAGCTTGTTTGAGTCACACGCAGCAGCCTGCCTCTGCCTGGTGAAGTCCACAGCAGAAGCAGCTTCATTTTCACCGTGGTGGATTATATTTCTGAGAATTGCATTTCAACTTTCACCAGACTGAAACCAGCAGCGCTCTGGGCAGCGGCAACATGTGTGTCTGTATCACATGGTATGCTCTCGGAAACGATTACAAAAAGTTTGCATGTGATTTCTTCAATATTCTACATTACTAATTCACTTTCACACGTTCTGTCTCACGTTACAGATCACCTCCCTCAGCATGTGACGGGTGCATATCATGAACGTGGTGGATTCACAACAAAAGAGTTGTGAATTATTTGTGCGAGTAGATCATGCATAAAGTCAATGCACAGACGCAAATGGAAGCGAAAAAGGCACCGCGAACGAGGCCTGATAGCGGCCGTCATTCAGACGCTGCTGTGGGACTACGGATAGTATTATGATGGAGTTTGATGTTCACACATATGTGACTTCCACAACAAGTATAAAGCCAAACTAGTGGTTATTTCGGAAATGTGGCGGAAATGGTAACTTTTTTCACAGAGTAAAGCCACAGAGAAGCCGCGCCACTTTCCGTCGCAAAAAAAAAGCAAAAAGGCAAAAAAAATAAGCAAATTTACCACATAAAGTCGAGCGTGTAAAAAAAAGCCAAAAAACGCTGAGAAAAAGTGCAACTCCTTCGGTGTGAACGCAGCAGAACAGTCGGCGGGTAAGTGCGTGAGACTGAAGGAGATGATGAAGAGGGTGAGGAAGAGAAGGAACAGAAAGGCAAAAAGGAAGCTGTGACAGTACGGTAGCAATGTTAACTCTTCACTGTCCACATCTATTGGTGGTGTTTTGTTAGCTAAAGCCGTAGATTGTGAAATATTTCCCATCTCAAAACCACATAGAAAAAGAAACCGCTAATGCTAGCTAGCGCCGCTCTTTTCTTAACGTGCAGGAACCTGCGACTTATCGAAATAACATAAATGAAAATCAGCGTCTGGTGGTTGAGTTTGGTGATCTGGATGTCGCCATCTTTGAATGCGATCATCGCCGTCAAGCTTTTTGCAACCAGTGAACAGAAGTCCCCATGTTTGGACCGCAAAGGAGAGATGTAGAAACGCAGTGTCCGGCTCTGGCCCCCTGATGGCCGTTAGAAAGAAAGCAAGTTGAAGACACTTCCGCATTGGCTTCACCAGGTTGCCGCCTAGGGGAAGGAAACGTTAGTGCACTTCCTCTACGGGCGCTTGTGGAAGATCACCAGAAGATCCGGGTCCTTCTGAACTGGGTAGTCAAGCCTTTTGGGCTTCATGTGCCATTGAGCAACTTCCCTAGTAATGAACAAGACCCCGCCTCCAGCGCTCCCACTCTCTTTATTCATCCGTGGATGCAACCACTGCTAATGCTAAGCTAACTACACAGCTAGCTGCCACTTTCTGAGTGCAATACAAGTTCCTGACTAGAAACACCGAAAGAGGACGGAAAAAAAACACAAAAAAAACAAGAACTCGTCAGTTTTCATATGTGGTTTCCTCTAAACTGCAGACCTCCGATGAAGTGTACACGAGGTGTTAAAGACGAGCATTGGAACAAAGTGCATCACTGGCATGACGGGTGCTACAAGGATATCGCAGTAAAGTAACTAAACAATTGACCAAACAAACACTTGCATAAGTAATCCTATCTGTAATCATATAAGCATGTCAAAATTGATCAATTTGAAGAACAAATAATCCCCTCTCAGCACTGTGCATTGTGTGCTTAACACCTCCATCCTAAAAGAAAAGGTCCTTTTAATGGCACACAAATATGTTGTCACAACTTCTGTCCTCCAGCAATGACCGAAGAGACTCCGTCAACCTAAATTACACCTTCGGTCACCTAGACAGACTCATCTTTAGCAAAAGGGGCAAACAGCAGGACTCTAAAGAAAACAAGTCAGCTTAGCCAATCACAATCAGCCTTCGACTCCTTTTAAGGGTTGGCCGCGTTCGTTAAAACACAGGAGACACACTGCAGAGCTTCAGGGACGATGCTGCTTTGCGTTTTTCTTGTGCTCCTCAGTCAAATCTGTGAGTATTTTAAACTCTTTATGCATGGCTATAATGTGAGTAGAGAGACAGATGAGGTTATAAAGACAGCGATACTATAACCTTAAACATTTCTCCTCTGCAGGTCCGGTGTCAGCTGTTAAAACAGTATTAATAACTCAGGACAGTGGGATCGTCACAGCTTACGTTGGGCAGAGTGTGACTTTAAAGTGCTTTTGTCAGAATGTTTCTGTCACTTTTCTCTCTTGGTACCAGCAAAAAATGCGAGACAAACCTGCTATTATATCAACTGGGATGCAAGGAGGAGAGATATCCATCTCCCCTGTGTTTAAAGAGAGGTTTCAAATCTCTCAAGAAGCCGGCACCAACCACCTGGTGATCAAAAAGCTCGGCATGTCGGATTCAGCCACGTACTACTGCGGGGCTTTAGAGTTCCACACCATTGAATTCGGAGAGGGAGCGTTCCTCCACGTCAGAGCGTCGCCGTCCAACAGCAGCGCCGTCGTCCAACGGCCGGCGTTGGCGCGCCTTCGGTCGGGAGACTCTTTGAATTTGAGTTGCACGGCGCACGCCGGAGCGTGTGCGGCGGCGCGGAACCTCTACTGGTTCAGACGCGGCGCCGCTCGGCCCGCGATCGTGAGCGTGGCCGAGTGCGAATATCTCCCCAACGACGAGCGACACGAGAAAGAGTGCACTTCAAACCTCACGTTGACGTCCGTGAGCTCCCTGGATGCAGGGATGTACTACTGCGCTGTGGCCTCCTGCGGGGAAGTCGAGTTTGGCAAAGGAACCAGAGTGCAGATTGCAGGTAAGTGATGAAGCCGATTGTTTGCTCCGTCCAGTAGCCATTAAATAATCACTTTTATCGTACATGAAAAGGAGATGACGTGTCTTTGTTGCCTCTCAGGAGGTTCTTTCTTCATGGTGTATTGTCTGAGCGCGGCGTTGGCGGGCGCCATCGCCGTGCTGCTCGTCTTGGCTTTCGTCGTGTACGAGTTGAGAAAAAAGTCTCGCAAAGGTGAGACTTTCACAATAAAAGCATTCAACTTTTTTCTTTCTGCATCGATCCCGGCTTGATGTTTTATGTCTTGGGTTTTCCAGAAGCCGTCTCTCATCTGGCGTTTTCTGCAGCTGCTGACGTCACGGTGGGTGAAACTACTGCATGTATACCCATGCATATGATTTCTTTCTGGTCCTACATGTCTAACATATAGTTTTTGATTTCATCTTCGGCAGAATCAAGAAGCAGAGATGTATTACGCTGCGCTGAGTCTGAACAGAGCAAGTGAACGTCAGCACACCGAGGACGCCGGGGAGAGCGCTTGTGTTTACTCCAGAGTAAAGAGTAGAAAAGAGTAGTTAGACTCTGTCTTTACGACCAGTTATCTATCTGTCCTGTCAATCAAACAACCCTTTATGTGACCACATGTACACTTTAAATGTTCAAATAAAATAAAAGTTTTAAAATGCATACTGTGCCACGGTCACATGGTTCTTCTTCCGTACATAAAGTGTAATACTGGATGAAAAAAAAATCCCCTTCGGTCTATTAATATCTTCTTTTGGCAGATGCGTATGTCGCACCTTTTGCTCTCTCACCGTTCGTCGCTCGCCCCTGCGGTGAAGGCGGATGGAGCTGCAGAAGAAGTTTCCATTGGTGGAAACTCGAGTCCTACAGCAGAGCGTGAACACAGGAAGACCGGGCCGCGGCCTGCAGGCCACACAGCCTCACATCTCACAGAGCTTTGTGAAGCACGCATCACGCCTTAGATGCTGAGCGGAAGAAAGACTGAACATGTGTACATATAACTCCAACAGTCCAGAGGTCTCGCCACATGTGAAGAAGCTGACATCTTCTCAGAGCCCATGTGAGCTTCTTCTGGTTGGTAAAGTGCACCAAGTCACAGTGAGCAGAAGACACACAGGCATCATCCATTGGTATTATAAAAAAAAGCTAAAGAAACACATTTTTATAAACAGAAACTATCATTGAAATCCTTTTCCGGTCACCTAGTTACACTACATGTTGTAATTTCATCAATACCGGCGCAAAGAAATGTCAAAACACAAGATTATTATAAATATACTACTACCAAGAGATCAGAGCTCGCAGAGTGCCGACCATGTGACCATTTAGTCATCTTAGATTGACCAATCAAACACAGTTAGCTAACATACAGAGATGACCCCTGTGTGTTGAAATGTTCCTATGAATGTTACTGGCATCAAAAAGCTTTTGAAGAGAAACCACAGCAGGCGTCTAGACGACTCTCAATGGGTACGATGCGTGCTTCACAGTCAGGTCGTGGAGCTTCAGCATCTTTTAACTGCAGCAGCTCACTCAATGCAAGACAAGCACCTGGCGATGCCCAGGCCGGATGACGAAGACCTTCTTTGCCTTTGTTCATTTTGAATTGATGTGGTACGGAAGAGAGAGCAGGAAGTAACTTCATGAGAACCATGAGGCGCGGTGCATTTCAAAGAAAGCTTTTCTTCTATTTTCTCATGAATCTGGATCCTCGGCTCCTCATGCGGAGCTTCTGTTCATTTAAAACACCACAACAGGACGTCTGAGTCTCAACAACAGCAACAACAACAACACAATTTTAGACATAACTAGACCAGACGGATGTAAGTGATGCTCATACTTTTTTATTTAGGGGGCGTAGCTTATCTCTGTAAAAAAAACAGCTATCATTTCCGCTATCAACCATGGAAGAAATAACCACTCGTTCTGCTTTATACTTGATGTGGAAGTCCACAAAACGTGTGAACCTCATCCTCCATGGTGTCTGGGTTCATGACATTATCTGTAGTCCCACAACAGCGTCTGAACGAAGCCGCTGTCAGCGCTCCTTCAGGTGGACGAGCAGCAGTTTGATTCAACAACGGCGGTGATGACGGCAACGCTGATTGGCTGACGCAACTGGTCCGTGCATTGACTTTGCATGTAATCTGGTCCATTCGCAGTGATGCCAGGACGCAGACAACATCCAACATCCAACCAGACGGAGGACGCCACCTGAGTGAACGTGTGAATTACTCCTCTGTATCATGTAAAGACCTCACAAAGCGACGTTTAACACCTTCCTTCAACAATCAAGGTGTCATGTTTCCACGCTTTACTTCTCTGACTCGTCAACAACACAACACGTCCTTTACAAGATGAACTCACAAACTGATGTGTAGCAACCGTCACCGGCTGGTTGGCAGTAATGTGCGGGTTGCACAGCAGACACACAGACGTGAGGATCTTTTTTTAGCCTCGGTGTGGTCGGCAGTCGAAGTCGATCTGTCGGTACGGTGGGTGTCGTACTTCTGGAGGACCCTCGGCTCTCTTTGTCTCTGTGGCTTCAGACAGGAAGTGTGCTGTGTGTCTGTGCACAGCGCGACCATAGCGCCCAGAGTCGTTCCATTACACTTAGATATTAGTGTGTAAAGGTTTACAGATGCTAGGTAACAAATTTAAATACTTTTTTTTAAAAGATTAAAATTGCTGATGCAATACGAACATGTCAATGTCAAATATTTCACTATATATTTAAATTTACTGGCTAGTAGAGGTATTATATTAACAAGTTACTGCTCTAAAATAACAATACAAGACCTTACAGTCGATAAGTCAGGATGTGAGTCTGCTCCTGTAGAGTTACAGTGTTTTACTGTACAATGTGTTGTACTATGTCGTAGTTAAAGCCCGTGAGAGGTAATAATGGAGAAGTATTAAGAAATATTACAGCGAAATCTTAAGAAATCCTGGAAGACTTTAGTGTGCAGGTTGCAGCAACGCTCCATCGTCTCCTTTCTGTCAATCTTTGACCAAAATGTTGAGCCACACAATGTGTACAGACACGATGTGTACACAATGTGTACAGACACGATGTGTACACAATGTGTACAGACACGATGTGTACACAATGTGTACAGACACGAGGAACAGCTGATGCATGGCATGTTAAAGACTGTAAAGACACAACATAGTGAAGACACAATATAGTAAAGACACAACACTGAATCATCATACATCCTGGTGCTTTTTTTAAAGTTCCCTCATGAGTTATTGTCAATAAAACCTTACAGAACATTAAATAAATAACTAATAAATCTCACAGTAAAAACGTGCCGTTGCTCAAACTCCTGGCGGCATGTTCTTCATCAAAGTGGAGGAACCAGCTGAGTGGAACGTCTCTGAAGAACGTAGACCTCTTGAAGCACTGAACGAGTGTCAGAAGCACGATTACGAGTCGCTTCTTGTCGGCCAATCAAACGGCGTCTTCTCTCTGCAGAGCGGAGGAACGATGAGATTCATTCATTCAACCTGCAACCTGCCAACACGATGACATCGCGCAGGGTTGCTCTGTACCTGTGTCTGTTCCTGGGAACAGCAGGTTAGTTCTCTGTCGTGAATGTATTTGCATGCTATATTTAATGTGAATACAATTGTTGCATGCAGACCTCGTGATGAATTGATTCAAATTGAATGTTTTCAGCTCAGATGACCGACGTGGACTCGTCCATAAATGTGCATCAAGACAGCGGTTTTTATTCTGCAGATGTTGGCGACAGCTTGACGTTGCGATGTGCCTTCAAAGGTATCGCAATGATCTACTACTGGTACAAGCAAAGTCTGGGAGGGAAACCGACGCTGATGTCCTCGTTGTATAGACATGAAAGAAATGGCACCTTCTACCACCAATTTAAGAACAATCCTCGCTTCTCACTGGACACCGGAGACGCCAGAAACGACTTGACGATCTC